>NW_027491891.1:0-532500 GCF_021521415.1 Bidens hawaiensis | reverse complement strand
CACGACCTATACTTACCTGAAAAAAAATGATGCCGATATTCTTGCCAGGACCGTAATGTCCTCACACAATCCAACATCCACTCTAGTTTGTTGACACTAATGCCAAACTCAGTCCCACCTTGTCTCATTCTAGTACTAAAGACACTGAAGCTGAATGTAGAGGTGTTGCAAACATGGTGTCCGTGATTTGTTGGCTTTGCAACCTACTATTGGAACCGTGTCATCCTAAAAAACACACAATGCTTGTCTATCATGACAATGTTAGTACCATATATTTATCAGGGAATCTAGTTCAACGCCAACAGATCAAACGCATCGAGATGGACATCTACTTTGTTCAAGGTTCTATGAGGCCAAGTTTGAGTTCTTCATGTTTCGTCTCGGTATCAAATTGCAAATCTTCACAAAGGACCTACCTAGAGTTTTGTTTCATGATTTTAGGTCCAGTTTTGACATTCTTTCACCTTCTGCTTCTGACTGTGGGGACATCATATAGACTCAGATCCAATATTATTTAGTATATTGTTGTGGAGATATACATAGTCTCCTATTTAGCTGTTGTAATGTAATTGTATCCATAAGTAGTTAGATACACGTTTTCAGAAATTCTTTTTGTTATTTCTCCCCATTTCACACTACTAAAACCGCTTCCATCTATTAAATTTACATATACTGAGGCATTAAACACATCTATTTACACTTGATCAAGATGAAAGATCTGTTGATCCAACAAAAACAGTCAATCAATCAATCAATCAAACATACCCAGTGGAATCCCACCAATAGCAAAGCTATAAGTAGGGTCTGGGGAGGGTGGGATGTAGGCACACCGTACCTCTATCCGATGGGATAGAGATGTGGCTTACAGGGAGACCCTCAGCTCAAAATAACATTGTATAGGGGAAAATAAGGGGCATCAAAGTACAATAGTAATAAAATTGATAATAGCACGTAGTAAAATTAATAGTACCAATACATTTATAGATAACCATATAGAACTATATGAGAAGAGGAAACAACATGGTGTGTGACCAAAAATCAGGTAAAGAAGACCCCTAAGGTATTCCTTTCTCCCTAAAAGTCCTTAGCCTTAATTCTAAGTCTTCAAGAATTCCTATCCTCAACCATGTCCTCTGAGAGGTTTAGGTCTAGCAAATCATGTCTAATCCTCTCTTCCCAAGTCAATTTAGGTCGGCCTCTACCCCTCCTCCCCCTATAGTAATGTTTTCTACAGATCTAACAGGGTTCGTCATCTGTCTTCTCTTCACATGTCCAAACCATCTCAATCTCCACTCTCTTATCTTGTCGGATATGTTAGCTACCCCTAATCTCTCCCGAAACACCCTGTTTGTTATTCGGTCTAACCTTGTGTGCCCACACATCCAGCGTAACATTCTCATATCTGCTACCTCCATTTTCCGCTCTTGTGCCTTCTTGGTGGCCCAACAATCTGTTCCATATAACATTGCAGGTCTAACTGCAACCCTATAAAATTTTCCCTTTAGTTTAGTTGGGAAACTCTTGTCGCACAATATACCTGTGGCTGCTCTCCATCTACACCATCCTACCTGAACTCGATGTGCCACATCGCTGTCTAATTCCCCATCGCTCTGAATAAATGATCCTAGATACTTGAACTTCGTTACCTGTGTAACCACTTGCCCTTCAATGGTGATCTGAACGTCCTCATTGTCATTTACCCCACTAAAATCACAGTGTAGGTACTCCGTCTTAGAGCGATTAATCCTTAATCCTTTTGTCTCTAAGGCTGTTCGCCACTCCTCTAGCCTCCCTTTTAGTTCTTGTTTACTCTCAGCAAATAACACAATATCGTCTGCGAACATCATGCACCACGGGAGTGTCTCTTGAATTGACTTTGATAACTCATCCAAGACTACTGCAAAAAGAAACAAACTCAAAGCTGACCCCTGGTGAAGGCCTACCTCCACGGGGAAGAAATCGGTATCCCCCACGGGCGCACGAACACTTGTTGCACTCCTGGTGTACATATCCATAATTACCTCTATATATTTCCTCGGAACCCTTCTATCCTGTAGGCACTTCCAAAGAAGTTTGCGTGGCACACTGTCGTACGCCTTTTCTAGGTCAATAAACACCATATGGAGGTCGCGTTTCTTCTCCCTATACTTTTCCATCAATCTTCTTATAATGTGTATTGCCTCTGTGGTGGAACGCCCCGGCATGAATCCAAATTGGTTCATCGTAACCTGAGTTTCCCGTCTAAGTCTAGCCTCCATCACTCTTTCCCAAAGCTTCATAGTATGGCTTAGTAGTTTGATTCCTCGGTAGTTACCACAACATTGGGCGTCTCCTTTGTTCTTATAGATAGGGACTACGACACCGGTCCTCCACTGGTCTAGCATTTTACCAGATTTGAGGATAATATTGAACAGAGTAGTTAGCCACATGAGTCCTTTTTCTCCCAGGCACTTCCACACCTCGATGGGTATGTTGTCTGGGCCAACCGCCTTAGACCTTCTCATCCTCCTAAGTGCAGTTTGGACCTCTTCCCATGTGATCCGTCGGCTGTAGCAGTTATTCGGTTGTTGTCGTTGAGGGGTTGTGTCATATTCCTCTTGTTAGGCTCTCCCATTGTTAAAGAGGTTGTGGAAGTATGTTTGCCATCTTATTTTGATGTCCTGCTCCTTAACCAGTACATGGCCTTCTGTATCCTTTATAAACTTCACAGGCCCCAGGTCTTGCCCTCTACGCTACCTGGCTTTGGCAATCTTAAACATAGCATGTTCCCCCTCTTTTGTTTCTAAACGTTCATACATCTGTTTATAGGCCTTGTATTTTGCTTCCGACACCTCCTTCTTCGCCTCTCTCTTGGCCGTTTTGTAAGTCTCCCTCAATTCCACTCGCTCCTCCTCATTCGTGCACCTCATAAGCTCTCTAAAGCTTACTTGTTTTTCCCTTATATTGTCTTGTACGGCCTCATTCCACCACCAAGACTCCTTATGCCCACCTGTATTTCCTGTTGTGACCCCGAGAGTCTCCTTTGCTACTTGAATGATCTTTGTCGCCATAGATTTCCATATCTGAGTTGAGTCCCCATTTAGTTGAGCCAATGTCTCCAACACGAGTTTGTCCTTAAACAGTGGAAGCTTTTCGTCCTTCAAATTTCCCCATCGTATTCTCGGTGCACATTTCCTTTGTCGAACCGTTAGCTTAATTCTGAAGCCTATATCTGCAACCAACAGTCGATGTTAAGCCACGACCGTCTCCCCCGGTATGACTTTGCAGTCGTTCCATCAACGTCGGTCTCCTTGCCTCATCAAAATGTAATCAATTTGCGTGTTGTGTCCGCCACTACTAAAGGTGATCAAATGTGGATCTGGTTTCTTAAAATACGAATTTATAATACCTAGGCCGTGGGCCACCGCAAACTCAAGAAGCTCTGTGCCGGTCTCATTCCTATTACCAAAACCGAAACCTCCATGTACGGCTTGGAAACCATCGTTAGCCCTACCAATGTGTCCATTAAAATCCCATCCTATACAAATCCTCTCACCCCTAGGTATGCCCCCTACCACCGCGTCTAGGCAATCCCAAAATTCTCTCTTTTCCTGATCCCCTAAGCCTATATGAGGCGCGTAGGCGCAAACCACTGCCACTGCTTCCTCTCCTAATACTAATCTCAACACCATAATCCTGTTGTTATATCTTATCACTTCCATCACACTAGATTGTAGTTACTTAGTCACTAGAAACCCCACTCCATTCCTCGCTCCATCGGACCCCGAGTACCACAACTTATATCCGTTAAACTCGGCTCCTCTATGCCCTTTCCACTTAGTCTCCTGAAGGCATGCTATCTGAACCTTACATCTTTTGAGCACATCTACCAATTCTAGCAACTTACTATTTAGTGTTCCTACATTCCAAGAAGCCAAATGCAATATATGTCTATCTTTACCCTTACCTACACCCCTCGTTTCAGGACATGGCCTCAAGTAGTACTCATCGTTCCTACGCTCTATGATTGCAAATACTCACACAAATACAAGCAATAGAGCACCGAATCACAACTTAATAACCCAAAAAAATAATAATAGTAACTAAATAACTATAAATAAATAACAATAATAAAATTAAAATGTGAAAAAAAAAATCAGAAGAAGAAAAAGATGTCATGGATGGACTCAAAACAAAGACCCAAATCTCAAATTATCAATTAATAAGAAACCCAAATCATGGCAATTGAAGTTAGATCATGAAACCCAATACCCAGCTCTATTCAAACAAATCGGGCAGCTAAACCCAACTCAAATTGTGAAATTGACAAGTGCAAAAGTGCTCAGAAAGAAACAAGATTAGTGAGGATGGTGAAGATTAAAGGGGTAGAAATACCTGTGTACCGCAAAAACTATAAATAAGACGTAAAAAAATTCGCCGGCCGACTTACGATCTCGTTGTCTAGCTCCTTCGGTTTCGAGCGGTGGCTTGCGGGTGGTTTGTGGTGGAGACGAGGGGCGAGTGGAGAAGAGAGACTTACCTGTTGTCGGAAGCTTTCCAGTTGATACCGCCGGAAAAACTGCCGGAGGACTTGTACGAAGATGTGAATGTTGGGGGTAATTGGTAATTGTACGGAGAGAACGTTGGGACTTGTAGGAGTAAAAAATATATTATTTTCTTCAAAAACAGTATATATATCAAAGAAGGAAACTTATTTATATGGGAAAATGCAAGAAGGTGACAAGTGCGCGCACATTGCCTTTATCTTTTTATTTCAAAATCAAACACACATTTTATTTCATTTAAACTTCATACAATAAAAAGTTACTGATTTCATATAACTGTGGGAGAACATATATCCATCACATCCTCCTATATAATAATCGAACTTAAGTTTTTATCATCATTCATGGGGTGGCAGCATGATATTTAGTTCATGTAAACACCGACAAAGTCAGTGTGGCTCGAACCGACGTAGAGTGCATCGTTAGTCTCCTGAACCACAGCAATAGTAGTATCCAAGAACTGAGTTAGGGGTACAGTTTGGAGCACCACTGCAGTCCCATTGACCCTTAGTCCTTGACTCGGCTTCTCTGCCGCCACCCAAAACTCTCCATCATTTGCTGCCCTCTTAATATTCTTTGGGCTACCAAAGTTGGCCATGAAAACCTCATTTGTCCCATGTTTTGGTCCCTGCAGCCAATATCTATGTATTTTCTTGTTCATGTAATCCGGAACCAAAACGTACTTTCGGTCACTACTAACGGACGGACCACCTCCACCTGAAAGCCCGCTCATCAAAACGGTTACCCGTGTAGTTCTTGGATCATATTTCAATAGCCTTCCAGTCGAGTCGGTTGTAAACCCTGGTTGTGCCATGTTTCTGCACAACGCAAATAAAAATTTTATCGTTAGATACGATGAATCAAACACGAATAAAGTTCTGATAAAAAAGGGTTTCTAAATTTACCTTATGTCGTAAACCAAGCTCGCATCAGTCATATAAACATTTTGGGTATATGACTCGACATCAATACCAGATAAGTACTTGTAACCACCAGAAAGTTGAGTTGCAAGACCACCGTTGAATCCTACAACTAGAAGACCGAAGAAAGCGTCGGTGATATAGAGATCATCACTCTTATAGTTAAAGCTGAGAGCCACTGGTCTTCCACATGTTGGTCCTAATTTAAGATCATTTGTACCATCACATAGTTTCTTGGTCCTGATAAAATAAAATGTGACAAAACAAATTTTTACCAAGTAGTTAGTAATTAACTATTTATATATATGCATGACAAACAAACAACGTCAATGATTTAAAATTATCTGCGTCAAAATGTTGCAGAGATGTATACAGCTTAATTATATCATTTTCATGTAATGGTATGTAACATTGTTTTTAGTCACATACAATGATAAAATAATGTGCTAGATATGAAATTAAGCACACCTGTTAGGTGAAGTGTAAGCGAAATCAACGAACCCCGTGGCCGGATCTTTCCATTTTAGGATCCTACCATCTGCAACAGCCACGTATGGACCTTCCCCAGCACGGTCGAAAACAGCAGATTGAGGGCCTGTGACACTTGGAGGCAATGCCACTTTCTTAAAAGTTGTATAATCATTAGAGAACACAAGACTTGCCAGAAGCAAGAACCAAACAATGAGATTGACAACTAAAAGGCTGCTTGTTTTCATGATTGATGTGTAAGTAAACGCTTGTGTTTTATGTGTCAATTGCGGTTATGCATCTTGCGGTTTAGATATCGTCTTCTTATATACACATTAAAACACACGTACAGCTACTATGTGTTGTAGCAACAAGTTGTTTACCTATGCTATTGCTTCTTTGGGATAAAGATTGTTGCTTAAACTTGTTGGAAAGAAACCATGCATGCCGACTATAGATGTCGGTGATCGTTCACATATCTACGTTTTCGTGTAAGTTAAATTAAAATGAAATATACAAAGAGTTATGTATATGTAATTTTATACACCAATTATCTATTTGTCTAGTGATATTGTATTCCCACTTATAAAAATGAGGTGGGTTTAAATCCGAAAAATTTTTAGAAATAGGAAATACTAACAGGGTGTAATGGTTTATAGGAGAGAAAATAAAATGACAAATAGGCATTTTATTGTTAACGGGTTTTATCTCATCGCACTCTCGTGTCTTCAGACGAGTCTTTACGGTCGAAGATATACCCCATTAACAATAAAACGTCTATTTGTCATTTTCAAAAAAAATATTATATATGTTGTTCACTAAACAAATTAATAGAGAAAATGAAAAAAATAAATTAGCTATTTAAAATATACTTACCTATGATACTTTTTATTTCTATTGTTCACTTATGCCATTTGAAATGACAAGAATAAACAGTGATTGTAGGTTAAATGTGTGATTAAAAAACCTGCAGACAAAAAGTGTGTCATATAACATTGTTCACTTCCGCCATTTGAAATGGCGGAAGTGAATATGTGGTCAAAAAGGTGGTAGAAAGTCATGTCATGTGTCATAATTGTCGGTACTGTTCACATCCGGCATTTGAAATGGCGGAAGTGAATAGTGTTGGTCAACACCCCTCATCAGATGTGTCAGGATTTACACTATTCACTCACGTCATTTCAAATGGCGGAAGTGATAAAAATAAATAGGTGTAGGAAGGGGTGAAAATTGTGTTCCGCCATTTGAACTGGCGAAACATGTGGTTTTTATTCGGCTTCCGCCATTTGAAATGGCGGAACACCAAATTAACGTCCATGTCACCAGACTGTTACTGACAGGTTATGCTACCCTTGTCGGTTCCGTCATTTGAAATGACTATTCACCTAGAAACCCAAAAAAATTTTCTCTCTCATATAAACCATTACACCTCATTAGTATTTCCTATTTCTAAAAATTTTCGTTTAAATCCTTGTATTTTATGTGAAAAAAATCGTTGTTAAAAACAAATTTATATTTTTATACTACTTGAATATTTTTATATAAATATTGATAAATTAAATGAGTATACTAAATAAATAAAAGGTTGAAAGTAAATATATTTCATAAATCTACCAGGAAGAGAGGATTTTATGAATGTTCTTTGTGATTTGAGACAAATTTTATGCATATTCTCTAATGTTTAAAACTTGCAAGTATGGTTTCTAAACACTAACTTTGGTTTCATTATTAGTCTAAAAAGATAACCCAGTTAACTTTTGGTGTTAAATGCTACACGTGAAGGATGGTTTGGTCCACTTAATTCTTTCATCTTTTTATTTTTCCTCTTTTATAACGACAAATCTTTTTCACACTCGTCCACAACCTAAAACCTAAAGACTAGATTTTCTAATCCCAAAATCAAAGATAGTTCATTGTTAATCTTTACCATATATCGATTACTATGTAATATTTGGCATTAATTGATTATGTCTACCTTGTCCTAACCATGATGGAATCAACTCAACCATATTTTCAAACCATAGATCCGTTTTCCAACCACAACGTTTAAGAAACCAAGAGTTATATCTAAATATATTATAACTAAGAGTTAATTGCCATTAAACTAATAGTTGTATTTCTTTTTAATATAACCTACATGAAAACAAACAATATACTCTATAAGTTGAGTACCAATTCTTGCGTATGGCCATTTAATTGATATTTGGTCACAATAATCAATAACATTCTAAATGCATCTATTTAAATTTTACAAAGCGACACCCACTGCCACACGCGGCTGGAAATAATTTATCTCAATAAAATACTTTGATTACCTTATCATAAACAATTGAATTAATAATTAAAATAATATAATTATAAGGTACGAAGTTCATCTAAAGCTAGTTCAATTTTGAAAAAAAAATGATATAAAATAATGGGAGATGGAGAAAGATGAGAAAACTAAATGGACAAAAATACTTTTTCATATGCAACAAATAACACCAAAAGTTAATTGAGATATTTTTTTGAACAAAACATGATACTAAAGTTAATTGTTAGAGACCATACATGCAAATTTTAAACATCAGAGATTATGTATAAAATTTGACCCAAACCACATGAATCATTCGTGGATTCTCTCTTCTCTAAAAAGTTTAAATAATTTGAAAAGTCTTAATTTTATTTTTATTAAAAAGCATTTAAAAACAAAAATGTTATATACTGTGGATACAAATTAACATATGAGATATATTTATAAAATTTGTACCAGAATTATGTACGAGTATTTTTTATCGAATGCAAGTATTGTATTCATACCGAACTGATACCGACCTAACATAATCATTATCAGTACCGGCATTATTTTTTTGTTTTTTATTTTGATTTCTTATATATTACATTTGTGAGACCTTACTGAAAACTATAGTCAATTAAAAAACGGATGATTGATTGTCCGTTACATAAAGTGTAATAAACAAGTACCAGGCAACAGGGGCGGGCATATCTTATGTCGAGCCGTAGCAGGCTACGGCTCAAATTTTTACGAGTAGTGTAAAAAAAATAATTTGGTCGATTTTCGTGTTTCGTTACGGCTGGAAAAAGATAACGTTCCGGCTAAGATTTTAAGCCCAACTAATATATGTTTTAAACCTAATCAAAAGATAAAGCCCAAACAAAAACACCCATTAACCCAACCCAACCAACCCATTAACCCACCTTTCACAACAAAAAAAAATCATGCGTAGTCTTCCACCTCACAATGCTTTATCAAAACATCTTAAAAAAAAGAGTCAAGATTTCTTGGAAGCGTCTAAGTTGATAAGCGGGACAAATCGAGCATTGAATAATCTAAGACAAACCGGATTTGACAAGATGTTGGCAAAAGTTACATCTTTTTGTGAAAAAAAAACAAGATTAAGATGTTAGATATGGAGGAAAGTTATGGTAATCAAAGAAACCGGAAGTATGTCATTACTAATCGATATCATTTTGAGGTTGAAATTTTTAATACGGTCTTAGATATGCAAATTCAAGAACTTGGAAATAGATTAGTGAGGTCTCAACTACTTTGTTAGAAAATATGTCGGGTTTAAATCCTTGTGATTCGTTTTCCAAGTTTGACATATCTAAGATAGTGGCTTTTTCAGAGATATATCCGAATGATTTTACTAACGAAGAAAGAGGGTGTATTCCGGGTGATCTTACGACCATTTATTACACTTTAAAGGAAGATGATAAATTTGCAAAACTTGGTGGAATGGGTGATCGTGCTCGTGTAATGGTGGAAATCGGAAAACACACAACTTTTCCTTTGGTTTATCGGATATTGAAGCTAGCATTGGTTTTACCGGTTGCAACTGCAACCGTTGAAAGATGTTTCTCTAAAATGAAGCTTATCAACACGGATTTGTGCAACCGAAAGGGTAATGAGTATTTGAACAATGCTTTAGTTTGTGCGGTCGAAAAAGAAACGCTTGATAAAGTAAATGAAAAAAAAATTGAGCGCTCCTGCTCAGTTTCGAGTCTAGATCTGCCACTGCCAGGCAAACACTAAGATAACAACTTTCTATATAATAATAATTAATCAGGGAATGTCATGCATGGCGTATGGTATGATTCAATTAGAATGTTTGTTCTCTATCATCATTCTTGTACACTTGATAAGTGTACAAGAATGATGATAGAGAACAAACATGCATGCATACTTATCTTGTATTAGTTACGTTATACTATTTTAACATACCCCTACTGCATGCCCTACGACGAACATATAAAATACTCACAATATTACAAAAGAAAAATCAAGTTATTAAGTAAAAAGCTAAATAAACAAAATAAAGTAAAATTACAAGTTTTATGCAAGATTCGTTAATAAATAATTAACTATGGATAAAAAATGTCGTCTCCGAGAATTTAAACACCTCGGCCGAGCTAAAATAAAAGGGCCCGTATACCTTAACGAAATATTTTTATTCGCTAGCGTACATGGATAAAACTTTTATCGACCGGTTTATTATAAGCAGAAACCATTCTGAGCATGTACGTATCTCATAAACCATATCAAATAACCTTATTTTTAACACCAAAAAACATATATATGTAATATGTATAAAAAAGTTTGTGCCCCCGAACCTTTTGTGCCCCGGCCGATGGTGCTGTCGCACACCCTCCGAGCCTCCCTGTCATCAAATCTTTTAACAGAGTCACCCTGGACCAGACCCCAGAAAATATATTTCTTTTACTATCGACAAGACACAAGAGTGTTAAACTAAAGATGATTATTAGGGGGGACGGGGTGGTGCCTGATGGGGCTTCCACCAAGCGTGGTGGAGCGTGGAACACCGCCATCGGTCCCTCCATCACGCGTGATGGGGTCATTACCGTGGTGGTGATCACGCTTGAAATCCTTGAAAAGTTACTGTTGAAATCCTTGAAAACCATCAAGCCCTACTTAAACGAGTTGAGTAATTGGGTTTAAACATTAAAAATTCACACGCACACACACACACACATATATATATATATATGCATATAAATTTTAATAAAAATTGGGTGTATCAGGCGATCAGGCTGGCGGCCTGACCCATCGACCGCCATTTCAAAGGGCAGGATGGTCGATGGGTCATTAAAGACCACTTTAATTGGTAGTCTATTAAAGCGAGTTCGAGTCATTCAGATCCACTTAAGCTCTAATGTATAAGGCGGCTTTTCTTGTAGTGCAATACCTAGCTTCTAACTCCTTTAATGGCTTAACCAATAATATCTTATTGGTTTGACATAGATCTCAGTTCTTTTAAAGAATTGGTTTTATTTTCCTTATGACATGTTAATTAATAAATATAAAAAAGAGAAAAGATAAGGAGAAATTGACTAAGCAATCCCACACAAGAAGTCGGCATGCATGGTTTCTTTCCAACAAGTTTAAGCAACTATCTTTATCCCAAAGAAGCAATAGCATAGTGATAGGTTATCTTTAACAAGTTGTTGCTACAACACATAGTAGCTGTACGTGTGTTTTAATGTGTATATAAGAAGACGACATCTTAACCGAAAGATGCATAACCGCAATTGACACATAAAACACAAGCGTTTACTTACACATTAATCATGAAAACAAGCAGCCTTTTAGTTGTCAATCTCATTGTTTGGTTCTTGCTTCTGGCGAGTCATGTGTTCTCTAATGATTATACAACTTTTAAGAAACTGGCATTGCCTCCAAGTGTCACAGGCCCTCAATCTGCTGTTTTCGACCGTGCTGGGGAAGGTCCATACGTGGCAGTAGCAGACGGTAGGATCCTAAAATGGAAAGATGCGGCCACGGAGTTCGTTGATTTCGCTTACACTTCACCTAACAGGTGTGCTTAAATTTCATCTCTAGCACAGTATTTTATGCATTGTCATTTTATCATTGTATGTGCCTAAAAACAATGTTACATACCATTACATGAAAATGATATAATTAAGCTGTATACATCTCTGCAACATTTTGATGCAGATAATTTTAAATCATTAATGTTGTTTGTTTGTCATGCATATATATAAATAGTTAATTACTAACTACTTGGTAAAAATTTGTTTTGTCACATTTTATATTATCAGGACCAAGAAACTATGTGATGGTACAAATGATCTTAAATTAGGACCAACATGTGGAAGACCAGTGGCTCTCAGCTTTAACTATAAGAGTGGTGATCTCTATATCACCGTACGCTTTCTTCGGTCTTCTAGTTGTAGGATTCAACGGTGGTCTTGCAACTCAACTTTCTGGTGGTTACAAGTACTTATCTGGTATTGATGTCGAGTCATATACCCAAAATGTTTATATGACTGATGCGAGCTTGGTTTACGACATAAGGTAAATTTAGAAACCTTTTTTTATCAGAACTTTATTCGTGTTTGATTCATCGTATCTAGCGATAAAATTTTTATTTGCGTTGTGCAGAAACATGGCACAACCAGGGTTTACACCCGACTCGACTGGAAGGCTATTGAAATATGATCCAAGAACTACATGGGTAACCGTTTTAATGAGCGGGCTTTCAGGTGGAGGTGGTCCGTCCGTTAGTAGTGACCGAAAGTACGTTTTGGTTCCGGATTACATGAACAAGAAAATACATAGATATTGGCTGCAGGGACCAAAACATGGGACAAATGAGGTTTTCATGGCCAACTTTGGTAGCCCAAAGAATATTAAGAGGGCAGCAAATGATGGAGAGTTCTGGGTGGCGGTAGAGAAGCCGAGTCAAGGACTAAGGGTCAATGGGACTGCAGTGGTGCTCCAAACTGTACCCCTAACTCAGTTCTTGGATACTACTGTTGCTGTGGTTCAGGAGACTAACGATGCACTCTACGTCGGTTCGAGCCACACTGACTTTGTTGGTGTTTACATGAACTAGATCAATCTTGATACCACCCTATGAATGATGATAAAAACTTAAGTTGTATTATTATCTAGGAGGATGTGATGGATATATGTTCTCCCACAGTTATTTGAAATTTGTAACTTTTTATTGTGTGAAGTACTTTAAATAAATTAAAATGTGTGTTTAATTATGAAATAAAAAGATAAAGGCGATGTGAACTTGTCACATTCTTGCATTTCCCCCTATAAATTAGTTTCCTTCTTTGATATATATGCTGTTTTTGTTGGAGATTCAATAGATCTTTCATCTTGATCAAGTGTAAATAGATGTGTTTAATGCCTCACTATGTAAAGTTAATCGATGGAAGCGGCTTTAGTAGTGTCAAATGGGGAGAAATAACAAAAAGAATTTCTGAAAAGGTGTATAACTACTTATGGATACAATTACAACAATTAAATAGGAGATTATGTATATCTCCACGTACAACAATATACCAGATAATATTGGAGTTTATATGATGTCCACACCATCAAAGTAGAAGGTGAACGAATGTCAAAAGTGGACCTAAAATCATCAAACAAAACTCTAGGTAGGTCCCTTTGTGAAAATATTTGCAATTTGATACCGAGACGAAACATTAGGAACTCAAACTTGGCCTTGTAGAACCTTGAACAAAGTAGATATCCATCTCGATGTGTTTGGTCTGTTGGCGTTGAACTAGATTCCCTGATAAATATATGGTACTAACATTGTCATAATGGACAAGTGTTGCGTGTTTTTTAGGATTACACAGTTCCAACAGTAGGTTGCAAAGCCAACAAATCACGGACACCATGTTTGCAACACCTTTATGTTCAGCTTCGACACTAGAATGAGACAAGGTGGGACTGAGTTTGGCATTAGTGTCTGTCTTGAAAGGACATCAGAGAATATTTTTCTTTCTAGTAATTGTGTATGTTTGTTACAGAGACCAAAGAAGAAAATACCACAAAGAAGAAAATACCAAAGAAGAAAATAAATACATATGAACCACATTCTTAATCATGGAAAATAGAATAAAAAGTAAAAGAAAGTCCCTTAATTGTTAGAGATAACGGTCACATATGGCTGGCAATTTTGGTGGTGCTTTGATGTTGCAATCTTCAAATAAAGAAATGATGTTAATTGGCATATCCTTGAATATTCTTGATTATAATTACTTTTATATTTTCTAACACTCCCTCTCAAATTGAGTAGTGGGATTTCCAATACTCAACTTGCTAAGACCGTTGTTGAATATTCTTCCGTTGACGGCCTTTGTTAAGATATATGCTAATTGGTTTTTTGATCGGACGAACGGTAACTCTATAATTCCATCTTCAAGTTTCTCTTTAATGATGTTTCGGTCAACCGCTATATGCTTTGTACGATCATGTTGTACAGGATTTTCTGAAATTTGGATTGCGGCTTTGTTATCACACATAATTCTACTTGATTCGGTTGGAGGGAACCCAATCTCGGTTAAAAGTTTGTGGATCCATAGAACTTCTGCCACGCCTCGTGCAATTCCTCTAAATTCCGCTTCAGTGCTGGATAAAGCCACCACCTTTTATTTTTTGCTTCTCCAAGTCACCAAGTTTCCGCCAACCAGAGTGAAATATCCTGATGTAGATCTTCGGTCGTCTTGATCTCCCGCCCAGTCTGCATCAGTATAAAGCTGGATCTTCAGATTTTTATTCTGTTTAAAGAGAACTCCATGACCCCCTGTTCCTCTTAGGTATCTGATAATCCCTATTACTGCCTCCATGTGAGAATCTTGAGGTCGGTGCATAAACTTGCTAACCACTCTCACTGCATATGGTATATCAGGACGAGTATGTGAGAGATATATTAGTTTACCCACCAAGCGTTGGTATCTTTCTTTGTGTGCTAACTTGGCTTCTTTTTCCATACGAAGTTTGTGGTTTACTTTCATTGGTGTATCGGCGGGCTTGCAGTTGATCATTCCTGTCTCGGCTAGAAGGTCAAGAATGTATTTTTTCTGGCATATAAAGATTCCTTGTTTGGACCTTAGTACTTCAATTCCAAGAAAGTACTTAAGTCTTCCCAAATCCTTCATTTCAAATTCTGTGAATAGGTTGGCCTTCAACTCTCTCATTTCGTCTTCATCGTTTCCTGTAATGATCATATCATCAACGTATATAATTAAACAAGTCACAAGTTTACCTTTCCGTTTAAGAAATAATGTATGATCGGAATTGCTTTGTTGGTATCCATATTTCTTCATTGCTATAGTGAATCTACCAAGCCATGCTCGAGGAGATTGCTTGAGCCCGTAGAGAGATTTTTTTATCCGGCATACTTCGTTTGCTTTGAAATTTTTTGTGAACCCCGGTGGAGCTTCCATATAAACTTCTTATTCTAACTCTCCATGTAGGAATGCATTCTTAACATCAAATTGATGAAGAGACCAACCTTCATTAGCTGCAATAGAGAAAAGAACTCTGATTGTGTCAAATTTGGCTACTGGGGAGAATGTTTCAGAATAGTCCACCCCGTATGTCTGGGTGTAGCCTTTAGCTACGAGCCGTGCTTTATATCTTTCAATTGTTCTGTCGGGTTTGTGTTTGACTGTAAAGACCCAACGACATCCAACTGGTTTCTTCCCTGGAGGAAGGTTACATATTTCCCATGTATTGTTTTTCATTAGTGCCTTCATTTCGATATCCATTGCATTCGTCCAATTCCTCGATCCTAAGGCATGTTCCATAGAAGATGGAATTTGTTCGGCATATAAGGAAGAAGTAAAAGACTTAGCTTCTTTGGAAAGGTTTCCGTTGGCTATGTTTGCTATGGGATACCTAGAGGATTTAGATTGTTTTTCTGGAGAATATCTTTTTGCTGGGATGCCTCTGTTGACCCTTGGAGGAAGGACATATTTCTCGGTCGTTTCTTCTTCTCTTGTATCGTTTTGTACTGGTTCTTCTTGTTCCCCCTGCACTGTTTGTTCAACTTCTATCTCATGATTATCAGATATGTCACTAGTTTGATTTTCATGAGATTCTTTATTTGTTGTAGTTTGAGAATCACTTACTTCGGATGGCAGATCGGGAGTATTTGGATCTGAGACACTGACTCTTGGTCCATCGGATTGTTGTGAAGTTTGTGACTCATCTTGGGTACTGTGATTGACTTCTTCTGACGATGAAGCCCACTTTGGGACCCATTTAAGCCAACTCAGTGTGTCATTTTCGGTCTCCCCCTGAGCACTGTGTTGGGTGGCATAAAAGAACTCGGTTTCAAGGAAGTCACAGTTCATGGTAGTGTGCATTTGTCGGGTTTTTGGATTATAGCACCGGTATCCTTTTTGATTGACGCCATAACCAACAAATACACACTTCTCTGTACATGGATCAAGCTTGGTTCGATTGCTTTTGGGTATGTGAGCAAAGACAGAGCATCCAAATATCCGTGGTTGTAATGTGAGGTCCGGTGGAAGGTCGGTGAATTCTGAAAGGGCTTGAAGAGGGGTTTATAGGTCGAGGGCTTTTGTTGGTAGTCGATTGAGAAGATACGTAGCGGTAGCGAGGGCATCAGGCCAAAAAGATGTTGGAACTTGGGATTCAATCACTAAGGCACGAGTTATTTCTAAAAGAATGCGGTTTTTCCGTTCGACGGTGCCGTTTTGTTCGGGAGTGTGTGCACACGACGTTTGATGAATTATTCCTTTTGTTTGACAAAATTGTTTCATTGAGTCGTTACAAACTCCCTACCATTATCAGATCGAAGAATTTGGATATTAGTTTTAAATTATGTTTGTATCATAGCATAAAACATAGTAAATTTATCAAAAACTTCAGATTTATGTTTTAGAAAATAAATCCATGTCATACGAGTGCAATCGTCAACGAATAAAACGAAAAAACGAAAATTTTGACCTCCAAAAAATTTTGTCGGTCCCCATACATCCGAATGAATAAGTGAAAATGGTGAATTAACCCCCGTATTATTAGGTTTAAAAGTATGTCTATGGCTTTTGGCCAAGACATAAGTTTCACAACGAATACTTTCATTTAAAGGAAATAATTTTGGAAATAAAATATGTAAATAACCGATATATGGGTGTCCTAATCTTCTATGCCATAGCCAAACTTCTCTATTGATAGTTCCATGGGCTAGCATCACAGTACCGTGTTGAGTCACTTCTTCCACATAGTACAATCCCTGGCGTTAATTATCGCTCCCATCCTGATATCCTGTAATATACAGAAAGTCGGGTGCATTAAAACAGAGCAATTTAATTCTTTGGTCACATGACTAATAGATAAAAGTTTATGTGACAATGACGGGATATAAAGGCAATTTGAGAGTTTTAAAGTAGGTGAAATTTCAATGGTTCCTCCTCCCTTTACGGGAACCACTCCCCCATTCGCAGGTTTTATATAGTTAATCTTAGGTTTAGAGTTTGAAATTATATCTGATAATTCAAAGGTCATGGTGTCGGTAGCACCGCAATCAAAAATCCAAGATTTATTTAAATTTTCGTTGGTTTTGACCATGATAACTTCTCCCATGTTTTTGTTATTTTCAAAAACATCATTTCGAGAAAATTATGAGATATGCTTTTTATATTGTTGGCTTCTATTAAATATATTATGTTCTTTAGAGATTTTACTATTATTAATGAATTGTTCATGAGTTTTAAAAAAATCGTATTCTTGGTGTTGTTTATTGGCATTAGTAGGTTCACCAACGGAGCTCTTTAACAAATCAGATTCTTTAGAATTATTTATTAAATCTCTTTCTTTCTCAAGGGGTATTTTAAGCAATTTTTTAACTATAGGATCAATAAAAGATTCATGACAAATACAAGGGTTTGAGTGTATTCCCTCAAACCCGTTACCTCTTCCTCCGCCATCATCATTCTGTAGAGGCTTTGAAGCTTCTTCATCAGCAAATGCCATGCCGCCGAACCCTGCACCCTGG
Organism: Bidens hawaiensis; assembly: GCF_021521415.1. NCBI lineage: Eukaryota > Viridiplantae > Streptophyta > Magnoliopsida > Asterales > Asteraceae > Bidens > Bidens hawaiensis. The sequence continues at coordinate 514,758 of NW_027491891.1, read as the reverse complement.
TGGTTGTCTTTTCCAGTTGTGCTGCCGACGGCACCTGCCGCCTTTGTCCCTTCCTTGTTCCCTTTCTTGTGCCCATCATTCCACCACTCGGGATAGCCCACGAGTTTAAAACACTAATCTCTGGTATGTTTTGACATCCCACAATGGCTGCACTTTAGGTTTGTCTTATTGATCCGGGATGATGAAGAATTTAAATTCTTTTTGCCTGATTTGCCCTTTGACACAAACCCTAGCCCTTGTCCTTCCGATTCGTTTGACCTGTTGGCAACTAGTCCTGCCGCCACTCCGTTCTGAGAAGATGAACTATCTGTGAGGTTTCCTAGTATACCTTGGTGCGCCATCTCTTTTTGAACGACCGAGTAGGCACCCTCTGCTGAGGGTAACGGGTCCATTCGGAGGATTTCCCGCTTAACGGTATCGTATTGTCGGTCAAGGGCATTGAGGAATTGAAAGAGTTTTTGTTCTGACCGGATTTTGTTGTATGTTCCTATGTTGTTTGTGCAAGTCATGGGGTTTGGATCTCGTCTTTCGATTTCTCCCCACACACCTTGCATAATAATCCAGAAGTTTTCTAATGACATTCCATTCTGTTTGATCCAGTTTGCCTTTACGTGTAAATCAAACGTTTGTAATTTATCCTTTCCACTACTGTAAGTGATCACCAAGGCATCCCACAAAGTTTTTGGTGTGGGAAATTCGGTTAGGTTGCTTGCAAGATCGGGTTCGATATTCTGTACTAACCAAGAGAACACGACTAAATCATCTTGTTCCCATTGTTCATACGTTTCATCGGTAGGTTCCGGTGGTGCCGGGTTTCCCGATAAGTGACTCAAAAGAGATTTTGATTTCCCTGAATCATTCGAGCCCACAACGCATAGTTTTGGCTGTTTAGCTTGAGACTAATTTTCAAACTATCGGAAAGGTTTTGTTTTTGAGATTGATTTTGGTTGTTTAGACCATTTTTGAGTAGGTTGGCAATTTGTAATGCTAAGTCGTCGTTATTATTGTTCTCGGACATGATGTTTTAACACAGGCTGAATGGTTGAATGGCTGGAAAGAAAGGTTATGTTTTTGATAAAAGAACTTGTATAGGTTTGTTTCAAGCTTTGGCGGGGTTAAAAGGTTGGGAAAAATGTGGTTTGCAGCAGGTTTTCGGAAAGAAATTCAGGTTTCACGATATTGGAAATTGGTAGATGATAATCGGTTCCGAGCAGGCCGATCCAAAGATCATATAACCTGCTTTGATACCATGTTTTGAAAGGACATCAGAGAATATTTTTCTTTCTAGTAATTGTGTATGTTTGTTACAGAGACCAAAGAAGAAAATAAATACATATGAACCATATTCTTAATCATGAAAAATAGAATAAAAAGTAAAAGAAAATCCCTTAATTGTTGGAGATAACGGTCACATATGGCTGGCAATTTTGGTGGTGCTTTGATGTTGCAATCTTCAAATAAAGAAATGATGTTAATGGCATATCCTTGAATATTCTTGATTATAATTACTTTTTATATTTTCTAACACTGTCAACAAAAGTGGATATTGCGTGGTCATATTTTTGTTCAGATAAGTATAGGTCGTTAGAGTAACAGAATTGCCCAAGCAATAACTCATGGAGTAATGGTGAATTCAGTAGCTAGAGGGGACATGAAGTGTTAACGAAGAGTATTTGAGGAGGCGGTAAGTATAATATCATCAACATAAAGGTAAACGTAGACCATGTCTGCTCCATGTTGGTAAATTAAGAGTGAGTGATCTCACCAGTCACCACCTGTGAATGTGATGGAAACCCATGGTAGATACATAATCCATAAGGCATTGATATCATGCTTGTGGAGCTTCTTTTAAACTGTAAATAGATTTCTTGAGTAGGCATACATACATGATTCAGAAGAGTTGGGTCACGTAAACGGTTTTATTCAAGTTTCCTGGAGAGAAGAGTTCTTCACGTGATGAATTGGCCAAGAACAAGCTGGTATGATGCTAAAATTGATCGAGTAGTATCCTAGTAGGCGGTTTGACTATTGGGCTAAAAGTTTCACCATAATAAATACCAACCTGTGGAGATTGGCCATCAAAGACCAAGCGAGCCTCATATCGCTTAAGAGAACCATTAGAGCATGTAACATATAATGTTCATATGAGGTGGAATTGGTTTTAATTCCCACATCTTATTAGCAATAAGAGTATCAAATTCACCGTGGACATTCTTCTAAACCGAGTTAGAAATAGCATTTTTGGGATTATGGGGCAAGGGATTGATTTGTAAACAGGGATTGAGATAGAGAGTGAGTTTAACGAGTTTATTTTGGAAATTCAAACCATGCAACGGGTGGTCATGGTACGAGGAGAGAGTTTGTGGGGAAGGCTGTGACGTGAGGGCGGGTAAAAAAATAAAAACGGTGGTGGTTCCGTAGGAGTGGTCGGGGGACGCGGGAAAATTTAGGTTAATAAAACTTACGGAGTAATAATTAACTATCTATTGGATTACCATAACTAACCAAACTTAGATATGTTACTTATATATTGTGACATAAGAATGTATACTTAAAACGCAATACCAGAACAAATACTAATGTTTAGGTTACTAAAACACTTTTGGTGTAATAAAACTTAAATCGACAACATCAACTACACGCTTAGCAGTTTCATTATGCAAGCTGTTTTCATAGTAGATTGCTAATACGTACCTGGTACACGTCAATGTATCACATTTAATTTTTCTGGAAAGTTGTTGAAAACGGAAGAAAGATCCACTATTGATTGATCATTACACAAAGCCTGAATTCAAACTGAAGCATGTGATCACTAGTTAATACCAACTTCTTTCATAAATTAAAAAGCCAAAGTTGATTTACTTGAATTAGGGAAGTGTCAACATGCATGTCCTAGCTAGCGTATTATCCAAATTAGAATAGAATGTTTGTTCTTTCCTAAGCAATCTTACATAAGTCTAAATGCCGACCAGTTGACAACTCAACAAGCATGCAATCACTTGTACATTACGGATGCCATTTTTATACACTTTTAGTAATAGATAATTACATGTAGTTTGAACGTAACCATACGTATTACCGACTACTAGGGTTGTCACATTTTTTTATTTTTTATTTACTGTGCATATTACAATGCCAAATACAGATATGATCATATAATTAACATCTGTGTCAACGGTCCCTCGAAAGTGGTTAACCATTACTCAAACCCATGGATTTTATAAAACCACGAAGTTGGACCCAAAGCTCATAAGGTTATCGAATATCCACGTCCTTGGTGACCGCAACATAATACTCCTTGGAATACACTCTCCTTGCCAATCAGATTATCAGACACGATTGACGTCTAATAGTTATAGCGTAATTGAATCTGGTACCATGATAATATAGAAAGAAATGAGAGAACAATTTCTTTATTATGTTTTGTCAATTCCAAAGAAATACATAACTAACTACCTAGCTGATTTAGTCAGGTTAACCAGCTAACTTTAACAATAAACTAACAAACTAAACTCAAGTACAGTAATACTCAAACCAGAATTCATCTAGTAACAAAATCAGCAGACAATAAAACCCAAATGATTAAATTCTGAATTTCCCATTTCAAAAACATAAGTTTGGTAATAAAATCTCAACTTTTAAACAAAATTTCTGTAAATTCAAAACATAACCAAGTGGCTAAGGCTCTTTAACCTATTTCTTTTCTTCTTTCTCAGCCTCTGCAGCTCTCTTCAACCGTGCGCCCAAATGGCGTTTGTTTGCTCTCTGAAGACGAAGTGTTGCATACGCATTAAACGACTTCATTTCTTCAGTAATCTTCACAAATTCTATAGCTGGCTTCACCCTAAACATAGGCAACACTGGACCTCGAAACTGAGTAGCAGTTGCAAGCTCCTCTGGTGTAGAGTCACCCCACACCTGATCAACAAAAAAATTTAACTCGGTATTATATAAAAGAGTCCACTGCTATACCAATAATTGGAGCAAGTTTCTTTGGAATACCGGCAGCCTATTTTTACAAAAATAATGAACTTCACAGCAAAAGAAAAATGTACAATTCGAGACCGTATAAAGTAATCTAGCTAAGAAAGTTCACATGTTGTAGCAATTGTAAGTGAGCCGTTCGGCAGAAAGTTCGTTTACGTTCATTTAATTAGAAAACAAACAAATATGCACAAGAATTTGTGTTCACTTGGTTAAACGAACAAACATGAACATATGTTTTAATCGTTCACAAAATAGAGTTTATGAATGGTTGAGTTTAGTGTTGGTTAATCGGTTTTAATACCTAAAAATACGGTTTTTAATATTTAAAAAAAAGGCATAATTATCACTATGTCACGCTACTAAGGGGTTATACATCAAATAGCGCCATAGCGGGAAAGAACCTATAGCGCGCTATTCTCGCTATTGACAACTATGTTGTGTTTTATATTCATTTATGTTCATTTATGTTGGTGAATTGTTTGTCTAGAACGAATGAACATGGACAGACACATCATGTTAATTTTCTCAACTAATGAACATGAACAAAATTCTTTCAATTAATTATTATTCGTGTCCGTGACATAGTTATTAAGTGTGTTTGGTGCACTCAAGACGCAAGACCTCGTTTGGGGCCTAGGCGCCAAAAAACAAGGGCCTAAAAAAGCCTACTTAAAAAAAAGTTAAAATATATTATGTGCTCCAAAACTCAAATAACATAGGTAAAATACCAAAACTCAAATAACTTAGTTCAAAACTTGAAAACCAGATGTCAAAAAGGTTCAAAGCTGGACAATTTAACTGATAGCCCATGACTTATCAACAACAAACCAAAATAGTATACATCATCAATGAAAAGACATCCCATGACTTGTTAAGTTCAGAAGTCTGTATTGATACGTGTTTAATTAATTAATCTGGGATTTTTAGAAAGGTTCTGGGTGGGAACTTAACAAATAGCCCCATGAACTTAACAGCACTCTTATTATGAATTTAAAAATCATGGGAATTAACCTTACAGACAAGTTGAAGTTCAGATAATTACCTCCAACAAACTAAATTAAATTGTAGTTTAAAAAACATGAGCATCTTCATACAAGTATTAATTTGTCATTGTTTAACGAATAATTAAATATTGAAAGTTTTAAAAACCATGAGCACTGTTAATAAATAAAATCAACAAATAAACATGTTTTTATGTTACTAACCATTCGTCGATTGTTGCTCATGTTAACCTTGTTCTTCCTTCAAGAGATGATGAAGCAGAACTATCGATTGATTTGATTATATAGAGAGATTGGATCTGATTATGGTAATCCGCTTATGTTTAGGTAAATCTTTTAAATATGTTAAGAGATAAGGCAAAACAAATCAAAAGAAATTTTATAAATCCAAAAAAATATCAAATGCCAATATTGGCTCCTAGAATAGTGCCTTTACCATATAATTAGCCTGAAAATACCGCCTAGGCCTGACAAGCGAGCGCTTTTCATAATTATGGTTTGTGTTAAGTTAAAGTTAAAACGCATGGTCGGTCCAACGATTTTGGTGCCCTAAAGCGAATTCTAAAAGGAAGACCTTTCGTGAAAAATAAATCATAATTCTGCTAAAAAGCTAACAAGTTGAAACATGGATCAATATTAGACAACGACCTGGGTTTGAGAGGTGGAAGTCATGGTTCAAGTTACATAGACGTTAAGACTTAACAAAAAATTCTTCGTTTTAAAAAAAGTAATTAAATTCACAAAATATGGACCTATTTTTCATTAAACAAAACATGAAATTTGTTAGCATTCTAAACGATCACCAGTGAAACGTTGATAAATCAATTCCTCTACCATAAAAACTATAACGAAGTTGATCTTTAGAGCATAAAATTTATCAAGAATGAATTATGGAAAGGATCATGTAACATGTATACATGCACTACACGTATCAATACTATGCAAGAATTAGACTAAATGTGATGAATATATACTTATAGTTTTGAGGCCCTAAAAAAGTGGTGGCCCCAAGCTAATGCTTGGGTTGGTAAAGCATAAGGGCCGGCAATGGTTAAACGATCCAACATGAACATATCTTCATTCGTGTTTGTCGAGTTCGTTTACAGACCTACTAGCAAGCTCCAAAAAGAGACTATAATTGTTATGTGATACTAAATTATACGAATCATCTTACTTCCAACTTGATGCAGGAGGCATCCCATCCATTAAGCCGGCCCGGCAGGCCCAAATGCTTATTTTTATATATAAATATGATAGGTCTTTTGTTTTTAGTTAGTTAATTGTTTTTGAATTAAAAATTGTAAGCTTTTAAGCTTGTTTACCGAATCATTCTGTTCGAATCGTTTGAATGAAATCGTTGTGTTCTTGAGCCATTTGAGTAAAGCCGTCATTTTATTCCCCCTTTTGAAAAAATACTAGTCCTCGAGTTTTGTCTCTGGCTTAAATCCACCTGGATCAAATGGAAAATCAACCCGATCCTGATTTATTATTATGATGACCTGCTCAAATAGTTCAGCTTTACTAATCTCTCGTCCGACTCTAGACTTGTACCACTAGGTTCAAAGGGAGCATCGATACGCTTTCCACTTTCTAAAATTTATGCGATCTTGATAATATTTCTTTGCTTGCATATTTAAGAACTGACCCCATTATATCTTGTGCATTTTTAAGATATATTTGATTGACTTCTAACCTTGATGCATGCAAATCTTTAAAAATGGCATTATTAACCATATAAAAATTAGTGTTTTGTAAAAAACCCTTCCATGGGTTTTCTTCTTCTTGAATAATATCTACGCCACCCACAATATTTGAAAAGTCAACCTTCTCAATACAAGGATTTATCTTTGACAAATGATTTTGAATCTCCAAAGAATCCTCCTCAATATTCAACATTTCATCAATTTTAAAATCATCTCCAATTAGAAATTCCACCTTCCTAGGAGATAATGTCGAGTGATATACCAATTTCAAACATTCCATATGTTCCACCGGATTAAATGGAACTTCCAAAATCACCACATCAACACCGGTAGCCTCCAACTTTTGCAGCTCACCACCATCTACCTCACCATCACCAATAATCATCGGTCCACATATCACCACCGTAAGGCTACTGCCACAATCTTCTTCGTCACCAACATTACAAATCTTCGAAATTGATTCGTCACTGGAACTCCGCTAAGAATATTTTTCACAAGTCGACATTCTTCTTCGTCGAAATCAATTCCGTCTTCATCAAAGACAGGGTTGTCTTCTGACACGCTTTTTGGATAGATCGATTCAAAGAACTGGGGAGGGTGATAGTAAAACGGATGCTCCTCTTCGCCGTCACCTTCATCCCTTACTGTTGGGAAAAAACGACCACCTAGCCACGAACGGTAAACAAAAAGTGAGGAATTAAACTTCGTTTGGCTAAACTTTTTCCCGACCCGAATGAACCAATGAGGATGCAAACAAATAGGGTAAATAAAAGTAAATATGACACAATAATTTTAGCGTGGAAAACCTCTCAAGACGAGAGTAAAAACCACGGGACTAGTAGAGCCGCTTCAAATCCACTATCACCAATAATGAGCAATACAAAGTTCTTCTCTAGGTAAAACTAGAGGAATACACAAATCATCATATACTTGGTACAAACTAACATCAAGTATATGGAACCAAACTACAAAAGTGTAACGAGTAAGAGGTATCACCAACAAGAGAATGAATCAATCTTTGGCACGTCTCTTATCTTCACGAAACACCAAAATCTTGGAGCACAAAAAACTTCTCTTCGTAAAATCTTGATACAGCAGAGGCAGAAGAGGAACACTTCAAATAGGTTTTAATATATATTCGTGTGTGTATCTTTTCGGAAGAATACATCACAAAAGAAAGTAAAACCAAATATATAAAATATATATTATGACTCTCTTTTTTTCTTTATTATTAAATAATAATAATAATAGAATAATAATAGTAATAAATCCCATGAAGGTTAAGATTGTTGTCGGATTTTCTCATAGGCAAAAATAACCCAACAAATCTCCCCCTTTTTGTCTATGAGAAAGAACTCATCACCCCAGCGAGTGAGCAACAAATCTTCAACTTCTCCCTTGCCAAAGCTTTGGTCAACATATCGGAACAATTATCATCAGTATGAACTTTATCAAGTTCAAACAACTTGTCTTCAATAGCATCTCTAATCCAATGATACCTCACATCAATATGTTTTGTTCTCTTATGATACATAGAGTTCTTAGCAAGGTGAATAGCACTTTGATTATCACAAAGAACCACGTAGCGCTGTTGCATAAAGCCAAGCTCTTGCATAAATCTTTTCAACCACAATAATTCTTTGCATGCTTCTGTTGCTGCCATATACTCTGCCTCGGTAGTAGACAAAGCAACGCAGTCTTGACTGCCATGACACGGCTCCCCCTGCAAATAACATCAAATATCCAGACGTGGATTTCATGTTGTCCTTATTTCCCGCCATATCAGAATCCGTGTAACCAACAAGCATCGGCTCCCCATTTCCAAACGTTATACCCAATTTGGAAGTACCTCGTAAATATCTAAGTATCCACTTAACTGCTTCCCAATGCTTCTTACTCGGATTTGACAAGAACCGACTAACAACACCTACTGCATGGGCAATATCAGGCCGTGTACATACCATTGCATACATCAAGCTTCCAACCGCTGATGCATATGGAACACCATCCATCTCTTCAAACTCTTTCTCAGAAGAAGGGTAATCTTTTTCAGTTAACTTAAAGTTGGGAGTAAGAGGTGTACTAACCACATTAACTTTAGACATCTTGAATCTGCTAAGCACCTTTTCAATGTATTGCTCTTGTGACATGTGTAACTTCTTTGAAGCTCTATCTCTAGTAATCCGAATGCCAAGAATATTCTTAGCTGGCCCAAGTCTTTCATAGAAAACGACTTGCTTAACTCTTTCTTCAGCTGGACAATTCTTTCCGCATTCTTGCCAACAATCAACATATCATCAACATAAAGCAATAAAATGATAAAATCATCATCACCAAACCTCTTAAAGAAAACACAGTGATCAGACGCAATCTTTCGGTAGCCTTGCTTCCCCATAACTGACTCAAATTTCTTATACCACTGTCTCGGTGCTTGCTTCAAGCCATAAAGACTTTTATGAAGTTTACAAACATAATCTTCTTTACCTTTAACCTGAAAGCCTTCAGGTTGCTCCTTATAGATCTCCTTATCGAGATCACCGTGAAGGAATGCTGTCTTGACATCCATTTGCTCAACCTCAAGATCAAGACTAGCAGCTAAACCAAGGATCACCCTGATGGAACTCATCTTCACAATTGGAGAAAAAATCTCATCAAAATCAATCCCTCTCTTTGACTGAACCCTTTGACCACCAATCTTGCCTTGCACCTAGGCCGTGAGGTATGTTCTTCAGTCTTCAATTTGTAGACCCACTTGTTTTTCAAAGCTCTTTTGCCCTTAGGCAACTTCACTAACTCAAAGGTATTGTTCTCATACAAGGAATTCATCTCATCTTGCATGGCTTCAACCCACTCTATTTTATGCTTATGTTCCATGGCCTCTTTATAATACTCGGGCTCTCCCCCATCAGTGAGTAAGACGCACTCACCGGCCGAATAACGAGTAGAAGGTTGACGGTCTCTAGTAGACCGCCTGAGTGGGACAAATGCAGGCATATCTACTGGTAACTCGGGATGAATATCCTCATCCAACTCTACCTACTCTTGATTATCAACATTATCAGTACCATGTTGTTCGTCATTTTGAATATCATCTTCGTGTTGTGGCTCAGAATGCTGATAGGTATAGGATCCAAATCAATGAGATCATCATTATACTGAGGAACTACCTGTGTCTTATTAATATCTTTCAAACTCTCGTCTTCCACAAACACAACATCAAGACTTCTAACAAGCTTCTTTGAAACCGGATCATATAGCCTGTATCCAAACTCATCTTGCCCATAACCAAGGAATATACACTGTCTAGACTTCACATCAAGCTTTGATCTTTCATCTTTGGGGATATGCACAAATGCTTTGCATCCAAAGACCCGCAAATGACAATACGAAACATCTTTGCCACTCCAAACCCTGTCTGGAACATCATTATGCAAAGGAATACAAGGAGTGAGGTTAATAACATGTACCGCTGTATGTAAAGCTTCTCCCCAAAAGGAATTAGGCAACCCTGCATGTGAAAGCAAACACTTAAACCTTTCAACCAAGGTTCTGTTCATCCGTTCTGCTAAACCATTCAACTGTGGTATCTTAGGAGGTGGCCTTTGGTGTCGAATACCCTTCTCTCTACAATAAGCATTAAAAGGACCAATGTATTCACCTCCATTATCTGTACGAACACACTTGAGCTTCTTCCCAGTCTGTATCTCAACTAGGGCATGAAACTGCTTATAACACATCAAATACTTGATCTTTAGACTTTAAAGTATAAACCCATACCTTCCTCGAATGATCGTCTATAAATGTGACAAAATATAAGCAGCCCCCAAGTGTTCTAGTCTTCATAGGACCACGTACGTCTGAATGCACCAAGTCAAGTATACTTTCTTTTCTATGAGGCGGGTGACTATGAAAAGAAACTCTCTTTTGCTTACCATTCATACAATGAGAACACTTTTTCAAATGAACATCTTTCACACCAGACAAGACATTTTTCTTCAATAAAATAGACATCCCCTTTTCACTCATGTGAGCAAGTCTCTTATGCCACATATCAGTCGCATCAGAATTCGTCAATGAATTAACCGAGTCTCTGGAAATCTTTGGATGTGCCATGTACAACTTTGAAGTTCTTTCACCTCTTGCCACGATCAACGAACCACGAGTGAGTTTCCAAATTCCACTACCAAAGGTACTGTGGAAACCATCATCATCTAATGTGCCTGCAGAGATCAAATTAAGTCTAATATCCGGAACATGTTTCACATTGTGTAAAACCAAATCCATCTCAGTATCAAACTTCAAACAAACATCCCCAACACCAACGATCTTTGATAGCCCATTATTACCCATCTTGACATTCCCAAAATCACCAGGAGTATAAGACGAATAAAAATTCCTTTGTGATGTCACATGACAAGTAGCACCACTGTCAACAACCCAACTCGAATCATCGCGTGCAATGTTCACCCTATCATAATCACAACAAATATGAAACTCTTCGGTGGCAGTGTTAGTTTCATAAGTACCTTCATCACCGTCATCATTCTTGTAGTTGTTCTTTTTATTGTTGTAATTAGCCTTCTTGTTCTCCTTTTTCAGTTTCCTGCAATATTTTATTGTGTGCCCTTTTCTACCACAATGATGACACTCATATTCTTCAAACTTCCCTTTGGACTTATTGCGGTGCTTTGCTCTATTACTCGGACCTCTACTATGGCTTCCCCCCTACTTTCGGTAACCAAGGCATCTGAATGTGAAGAGGAACCTTGTGACTTTCTTCTCATCTCTTCATTTATAATATTACCTTTAGCCAATTCCATAGTAATAATACCGTTAGCTGCGGAGTTGGACAACGATGTCCTAAAAGTCTCCCAAGAATCCGGTAACGTACCAAGAAGCCATAAACCTTGTATCTCGTCTTCAAACTTAATACCCATACCTGCAAGCTGATTAATAACACCCTGAAACACATTCAAATGATCAGTAACAGGAGTTCCATCACGGTATTTCAAGTTAATCAACTGTTTAATCAAGAACAACTTATTGTTCCCGGTCTTCCGAGCATACAACTCTTCAAGCTTGGTCCATAGAGTACGAGCATGACTCTCTCCGCTAATATGGTTCAAAACATTATCATCAACCCATTGCCGAATATACCCGCAAACCTTCCGATGCAAAATATTCCATTCTTCATCAGTTTTATTTTCAGGTTTATCGGTACTAAAAACAGGCAAATAATAATCCTTCACATAAAGAAGGTCTTCCATCTTGCCTTTCCAAACATGATAATTAGAACCATTCAAACTCACCATCCTACCCGTATTAGCTTCCATCGTTCAAACAAGTCTTAACCCAAGAACAAGAGCCGAAGCTCTGATACCACTCTGTTGGGAAAAACGACCACCTAGCCACAAACGGTAAACAAAAAGTGCGGAATTAAACTTCGTTTGGCTAAACTTTTTCCCGACCCGAATGAACCAATGAGGATGCAAACAAATAGGGTAAATAAAAGTAAATATGACACAATAATTTTAGCGTGGAAAACCTCTCAAGGTGAGAGTAAAAACCACGGGACTAGTAGAGCCGCTTCAAATCCATTATCACCAATAATGAGCAATACAAAGTTCTTCTCTAGGTAAAACTAGAGGAATACACAAATCATCATATACTTGGTACAAACTAACATCAAGTATATGGAACCAAACTACAAAAGTGTAACGAGTAAGAGGTATCACCAACAAGAGAATGAATCAATCTTTGGCACGTCTCTTATCTTCACGAAACACCAAAATCTTGGAGCACAAAAAACTTCTCTTCGTAAAATCTTGATACGGCAGAGGCGGAAGAGGAACACTCCAAATAGGTTTTAATATATATTCGTGTGTGTATCTTTCCGGAAGAATACATCACAAAAGAAAGTAAAACCAAATATATAAAATATATAATATGACTCTCTTTTTTTTCTTTATTATTAAATAATAATAATAATAATAATAGAATAATAATAGTAATAAATCCCATGAAGGTTAAGATTGTTGTCTGGTTTTCTCATGGGCAAAAATAACCCAACACTTACGACAGTGCTCGACTCGGTTTCCGTCTTGCGGATCTCCCATTTCAACTCGAGATCTCGGATTCTCTGTCGGAGCCGCGTGATCTTTTGTTGTATTTCAAGATCTCGGACTCGTTTACGGAGCCGTTTGATCATCTTAAGATCCTGTGGGTCAGAATAGACTCCACCGCTGCCTCGGTCGGCGAATCTGCGAGTAGGGTGTCGATCTTCTACACGGGCACGTGAATCACCGATGTTCTTGTCGATGCCTCGGTCGGCGACTCTTCGAACAAGAAAACAACCGCCTTCACGTAGAGCAATTTCAACAACCAAAGCTCCGATACCAAATGATACGGATTCCACGGCTTTACACAAATGGCTCAAGAACACAATGATTTCATTCAAACGATTCGAACCGAATGATTCGATAAACAAGCTTAAAAGCTTACAGTTTTTAATTCAAAAACAATTAACTAACTAAAAACAAAAGACCTAACAATCATATTTATATATAAAAATAAGCATTTGGGCGGGACCGGCTTAATGGATCGGATGCCTCCTGCATCACAACTCTTCAAGAGAAAATCCACGTCCCTCCCTAAGTTTCATGTTGTATTTCAACGTTTGTTCATGAACCTGTGGACGAAGTTTTCCAGCAGGCCTCGGGAAAACTTTAACCGCCTTCGCTTGCCGAGCTATAAATAAACATAAATAACACGAGTAACGAACCACCAAATCAGAAAGACAAAGTAAAAACGAGGCAAACTAATAATAATAATAACAACAACATACATATTGACATAATTCAGCCAATGCTTTTTGAAGTGCCCATTTGGCCATATGGGATAACATTGTTGTGCTTAACCATGACTCCTCTATAAAAGATAACATTGTGAAACTTGTAAAATGAAATACTAAATAAGTGCAAATAATAACTTATCAAAAATCTATTTTGATATAAGAGGGGGCAGTTATTTGGGTAGCTAACTCATTCATATTTGCAGAGATTTAACTTATAGTAACATGTCATAATAATGTTAATGTAAGTATATCTGAGTTTGGCTTAACGGCTCAGATTCATTGTCATGTATACTGATCTAAACATATGTGGGCCGGCCCAACTAAGACAGTGAGGGTTCAATACCTAAGGGAGAGAATGAAATATAAGAAGTTGACAAGTACAAGCAGGATTTTCCTTTTAAGGGCTAACAAATAAGAGCCCAGCCCATCGATTGCAAAAAACGACTTCATAGACTAGTGATCGCAGAAATGTTGAGTTGCGCAAGTCATGTGTTCTCTAATGATTATACAACTTTTAAGGAACTGGCATTGCCTCCAAGTGTCACAGGTCCTCAGTCTGCTGTTTTCGACCGTGCTGGGGAAGGTCCATACGTGGCTGTTGCAGATGGTAGGATCCTAAAATGGAAAGATCCGGCCACGGGGTTCGTTGATTTCGCTTACACTTCACCTAAAAGGTGTGCTTAAATTTCATATCTAGCACATTATTTTATGCATTGTCATTTTATCATCGTATGTGACTAAAAACAATGTTACATACCATTACATGAAAATGATATAATTAAGCTGTATACATCTCTGCAACATTTTGATGCAGATAATTTTTAATCATTATTGTTGTTTGTTTGCCATGCATATATATAAATAGTTAATTACTAACTATTTGGTAAAATTTGTTTTGTCACATTTTATTTTATCAGGACCAAGAAACTATGTGATGGTACAAATGATCTTAAACTAGGACCAACATGTGGAAGACCAGTGGCTCTCATCTTTAACTATAAGAGTGGTGATCTCTATATCACCGACGCTTTCTTCGGTCTTCTAGTTGTAGGATTCAACGGTGGTCTTGCAACTCAACTTTCTGGTGGTTACAAGTACTTATCCGGTATTGATGTCGAGTCATATACCCAAAATGTTTATATGACTGATGCTAGCTTGGTTTACGGCATAAGGTAAATTTAGAAAGCGTTCATCATAACTATATTTGTGTTTGATTCACCGTATCTTACGATAAAAGATTTGATAAGAGTTTATATATGTTGTGCAGAAACATGGCACAACCAGGGTTTACACCCGACTCGACTGAAAGGCTATTGAAATATGATCCAAGAACTACACGGGTGACCGTTTTGATGAGCGGGCTTTCAGGTGGAGGTGGTCCGTCCGTTAGTAGCGACCGAAAGTACGTTTTGGTTCCGGATTACATGAACAAGAAAATACATAGATATTGGCTGCAGGGACCAAAACATGGGACAAATGAGGTTTTCATGGCCAACTTTGGTAGCCCAAAGAATATTAAGAGGGCAGCAAATGATGGAGAGTTTTGGGTGGCGGTAGAGAAGCCGAGACAAGGACTAAGGGTCAATGGGACTGCGGTGGTGCTCCAAACTGTACCCCTAACTCAGTTCTTGGATACTACTGTGGCTGTGGTTCAGGAGACTAACGATGCACTCTACGTGGGTTCGAGCCACACTGACTTTGTTGGTGTTTACATGAACTAGATCAATCTTGTTACCACCCTATGAATGATGATAAAAACTTAAGTTGTATTATTATATAGGAGGATGTGATGGATATGTATATGTTCTCCCATAATTATTTGAAATCATCATCATCATCATCATCATCATCATCATCATCATCGTACTCAGTATATCCCACCAATAGCAAAGCTATGGTAGAGTCTGAGGAGGGTAAGATGTAGGCAGCCTTACCTCTACCCCATAGGGATAAAGAGGCTGCTTCCGGTGAGACCCCCGGCTCGAATTATTTGAAATCAGTAACTTTTATTGTATGAAGTAATTTAAATAAATGAAAATGTGTGTTTAATTCTGCACTAGCTAGAAATACCGATATTTGCAAGAAGGATGATAGATTGATCATTACACAAAGTCTGAAGTCAAACAGAAGCATGTGATCACTAGTTAATACCAACTACTTTTATAAATTAAAAGCCAAACTTATTTTACTTAAATTAGGGAAGTGTCAACATGTCTAGCTAGCGTATTATCCAAATTAGAATGTTTGTTCTCTGTCCTCATCAATCTTAAATACTTAATCTTAATGTCGGCCAGTTGACAACAAGTATGCAATCACTTGTTCATTACGGATGCTATCTTTAATTACATGGAGTTTTAACAACATGACACAGATTCCCGACAAACTTAATTTTGCTCACTAAAAAATATTGTTTACATCGATATATATGGCAATTTCTTGACGGACTTAAGCATGGATTCGGGTGAAAAAGTTTTCTCATAATCAATTTCTTGAGTTTTAGCATAAGTTTCGCCAAAAACCGTGCTTTATAAATATGCATTTTCCCACCCATGTCGCTTTTCTTCTTGAAAATACATTTACTTCTGGCAGTCTTGTCGTTAAGAGGAAGTTCAACCAAATCTTAGACTTGGTTGTAAGACATGGATTGTATCTCGACGTCCATGATTTCAAGCAATATATTAGATTCAACATCTGATAAATTAAACAACTCGGGCTTGAAGTGCCTAACGAGCCAATCCAGCTTTAACTCGGGCTTGAAGTTAAATGAGATAGTCGGTTCGACTCGTTTATGCAGTTATGCTTAACGAATTTAAATACGAATTTCATCTCATCTCGTAAATAGCTTGAGCCAACTCGTGGCTTGACGAGTTAACTAGCTTAAATTAAAAATATTAAGAGAAAATTTGATCTATTAGGTGGTCTTTGGTGTTGATCTATTTAGTTACTTCTTATTCACTTTATGTGAAGATAAATACAAGAACACAGAAGTAAAATCAAATAACCTTTAAAATGTGCTTCAAACTGAGAGATGATAATAATAACAATAAACAGCCATCTTCGTTCTCGTTAAGAAATGTGACCGATTTGCAGAGATTATTCATCCTTCTTCATCTTCCCTTTTTCGAGCTGATAAATCCTCTCAGCATCAGGCACAGCTTTGATTATGGTTTCCAGTTTCAAGTTCAGTTCATCAATCTTCTCAATAAGTTTATCATTTGTAAACATTCTGATCATCACACTTTGAATTGTCTGCCAGCTTTCAGCCAAAGGTAACACGATGATCACAGCTGACCCGATTGTACCCCATGCTATTGCTACAACTGCCCAGAAGGTGAAGTATCCTTTGCTGAATTCCTCTGCATTCACAAGATAACACAACTGTCAGATGAGTAAACTAAACGGGTTGAACGGGTTAAAGATTGGGTTGATTAAGTTACGAAGTCGAAAACCTTTGATCCCAAAGTAAGGATCTTGAAGTAAAACAAACACATCATTGAAAAGTGTAACCAGATCATGAACTTACTCGCTGGAAGTGAAAAAATAGGCCATATTACAACGATCACAATCGTAAAAACGAGTCCCCATTTAACGATCCATCTCTTCGCACTAATCAGCTTCTCCTCCTTAAACTCATCAACCGCGAGTTCACTCCTTTCCTTCTCAACAATCGTAATCTGCCTCGTGGTTTCCCAGTCATAGTTTTGAGGCCTCAACAAACTGCATATAGCATGAACCGCACCACCTATTAGGATCGAGACCAGGTTCCCAGCCAGCATGGGTGCATTCCTTCCTGTTGTCTCTAAGTTGACCCGACCATATTCAACACTGGTAACAGATAACCATGTGATGATCCCGAGAACACACCCGACTATGGTCCCTAAGATGGCTCCAAATGCATTGGCTTTTCGCCATAGGAGCATAAAGGCGATTGGGATCACGGCTGACCCGATGAACACACCCATGGCTAAGTACATCCAACCTAGGGATATCCCGGCTTTGTTTAGTATGACTGCTAGGATTCCTATGAAACATCCGAACAAGAATACGACTGTTCTAGAAACTTTCAAGATTTGTTTCCCTGTGGCGTCCGGGTTGATGTATGTTCGGTAGATGTCGTATGTGCATAGTGATGAGACCGCGATTAACTCGGAAGAACCTGCAGATGTTACAGCCCTGATGCAAAAACATTAACAAGTCAGAACACGTGGGCGGATCGGGGGTTTTGGGTTAAGGGTTTGGGTCAGCCTAATACTTTTTAGGGCCCTATTGACTGTTAAAGATAAAACATAACCCAAATCGACATTTATAAATAAATGGATAAAGATTGCCCCGTCTAGTTTCTTGATGAAGATTGTTAATGAGGGTGGTAATTTCTGACATGACACGAAATAATCTAGTTTTGGGTTATCATATATAACCATTCAGTAAATGGGTCGTGTTCGTTATGACTTGTTTTATTAAATGTTTATGTGTTCGGGTTGATTGTTTAACCCGTTTAATTAAGCAGGTCAACATGACAACGTGTTTAATTAAACAGTCGTGATTGGGTTGACATGTTTAATTATACGTTATGCATTTTGGTTGGCAGGTTTGTCCCATTTAACCCACTTTTTACAACCAGGTTAACACATTTGATTACACCCAGTGGTGTTAAACGGGTCGTGTTCGCAGGTTGACGCCTTGGCGGGTCCAACCCAGCATGAACCCAATAAATTTGACACGAATCCGAACACGACCTGAACCCCAAAACCGTGTAAGACACATGACCTCTAACATGACATGCATATTCACAGGTTCACCCAAACACTAGTCAACCCATTTGACACGTTTAGATTAAGGGGTTAAACAAGCTATTTGGGTTACACGATTTTCGCTGTGTGCAGGTTATAGCTGATGTTGACACAAATAATTAGCCCGGCTAATTATAACTCACATTAAAAGCATGGTGAGAAGGAGAACCGAACCCCCTTTGCCCATCAAAGCCATAGCTGTAGCCGGAGGGATGAGCCCATGGCTCGCTTCACTTGCTGTTAATGGAAGGTCAAGAGCTAAAGCTCCTAACCCGAGTGATGTAGCCAATGAGAATGGCACAGCAAACCACCCGAGCCCGCCCAACAAGTAGCCTTTATGAGTCGATGATGGTCTAGCGGCGATGGCACTCACCCAATATCCCTATAGAGAGAAAAATAAACATTATAAAGTCAAAACCTATTTAGATGTGATCCAGATCTTTTGATGAAAAGTAAAAACTTACATTGTCGACGAAAACAGTACCAAAGTTACCGACAATGTTGATTATACCAAAAACTAGCCCACCCGAGCTCAGCATTGTTAGGTAAGATCCTTGGTAGTTTCCAGAAACCGGTCCACAAGATTGTCCATTGTGGGATATGGGCTCTTGACACATTCTATTCCGGCTTCAGACTTCTGCTAGACGTCTATAGACAACACTCGGGCTGCCAAGCTCGCTGCTAGCTGTGTAGACTAAGAACACGAAGACGACTAGCACCACGTGCACTGACAACAAGACCAAAATGATGTACAAAAGTCAAGACTTATGTTTCTAACTGGCAAAATGTGTTGTGAGTTGTGATTGATATGACATTTTAACACGACTACTTGACCCAAACATGATATGTTTAATACTTTAACTAAATGTGTCATTTTCTTAAAACGCAAACATGGACATGTTTAACAAGGGGGTTACACGACACGTTTAACACAATTAAATGTAACCAGTTCAATAGCATGAATGACGGGCATGTTTATCACAATTAAATACGATCAACTCAATAACAACAATAAGACAACACGCTTAACAAAATTATTGCCCAACACACTAAAGTTAATACCTAAGACACAATTTATACAATTATATAAAATATACCATTAAGTAAAATCTATATTTAATTTGTGAAACTATAAAACATTGTTCTATGAACAAGTTATAAAAGTGGTGTGTCAACCTATTACGGGCTAGGTTGAACTCGTTCAGACACATTTTTTATCATGTTGACCCATTTATGATCCGTGCCCGTTTAATCCGGAACACTAATCCTTTTAACTCCATTTTATGTCAAGGGGTTGTTTCATAAACTGCCAGGTCTATTAAGATATAGGTTTGACTTAAAAGTTAAATAGGAAAAGAAAATGCAAGATACCTATCACAGAATGTATATAACTAGCCAAGAAAGTGGCCTTCAATCCTCCAGCCAATGTATACACAATCACTCCAAGAGGTATTAAAAAACTAGCGGCATAAATATTGACTCCGGTGAGTGCATTGACCACCGCAGAGCCACCAAGAAGCAGCATTGCTGCTACTATAATATTTGTCATGAAACAGAACACCAAAAACACGAGATGTGCAGCCGTCCCCCATCTTAATAAAAAAACACGTTTAAAACAATAATAAGGATTCGAATTCACAACCTCAAACGTGAAGATTAAAGTTAAATGTACCGGGCTTTAACGATTTCACAAACAGTGTGAGCATGAGGGGCCTTTCTTTTAATCTCTATGGCCATTACACCAAACAGGAGTACCTGTTTATGCAGAAAAACAAGAGTTTATGGCTAGAGTGCAACATACAAAGCATGAGAAATGGAGGTTAAAAGGTGTGGTGAGTTTAGAACCTGGATGGTGGCACCACTGGCGTACCAGAATGGATCGCTGACTCCATACTGCCAGGCAACATTTGAACTTTGCAATATAGTAGCAGCCCAAGTCCACTATCAAGACATGTTTAGTGTTAGATCATACAAGATAGAAGTGCATGTGAGTGTGAGTTGAGCGGTCAAAACCAACAGATCCAGAAGACCATGTCAAATGCATGTGCCCGAACATGGCATGGGTCGACATGAACACGACTCGCTGAACTGATAAATTATTTAGTATTGCATATTAATATAGTAAAAGTACAAATTTGGGAACAAAATACTCAAGTAAAGTTAAGTCATGACTATGTAAAAACTAAACTGGTTAAACGGGTCATTCCGCAAACACGCCAGGTTGACCCGAGCACGACCTGTTTAGATAAACTTGTTAGTTTTGCTCGTAACTGAACCGAGACCATTTAGACTAAACCCAAAACCACGAATTTTGATGTTAGGTTCACTTTGTTCTTTTTATCATATCAAATGGGCCCATTAGGACCAGGCCTACATGGCCCAGCCCAGTAATGACTAAACATGTTATCTAGAGCCTAGAGGTGTGCACTATAACCGGTTTCTAACCGGGTTCTAACCGTTCTCTAATCGATTTGTAACCAGTGTTTCTCTAACTGGTTTATAACAGGAAAAACCGGCGGTTTATAGCCAGTTTTACATTTTAGCCCAAAAACCGGCTAATTGTAACCTGTTTTAGGCTTTTTAATTATTTTTTTTAAACAGTTTTTTTTTTCGGTTATTTACCAGTTAACTAGTTCGATTATACCAAAAACCTGTTATATCAGTCAGGGTTTTTGTGCTTGAAAACCGTGTAGTACCCGACACGATCAACTAGTCGAACCGGTTATTTGACCGTTGACCGCTACCCTGTTTTAGAATAAACAGTTAACCAATTTTCACATGTATAATGTTATCACCAAACTCTATATATTAAGTGGGCCTCATGTTTTTGGTCGGTTTGGTTTGGGTTAAAAACCAAAACAGTTTACCTTATGGTAAAAAATTACACATTGGAATGCACTTTTTGTAATAAAATTTATTAAACTTAGTTGAAATGAAAACATTTTATAAACACGTGTAAATTAGGCAACCAATAATCACATCACCCTGTTTGGTTTAGTCCCAGTTAAAGACTTTTCCGTAAGGATCGAAAAAGTCAACTCAAGTTTCCAATCACAAGAAACCCAAAAACAATACCTGAGACACAATCACACTTGCTATGAGTCCAGTTTTAACGTTCCTTCCGGCAGTATTAAACCACTCCGACGTATGCCGGGCTCCAACGTAACGTTTCTCCAACCAAACCTGCAGTTAATAATAAACGTTACCCAAATTCTAATCACATGATCGTACATGGTGCAAAAAAAAGTTGTATCAGGGCCGGCCTGGAAGAGAGGCAAATTTCTTAAAATTTATCTACGTATTTTAAGCTTTTTTAATACATTTTTCAAGAACAATATATTTTAAAGCTGGGCCCAGATTTTTTAAGGAATTCTCGGGACGGTCCTGATTATTACGTACCAGGAAAGAGGTGAAGAAGGCGAAGAAAGCACCGAATCCGAGAATAGCGGAGTACCCGACACCTTGATTCAGGACTGCTTTACCCGCGAAGAAGCTGCTTTGTCTCACACAACTGTCGCCAGAGGTTTGGTAATACAATCAAAGGGAGGACAGGTAGCCATATCATATATGTGTGTGTGTGTGTGTGTGTCACATATTGAATGATGATAGTGAACTATAGCTAGTGACAAATAAGTTAAATAACGGACGAAAATAACAATTGGAAGTCAACAATAGAGGTGAAAGGATCAAGCTGTAGGATCTAATCATTTATAGCGGCTTGGTTGATTCCAAAGTGGGCCCCAATGGAATCAGAACCAGAATATCTTTAAATATTATGATGACGATGATATTAATTGAATACTATATTAAAAATCATAACAATGTTACCATCTTTGTAACAATTCCAGAGTGCCAGCTTGACTCAAGTAAATTGAGATTTTTGTTTTTTCTTAAATGGAGGAGAATCTCACGTATAAACCTATTGTATTGGGTTATGTTTAAAGTTGACTTCTCAACCGCTATGAGGCGGTACTCTCTTGATGTGCGAGAACCTGATGGAATCCGTAACCTGTCGCCCCCTGTTGGGTTTGAATGTGGGAGTAAAGCCCTCACTCATCCTGTTCACCCAGATATCCGTCAAACTGACCCGAGTGAGAAACAAACATGCATCTTTATTAAAAAAGACAAACCTCAAACCATTGAACTAAATGGAGAAAAAAATATTTTTAAAAAGAATCACGAGTCATAAAGAACTAAATATAAAAAAATCTCAAATACTAGTGTAGTTAATGCTTTTTCTTATTAAGAAAATGATAAAATATAATAATAATAATAAAGATTGGTGAATTAACCTCTCATCTTGTCATTGGCCACATGTATTGACTATAAAAGTCTTCTATATCATTTTTTAATTGATAATCATCTATAATATGGTTTCAAGGTTCTATCAATTAGACACCCACTAAATAGTCTATGGTATGTCATTCGTGATTTTAATGTCATTGAATAATTTATGTAGTTGATATTTATGATGATTTCATATCTAAGTATGCTATTAAAGCAATAAGCTTTAAGTTCATATACCCTTTTTCTATTGGTTAATTCTCATAGTTTCCATTTATATCAATGTTTTCTCTAATTTTCAAGGTAATAAAATAAATTAATAATATATTAAATTAAGATTCATCAGTGCTATTAAATTATTATCTTTCCTCTTTCTTTTAATCTTTAATTTTTAATCTTGAATACTTAAATAATAATGTAATAATGTAATATTTTAATATTACATTTAACTAGAAGTGTAAATTTAGATTAATTAAATAACAAGACAAAATATTATAATTAATGCAATATTTTAAAATCATAGCTATAGTTTGAATACGAAATATTCAAAATTTCTTTTTGAAAATTTAATTATTTTTGGTTGATTTCATTCACCACCTTTGTTATTTTTTGGTTGATTTCATTCACCACATGTGTTAATTTTATAGATAATATATAATAAATAATTTAATTAATTATTTGTTATTTCATCAATAGAAAAGATTACGGATAATATATATATATATATATATATATATATATATATATATATAATATAGAGATACCGATATAAAATATTATAATTGTGTTAAAATATTATTTTATTTAAATTAAATTTGTCAAATTCGTAAGGAAATTAGGAAATGATGA
Source organism: Bidens hawaiensis (assembly GCF_021521415.1). Classification (NCBI taxonomy): domain Eukaryota; kingdom Viridiplantae; phylum Streptophyta; class Magnoliopsida; order Asterales; family Asteraceae; genus Bidens; species Bidens hawaiensis. The sequence continues at coordinate 491,291 of NW_027491891.1, read as the reverse complement.
CCCATTTTATTAAGGAAAGGTTTAATTACGGATTTGTAAATTTTTTAAATTTGATATTCCCTCCTTCCTATTTGAATTAAGTTTTACTATAATATATAATAAATAATTTAATTAATTATTTGTTATTTCATCAATAGAAGAGAATACGGATAATTATATATATATATATAATATATAGAGATACCGATATAAAATATTATAATTCTGTTAAAATATTATATTATTTAAATTAAATTTGTCAAATTCGTAAGGAAATTAGGAAAGTATGACCCATTATCAAAGAAAGGTTTAATTACGGAATTGTAAATTTTTAAATTTGATATTCCCTCTTTCCTATTTGAATTAATTATTGTCTAAATTATGGTCTAAATTTGAATGTAAATTTTATTTAATTAACAATCATTAAGTTTTACTATAATTACGTTAGTTGACTTTCTTCCCAATAACATAATTCAAAAACAAATTTTAATTAATCACAATCAATTTATGATTACCAGAATAAATAAATATTAAATTACCAAAACAGAAAGTTTTAAATATATAAATTATGATCATTAAGAATATCTTGATTTAAGGAAATAGTTATGAGAATATCATTTAAAGAAGATTGACCACTACTTATTTTGCCAACTATTTTACTTGGTAGTCAAATGATTTAATGGTAACATTAATTGGGATCGTTTAGTTTCAATTTTTCAAGGACATATATATAACTCACCAATCATCTCTCTCAAGTAAAGTTAACCCTGATTTCAGTGTGGCCGCTCAAAATCCAATTGATTCTATAGTCGTTGTTCTCCCTAAGGTATTAGGTTTGTGAATATTGTCTCTGTTGTTTGTTAATCTAACTTTTTATTTATTTACGGCTTTAATCGGTTGATTGCGTTTCATGCAGGATTTTGATTCCGATCTTTGTATTCACTGTTTGATCATCATGGTAATGTTCGATTTTTATTCGTTTATTGATGTTCTCTGTCTAAATATTTGATTTTTAAGGTTTTAGAATTTATTTACAATGGTGTTAAAACTGTTTTTTGTGTTGATTATATTTGTTTTTTGCAAGCCTATCGTTCCCGCAAGGTACAATTTTATTCCTATTTGGTATTGTTTGTGAAATTAACGACTGAGTGGACGTTTATTGTTTGTAAATTAATGATTGAGTGCAAGTTTACTCAACCATGCTAAAAGTATCAAAATCTCTACCAAAATACTTTAATAGTATTGACCAAAATGAACATGTTTAGACAAAATGCTCTATTTTAATGTATTTACATAGTTTGACCTTGAGAAATCGAACATTCATAAAACAATTCAATTTATTTATTATTAAATTTTAAAAGTAAAAAATTCAATGTGCAATAAAATGGAATTTAGTTATTTTATAAATATGAAAATGTATACACACAGAGTAAGCTAAATAGTTTGTTAAGAACTAAAATAATATGAAACGTTGATAAAGCTTTATCAGTGTAAGTTTTATTATTATGAACAAAACCATTTTATTTGTTCATTTAATCATTGTTATTTATTTTAGATATTCTTGCAAGTGTATATAATTTAGGACTTGTAATTGTGGCTGCAGTGGGAAGTACTAGCCCATATATAAAGGTAATGGGTTTACAACATTCTCATATATCTAAAATTTAATTTCAATAATAAATTGTATTATGTTGACTAATAATTATTGATTTAACAATAGTTATACTTTCTATATATATGAAGCTCTTTGAATTTAAGTTTTTGCATTTAATTTTGACCAATAATTATATCTTAAATGAAACTTTAATTATATAATATTTTCTTTTATAAAAAAATTAGACTTTCTATATACGTGAATATGTAAATCCGTTTAAATTTAAGTCTTTTCGAATCATTTTGAAACTGTTAATATGGTTTTTCATACATATTAGTCAACTTTATTTTCATATTGTTTTGTTTTGGATTATCATTTATTCATATTCTTAAATGTCAAAAAGAAAACCATCACCTCATAATACAAAACCTAAAATTAATGGTTAATATTCAAGTTTTGCATTCTATATTGTTTACTAAAACAATTGCAAAACATACTCTACATTGTTATATTCAAAATGCTTACTTTCAAGATGCATGTTTGACCTTTCTTAAAATGATTTTAGAAAAAGTTATTTTTTTGAAAATTAGACTATTTAACTTTCTATAATTCTTAACACAAACTTGTTACCATTTTTTATTCAAACAATTTTCTAAACAATTAATACGATTTCCTTATTTATCAAAATCAAATATTTATTTTGTATTAATTATATTTGATTAGGTTTTGACGTTTCCTTAAAATATGTATTCAAGTTGTTATTCTTAATTCATATTTATTTTAAGATAAGTAGTTACTGGGTAACATTTATTCATTTTTTATTTTCCTTTTTAAATAATTAATTTGAAAATTTTGTCATGTAAATAATGTTTGTTTGCTTTGTTTATTCTTATAGGTTACGGTATGGGTTGTTACGTATAGATAACGTTTTTATATTCAATTCAGTATTGTATTCTAATATATAATGGTGAATTTTAGTAATGATTGGTAAATCGTACATGTAAACAAATTTGAATTCTTACTCTTTTAGTTTATTGAGTGATCATAACAAAAACATAAAAATGATGGCTTGTCAATTCTTTTATTTCGTCTGAGACATTGGTTCAATGTTTACTTTTGTTTAGCTTGGTCTATGTTTGATACGTTAATAATTTTATGAACACATGAACTGATCATGTTTATGGTTAGGCTGCATCGCACAATTCATGACATAACTTTTCTACTATGGTAAAACAATTTATTCTGACAATTGTATACACACACACCTGAGTATTCTCTCTATCACAGCTCACACACTTAGAATTATTGTACCACTGATCATAATCTCCACAATTGTAACACCCTTTTTTATTAATAAAGTGGTGATAGATGATTTGTCATCACCCGGGGTTTTTGTGCCGGCGATCCGAACCAGATCAAGGGCTTTTCCCCGTAACAAATCTGTGTGTTTGTGTTTGCAATCGATACATACTTATTTTCATCACCATAGCACTAATCCTCACTAAACGAATTTGGATACATTATCCTTGAGTGATTTTTATCCAAAACAATTTGGCGCCCACTGTGGGGCAATTGGTGCTATAATCCATATTATTCCTATCAATATTCAACCGTTCATACCCATATCGCCATCGATGGCCTCTCAATCAACCTCTGCTTCATCAACCATGCCATCCTCGGTTTCTCTCTCATCAAGAACTTTGCCGCCGATGCCTTCTCCAATTACGGGAGCACCAAAGACCACCGCGGCTGGAAACAAGACACAAATTCCAGTATTCCAGAGCTCAAAAGCCACTGCTGCCACTTCGGTGGTCAAATCTATCAATGATGTTTCTGCAATGTTTTCATAGGTTAAGGTATACATGGAGCAGTAGAACAAAACCAACCAGATGATCCTACATGAAATTGAAGATCTCAAGAAAAGAAAGAGGCCAGCGGAGGATCAGTCTCCCTTGATGCCTAGGGTGCTGGATTTCACTACTCCAGGATCCATGGCTCAACATACTCAAGGATCCTCGATCCTTCAGCAAGGATCATCCATCCTTCAACCAGGGTCCGTGGGTCAACAAACTCAAGGATCCTCGTTCTTTCAGCCAGGATCATCTATCCTTCAACAGGAGTCCATGGGTCAACAAACTCAAGGATCCTCGTTCTTTCAGCCAGGATCATCTATCATTCAACAGGGGTCCGTGGGTCAACAAAATCAAGGATCCTCGTTCTTTCAGCCAGGATCATTTATCCTTCAACAAGGGTCCATGGGTCAACAAACTCAAGGATCCTAGTTCCTTCAACAAGGATCATCCATCCTTCAACCAGGATCCTCTGGGTTGTATCCTCAAGGATCCTTCAGCTCCCAACCTCAAGGATCCTTCTGGCAGAATCAAGGATCCTCAGGAATTCACCATCAAAGGTCTTCAGAGGTCCATGAAGGGGACATCATACCCATGCAGACCATTGCCTCTAGTGGACCTGCTACTGTAGCAGATGCCTCTTATCTTAACTACACTTCTGGGATGCCAACGTTCAACCAACCAAGAGGTAACGCCTATAATCACATATCCTCAGACACTAACATTGGCTCTATGAAGGATACATGTATCAATCAGGCTATGGCTAGGGAACTTCAGAAGCTTAAGGATATGATATCCAGCGTGCCAGGAGTGGTCCGTCCAATTCCTGAAATACCAGAAGGGAGCCACAAGCTGTCGAGATTTGCTCCACCGATATGCGATGCGGAGATCCCGAAACGCTTTCAAACCCCCAACATGAAGGTGTATGATGGGACCACTGATCCGGAAGAACACGTGGCTCAGTATAGGGAAAGGATGGAGATCAATCCAATTCCTGAAAGACTCAAGAAAGCTTGTCTATGCAAGGGTTTCGGATCCACACTAACAGGATCTGCACTTAAATGGCTGCTAAGTCTTCCTCCTTATTCTGTTACATCTTTTTCACATTTAGTTAACTTGTTCAACAGCTAGTTTTCTTGTAGTAGGAAATTTGAGAAGTTAACTAGTGATTTATATAGAGTTTGTCCAACCTTATGATGAATCCTTAAGGGATTTTGTTACAAGGTTTGGCAGGGAAGCCCTAGAAATACCTAATCTTGATATGGCTACGGCTGTTGAAGCATTCAAGATGGGACTTCAAAGGGGCTCCCCATTTTATGACGATCTTGTGATGACTCCGTGCAGGACCTTAGATGAAGTCAGGAACAGGGCGCTAAGATTCATCCTATTAGAAGACGATAAAAGGATCCAGGATCGTCTTGGGGGACAAACGAACAAGAATTCCCCGACAAGAATAAAGGATCCTCATACAGGAACAACAATTCGAAGCCACATGCCAAGTTCAACAATCAAAACGTACGAGCAGTCGATGAAGGAGATGACGATGAAGACTATCCTTGCATCTCTGACTATTGTTTCTCTGTGGACACTCATGGCTTGATCTGTTCCATGAAGGACCTAGGGGAAAAAGCAAGGTGGCCCCGAAAGAATGAGAAGACAACCTCCTTCAAAGACAAGTCCAAGTGGTGTGAATTCCATGAAGACTTTGGCCATCAGACCGATGATTGTATTGGTTTAAGGAGGGAAATTGGATACCTCCTAAGCAAAGGCCATTTCAAAGAACTCTTGGGAAGGAAGAAATCCAAGATCATCTCGAAGGCCTTCCACAAAAAGCAACGCCACCACCACCAGATTTTCATGTAATCAACTTCGTCGCAAGATATTACGACATGTTTCGAACCTCTTGTCCTGCAAAAGTAGAGCTTGCAGAAGAATTTAAGTTGGACGATGAAAGAAGACCGCTCATCCCCACTACTCGAGTGACTGATCAAAGAATCTTTTTCAATTCAAGGATCCACGATCCTCATCAGGATAAGCTTGATATGCAAACGGTCAATTTCATTTCCAGAGGATCGGACACATATGGAACTTCTTTCTCTGCAGCAAAAGACTTGCCAAAGAAATCAAGATGGATAACGGAGATCGACCGATAGTATCTACCACTTTGACAACAGATAAAAGGATCTTCTTCGATGAGGAAGATAAACTAAACATCCAGGATCCTCACCATGACGGTTTGATTATTACTTTATTTATTGCTAACCATTATGTACGCATGATCCTAGTTGACGGTGGGAGCTCGGTCAACATTATCCAGGATGATGTCCTCAAGAAGATGAATATACCAGATTTGGAGATCATTCCTAGAACATCAGTGCTAGTCGGTTTTAGTGGAGAAACCAAGAAGACATTGGGGGACATCAACCTCCCAATCTATATTGAAGGGTTAAATTCATATAAAAATTTTGTGTTATTGATAACCTTTCTTGTTGCAATGTTATTTTAGGCAAGCTTGGCTGCATGGAATGAGGGCGGTGGCCTCAACTTACCACCAATGCATCAAATTACCTACTCTGTGGGGAGTTGTGAAGATAGTTGGTGATCAGGCAGAGGCCAAGAACTATTATTCTTCATCGATGAAGCCAACGACCAAGCAAACTATAGCATAGCAATTACAGCAATATCCTAGGGACGTGCTGGAAGCTCGGGAGAAAGACCTTAAAGAAGTATCTTTGGACCCCGAGGATCCAGAGATAAAGGTATTCCTAGGATCCAGTATCCCTAGCAAGATCGAGGAGGATCTCATATCCTTCTTAGGGCGAAGAAAATCTACCTTTGCGTTCAAACACTCAGACATGACAGGTATTTCAATAGAGGTAATCACTCGTAAACTCGGCCTTGATTTATCTGTTAAACTCGTCCATCAGAAACGAAGGAAATTCGCTACTGAGAGGAACGCGATCATACAAGAAGAAACTGAAAAACTTCTTAAGGCCGGTATGATCAGAGAGGTTATATATCCTCGATGGTTAGCTAATGTGGTTGTTGTTTCTAAAAGAATGGAAAGTGGAGTGTGTGTGTCGATTTCACTGATTTAAACAAGGCATGCCCCAAGGATCTTTTCCCATTACCACATATAGATTCCATGGTGGATGCAACGGCAGGACATGAAATGCTTACCTTTATGGATGTTTCCTCTGGATTCAACAAATTCAGATGGAACCAACTGATCAAGAGTATACAACATTCATGGCTCCTACCGGCATATACTGTTATACTGCTATGCCGTTTGGACTAAGAAATGCAGGGGCAACATACCAAAGACTAGTCAACATGATGTTCAAGGATCAGTTGGGCAAGACTATGGAAGTATACATAGACGATATGGTGGTAAAGTCGAAGAAAGCTGAGGACCACCTTAGATACCTTGAAGAAGCATTCAATATCCTTGACCAATATAACATGAAATTGAATCCATCAAAATGCCACTTTGGTGTTAAGGCTGGAAAGTTTCCGGGATATATGGTGACTAAAAGAGGAATTGAAGCAAGCCCCGAACAGTTGAATCCATCTTCAATTTGAAATCTCCTGCAAACGCAAAGGATGTCCAAAGGCTCACAGGAAGAATAGCCGCTCTCAATAGGTTTATCTCAAGATCCTCCGAGAAGTGCAAGGACTTCTATGACATCCTTAGGAAGAATAAGAAGTTTGAGTGGACGGAAAAGCATGAGGCTGCGCTTACATCCTTGAAGGATTACTTATCCTCAGAACCGGCTCTGATGAAGCCTGTGGATGGAGAATCCTTATACCTCTACCTAGCTGTGTTAGGTAATGCTGTAAGTGCCGTCCTTGTAAAGGATCACGATGGTGAACAACATCCCGTTTATTATGTAAGTAAAAAGCCTCTTAGACGCAGAGGTCAGGTATTCTCATTTAGAAAAATTAATTCTTGCACTTATTATGGCTTCTACTAAATTGAGACATTACTTTGAAACTCATACTATTATTTTGAGAACTAATTATCCTGTTAAGAATGTTCTAAGAAAGCCAGAGTTGTTAGGTAGGATGGCCAAGTGGGCTGTGAAGCTAAGTGCATATGATATTCAGTATGAGCCTAGAACAGCCATTAAATCACAAGCGCTTGCAGACTTTGTGGCTGATTTCAGTAGTGACATGCAAAATGAAGCTGATCTAGAGGTCCAACAACTTGAAGAAACCAAGGATCCTTGGATCCTCATCACAGATGGAGCGTCCAATGTAAGAGGAACAGGTTTGGGCATACTACTAAAATCGACACAGGGGGACATAATACCCTAGTCCATTGCATGTGCATTCCAAGCCACCAACAATGAGGCAGAATACGAAGCACTTATCGCAGGTTTACTCTTAGCTAAACAGATGAGAATCAGGTATCTTCAAGTTTATTTAGACTCTTTACTTATAACTAACCACTTTAACGGTTCTTATACTGTGAAAGGTGAGAATATGGTCAAATATTTAGAAATTGTGAAGGAATTGGCAAAATCCTTCGAATTGTTTAGTATAATACAGGTACCAAGGGAAGAGAATGCTGGGGCAGATGCCTTAGCAAACTTAGCATCATCGTTGAATATCCCGGATTATGTAAAGATACCCATCCTTCATATATTGTCTCCGGCAATTGGAGAACATGAATCCGTGAAGATAACAGTGGATTGCACAGGAGAACATACGGATCCTCCATCCTCTTCAAAAGTAGGATCTTGGATCATTCCAATCAAAAAATTCCTGCAAGATGGAGAGATCCCTACAGGGAAAATCCTAAAGCTTTCAGATTAAAGGTATCACAATTCATTATTTTACAAGATATTGTGTATAGAAAATCTCTTGCAGGTCCCTATCTGAGATGCATTGAGGATCCTGAAATACAAGAGGTACTTCAAGACTTTCACGAAGGCGATTACGGAAACCACACAGGGGGAAGATCATTATTCTCCAGGATACTTAGGACTGGATACTTCTGGCCAACAATGAAGAAGGATGCTATGGAATACTCAAAGAAGTGTGATGCTTGCCAAAGTCATGGAAACATTCTTCACCAACCAGCAGAACCTATGTATCCTATATCCTCTTCATGGCCTTTCATGAAATGGGGAATGGATATTGTAGGCAAGCTACCAAAGGCACCAGGAGGAAAGGTCTTTATGCTTGCTATGACAGACTACTTCTCTAAATGGATTGAAGCAGAAGCATTCGTGCAAGTCCGAGAAAGGGAAGTTATATCCTTTATTAAACGAAATATTATAACTAGATTTGGTATCCCTTCTGAAATCGTTTGTGACAATGGTTCCCAGTTTATCGGGAAAAGAACCACTAACTTTTGTGATAGTTAGGGCATCAAGATGATCACTTCTACACCAGTTCATCCTCAAGCCAATGGTCAAGCGGAGTCTAGCAACAAAATCATCATCAACAATTTAAAGATGAAACTAGGAACCAAGAAGGGAAAATGGGCTGAAGAACTTCCTTATGTTCTTTGGGCAGACATAACTACACCTAAAAATGCAACAGGCCAAACACCCTTCTCATTGGTGTTTGGATCAGAGGCAGTAATCCCTACAGAGTTGGTGGTTCCTACAGCCAGAACGAGCATCCGTGATCCCGAACTCAATGAAGATATTCTCCTTGAAGACTTGGATACTATTGAAGAACTTAGAGACCTAGCCAAAATTAGAATGGCAGCCTATCAACAAAGGGTAGCCGGGGCATACAACAAGAATATAAGAATTAGAAGATTCCAAGAAGGAGATTTAGTTTTGAGGAAAGCCTTCCAAAGTACTACCAATCCGGATGATGGAACGTTAGCACCCAAATGGGAAGGACCTTATCAGATTGAGTCGGAGGCAGGAAAGGGGGCATATCATTTGCTCACAATGGAAGGCAACAGGTTACCAAGAGCATGGAATGCTATCCATCTCAAGAAGTACTTTTTCTGATCAGGATCAAGTATCCTAAGAGGATCGATTATCCTTAAATGATCTAGGATCCTAAAATCGGTAACATCTATCTGATCACTTATCCTTTTCAGATTCTTATTAATCTAAGGATAATATATTTTTAACGTTTGTCTTTTCCAAGTTTTTAAGTAACAATGCAGGTTTCAATAAGAGGTTCAATGTCTAAGAGGTTGGCCACTTCTCCTTTACATTTGAGGTAATATCCTATTTCTCTTGGCTTAGCCCACAATTGGATATGACCCCCGATGGTCATATCCTCCAAGGTTTAAAGGTTTTCACCTTTCTTATAAATTAGAGTTTCTACACTCTCGCTTGGAGCGCACGCTATCCAACGTATAGTCCGGGGCAGCGGGACCAGTACACGCTTAGTGGCTGACAATTTCGTTGCTTTCGGCTATATGGAGGATCATATGATTTATGGTAGACGTACCATGCACCGGTTTATAACATTTTCACGTTATCTCAAGACAAAGGTTTCTAACATTTTCATGTTAGCTAAGGTTTATAACGTTTTCACGTTATCTCACGTTTGGGCTAAATCTCGGTTTGGGCGAGTCCCCAGTTAACATTCGTATTTGGGCTTGTCCCCAGTTTACGGGCTTGTCCCCAGATTACACGGGCTTGTCCCCAGTTGCACGGGCTTGTCCCCAGTTTATCTTTGGGCTTGTCCCCAGTTTATTGGGTCTAATCCCAGATAATATCATAAGTTATTTGCATCAGGTATCATAAATTAGATTATGAGGATCACCGAAGGATCAATACTTATGGTAACTTAGGTCTAACCAGACCTTACGGTATGATTTCTGTTTATCGATTTACACTTATTTGATTTCAGTATATATCTTCATTGATATAAGGATTCATTATTCTCAATCAATTTTTATAAGGATTTAAGATCCTGGTTTATTTTTGCAAGGATATTTTATCCTAAAAACTTTTTACTAAAGAATATTTCTCAAAACTTTCAACAAGTCTAAAACTATATCAGACATACTTTCAAAATAACAGAAAATCAACAAATAGTTAAAAGATACTATTTACCTGAAATTACCAAAAATCTTTAACCCGGATTTCACCATTTAAAGATGGACCATCCATCCGGGTTAAACAGGTGTTACTAGTTGTTCATGATTTTCAGGGAGAAGGATATACTGCTGGAAGGGAAGTTCCCATGGAAACTCCAATGATATGTGACAATTATATCCAACTTGTCAAATCTCATATGTTTTTGCAAGAAGTTTGAATTCAAAGGCAAAATGACAGCTGTGATCTTATCACAACTGCCATTTTGGGGGCAATTGTTAGTGCACAGAAATTTGACACTGTGGATATGTTATCCTGGCATATGTTTTGGATTAGTTATCCTTAGCGTGTGTTCCAGATCCCTTCAGGATCAAGGATCCACAATACTTATTATTTACTAACGGTTGTTCTCATGTGTAATCTAATATTTAGCAGGTATAACGATTAGAAGACTCAGTCTATCTACTAACTTGTAGTCAAGAAGATATTTACGTATCTGGATCAATTATCCTTTTGAAGAGTTCCAGAGATATGTCAGGACCATGGATCCTCGGTATTTGGTGCTATTAACAGTTATTTCTTATATGAAGGCTGATATTTATCAAGTGTAACGGCTCCAAGACCTGGTCTACCCCCTATTTCGCAAACTGAGTGATGGAGCACGCGGTCGAAGTGGCTGTTACGTTTACATTGAAGATAAAGGCGGATTTTTAGGAAAATTAGTTAATAGCATTTATTATTAATAACTCCATTGAGTTATTATCTATTATATATAATTGAGATTATGATCAGTTATAGGACACATTGTATACACACACACCTGAGTATTCTCTCTATCACAGCTCACACACTTAGAATTATTGTACCACTGATCATAATCTCCACAATTGTAACACCCTTTTTTGATTAATAAAGTGGTGATAGACGATTTGTCATCACCCGGGGTTTTTGTGCCGGCGATCCGAACCAGATCAAGGGCTTTTCACCGTAACGAATCTGTGTGTTTGTGTTTGCAATCGATACATACTTTTTTTCATCACCATAGCACTAATCCTCACTAAACGAATTTGGATACATTATCCTTGAGTGATTTTTATCCAAAACAAAAAGGAATATCGAATCCCGTCCCACATGGAAAGTGGTAAAGAAATGGAAGCTCTTTATAAGGAAGAGATTTTCCATAGTAATATTATTTTATGGATATCATGCACCAAGTGGTCCTAGCGGAGGGTGCGTTGCACCCGACGCGCTCGAGCGAGGACGAGGACGAGGACGATGGCGAAAGCGAAGGCTACGGGGACGACGAAGGGCGTTGGGCGCAATGTGGCGCTTTGATGGCGCACTTCGCACGCTCGCATCTCCGCGAGCCGCTTGAGTGACACCTTAGTATTTTTGAACAATGAGAGTTAGACCAGAAGCGATAAGCTAAAAAAGACAAGGGACCGAAAATGAAAAATAGTATACAGGGACCCATCGCGATATGCGATGAGTCCAAGGAGACGGCCATCGCGATACGCGATGACCCGTGTTGACTCAGGGACATGAGTCACACCCCAGTGACACGTGGCAGACGTGTCAGGCCACGTGGCGAGACGTGGCAGATGTATCAGGCCATGTGGCGACACGTGGCATGATCTCAGAAAGCTAGGCGTCACGGTACGCGATGCTGTTGAAGAAGGGGCCCATCGCGTACAGCGATGGGACCAGAAATCAACTATAAATATGAGGGGCATCGGCACATTTCACACACACACTTTCCACTCTCTCTCTAGAAATTACACTCTCTTTACCTCATTTTACGTGACAAACACCGTTTTTCATGCCAGTGACCTGACAATCATCACCTCGTAATCTATGCCAAACACACGGTGTTTTCCTCGAAGTGCGTGCCACCCAAAATTAACCCGACATTATGTCTCGTAGTACGTGCACGACCCGATGACCGTCATTGCATCGATTTGCATGCCAAGAAGTGTTGATCAAGAATGCCTAGTTAAACGTGCATATAGAGTAGAAGTGCTGCCCTTATAACTTAGGAATATCTAACTCCAAATACGCGTGCGAGGTAGGGGTTCTGCCTAAGTTATTGTTTTACTATTATAAATGGCTTAGACTATAGTCGGAAGTATAGCCAAGCCTTGAATAAAATTAAGTATTATATAACTTTTCTTAAGAGAAGGTTATAGTGTTTGATCCCGTTTTCACTCGTTCTAATCAATAACTAATGTTTAGATCTGATCTAGATCTATACGTTAATATTAATCATACGGATCTAACTCTTTAATACCTTAGCTCGATTGTTATTGGTATGTAGTATATATTATCAATAAGTTTAACATGAAGCTTGAGAGAGAGAGAGAGAATACTTTAATCTTTCTGAATAATGTTATTTCTCTCAAAACTTCTTTTTATACAAGTGAACAGTGGTTCACTATTTATAGAAGACGATCTGGTTCGCTAACATCCCCTAGTTAACCAGCATCCCCTTTGTTAAATAAATTAACTTAACGAACCACCCCCTGATTCGTTAACATCCCCTAACGAATCAGGAGGGAATACATTATAATGTCCTAGTTCGCTAACATTCCTAGCGAACTAGACTTAACCTTAACGAACTAGTCTTAGTTCGCTAACATTCCTAGCGAACTAGACTCAAACATAACGAATTAGATAAATAAACATTAAATATTACATTTAAATATCAAATAATCATTAAGGATAATTACAAAGACTCTAGACGCAAAACCGTGCACTAACAGACACCCCCTCGTCTTGAGCTTTTTGTCTTTAACTTATTTGAAACGCTTTGTCTGCCAATCTCTGCAACTATGAATCCCATGTTCATGGCATACACGAACAACACGTTGGAATTGCATAGCCAGGTCGTAATCTTCTTGGCGTTCAAACAAAATCTGCTTCCTGTGTAGCACGTCATTGTCTGTCTCTGAAAAATTAACCAACCACATCGGATCGATTATCTTGATGAGCTCAGTCTGTAGTCCTTGACCACGAACAATAACGGCCTCGCCAGTACGATTGTCATAGTACCAACGGTTGAAAGACAGATAAATATCTTGAGGCATAGTCTTCACAGGAACCCTTTTCATTGTCTTTGGTGGCTTCACTTTCAAGACAAGTTTCTTCCAGCCGGTCCTTGGATCAATCTCATCAGTACGTTTACGTCTTGGGACCTGGGGCTTGAAGAATTTTAAGCCATGATTGACCTCGAACAGTAAGTGTTGATGAAACCACTCAGCAGTTCGGTTACCCCCACGATTGATAAATGGACGTCTCGCGAGGGTGCGTACATCCCAACGCGGTAGTGTTAGAACATCCATTATCCTCTCGTAATATTGCACACCTTTTTCCCATTTAACAATACATACCTTAAGGTCTGAATCATAGAGCCAGGAGACAATATCACCATGTACCTTAGAAACAGTCTTGAAGGTAGTCATCTGATTTGCCTCAATCCAAGCAGCAGCGGTATCCTTTCTTTCTTTATCTACATACCGAAAAGCACTGACGATCTTACCCACTTTCTGGTGTTTGAACCATCTTTCAATGTCATCATCAGTCACTTCTTTGAGTGAAGGAACCGTTCGCTGCACAATCTTCTCCAAATCATCCTCAGTCTCTTTAATTACGTCTTCATGAAATACCGGAGCACCATGATCAACATCTGCATGTTGATACAAGTCCGGGTACTCTTCAGCTGTAACATCCTCCATCTCAATCTCCTCGTTCTCATAAATAAAATCCGTATCCATAAATAACAGATCATCTTCCATTTCATTCTCATTGATCACTTCGACATCGGGCTCAGTCTCTAATGCAGTCAGCTGATCGTCATTTAGCCCAAGTAGAATCGAGATCTGCTCCCTTGTCAAAGATCTAATCACAAACTCACCGATCTGTATCTCATCTCTGTTCACCACACTTCTAACCATCCCCAATTCATCAATAAATATCACCGTGTTAGCCTCAATCATTTCTATTGGTTTGGAAGCTGTTGGATCTTGAAATGAAATTATCTGCTTGTTCGAATCATCAGCGCCACTAACATCAGCACCAGAGGATGAACCATGCGATTGTTTAGGCTCACCTCCTACATCAGGCTCACCTTCTGCATCAGACTCGTCAGGATCATCATCATCATTTTTGAGTTTCTTGAGGGCATCTTCTTTACAAATTAATTGTAAAATTAACTCATCTTGTTCTTTTAATTTCACCCCCTGAGACTCAACAATCGCACGCAACGACTTGGTCTCCTTCTGACAGAACGAAATGTAACTCATCATTTTTCGTTGATTCTCCATGAGTCGTTCTTGATTGAGTCGGTCAGCTGCCATTTGATTTTCATATAAGTGTAACAGATTAAGCAGCATTTCCGTTTGACGTCCAGGTGACAAATTGTATACAGATGGATGAACTGGTTGAATAGGTCCCTGAGGACGAGTGATTCTCATGAAAGAGACATCACTAGGCACAGGCGGAGGAAAAGTAGTTGTTGGCAGAGGAGGAGGTCCCATTGTAGTGGTGGAGGAAACAGTTGACAGCATAGCAGGAGGCCTCGGTATTTCGGTCAACGCCATTTGAGGAATTAAACCGAGCCTCTCATGTGACACCATTGTCGTGGTCAAAGTAAGCATCGGAGTGCTAGTAGTTAGCGGCACAGCCGAGCTTTGAGTAGTTGATTGACGAGGTGGTGGTGCACCAATAATTACACCAGCCCCAGAAGACACACGGGGCTTCTTTGGTGGCTCGCCAGTAGCTACAGCCTTACCCTTTCGTTTTCTTTCTTGCTGAGCTTTCATGGTGGCAGCTAGAGCAGCATCGACTGCATCTTGTTGTTCTTTCAGAGCTCGCTCACCAGCTCCATCATCACCATCACCATTGTTACCATCATCATCCCCACCATCATTGTTCCCACCTTCTCCCCCTTCACGCTCGGAATCCGAGTCATCATGGATCCAGCGCTCATTAGGAGGACATACATAATCTGGATTGATTATATGACCAATCATCCTTTTGTCCTGTGGCTTATCCTTTCGATAAATCAACATCCGATGCACCGTTTCAGCTTTCATATGTTCCATATCAAGAACATCGTTCACCAATGATCGATCAATCACCAAATCCGGTATCAGATTTTGAATAATTAATTGTAGAAAGCGTGGATACATCAAGAACTTCTTTGACGGTAGAGTTTGCTGAAATTGCTCTTTCAAATGATCAAAGATGAGTTATGAATAGTTGAATGGCTTGTTCAGGATTAAAGCAACAAATGCCTATTGTAAGCTCAGTCTACATTCATCGAAACCACCGCGACGTCCACTCAAGCAATGAAGCAAGACATGCTGCAAATACTTGTAAGGTGGACACAACCCATTCTTGTTCAACATTGATCGACGAATATCACCCCCATAATTTAATCTTGTGAATAGCCCCCTAACCAGCGTCCTGTCAAATTCACTCGGGTAATCATCACTATCGTCAAATTGTAGTACCCGACGAATGACCTCAACATCAATCGTGATCGAAAGCTGATTAATTGTAGCTTGAACCCAATTACTTTCCTCAACATATACTGCCGTGTTCCAGAACTGCCTGATTATACTAAGATACACCTTAGGTTTAGCAGTGATTGCATAATGTATCTTCGAACGGCGTAAGAAATTCAACATAGCTCCGAACGTCCTTAAATCAGCCACATCATGATCGACATAAGCACAGATGTTGTGCTTCTTATCGAACGGTAATAGAATCATTTCGACTTGTTGAGCTTGTTGTGGTGGTTGTACTTGTGGTTGTTCTTGACGAGGTTGTTCCTGTGGTTGTTCTTGTTCAGCCATGATTTACTGTATAAATAAAAAAACCGTACATAAGAATAGATAACACACAGTATATCCAAAAAAATATGTGTAATTAATCTAGTTACTCGTATTAGACGATTTATAATCTTTAATTAAAATAATTGAATATTAAATTAGTAAACTAATTAATTAGTTTAAAAAATATTTTTTTTAATGTCATTCGTTAACAATTACACTGATTCGTTATACAAAGATAACGAATCAGGCGATTCGCTATCAAGTAAATAACTTAACGAACTAGACCTAGAGAATCACTAATTAAGTTAACGAACTAAACTCTAGTTCGTTATATTTTAAACGAATCAAACTCTGATTCGTGTGACGTCTTATTCGCTAAGCTAGTTCGTGTAAAATCTTAACGAATTGGACACGAAACAGTTCCAATTCGCTAAGACTAACGAATGGTCAAAATTAAGACTTTTTCTTTGACTTCACAAATTCAAGGTCAAAATTATCAAGAACAATAATAGTCAACATCTTAACCCAGATTCATTTAGGCCATAATCATCGTTGAAATATCACGATAATCAGCTTGTTAAGCTCGGAAACACACTCGTTAATGTAGGTGAATGAGATTGAGACTCATTACCCAATTGTGTTAATCATCAAACGAACCAACAGTGAATATCAAGAACACATAACAATAATTAACCCAGCAAACAATAATCAAATATTGATTAGAGTCCACCAAGGGTATCGGAAAGTGATTCCGATCATAATTATATCAAAATCAGACAATTTAAGAACATAAATTATACACAAAAGAGTTTCAAAGGTTCAAATCCTTAAACCCCTAAAATCACATAATTCAACAGTTAATTCATTGTCATTTTTGACGAAAATGATATCGCCAAGAACATTTATACCTTAGACACTCAAATTGATCTTTGAAATGTTTAAACTTAAAGATCGAAAATATCAGAGAGAATTTGAATAGTTTCTGAAAAATTAAGAAAGAAGACGAACAGTGGAATACTATTCGTTTTTCTTGTCTTATATAGCGATACACGAAACCCTAGGCACAACTTGCATGAATCAGACGATTCGTTTAACTTAAATTTAGCGAATTAGCCCATTCGCTAACTCTATTCGTTACCTTATGTTAGCGAATCACAATGTGATTCGTTAAATTAAAGATAGCAAATCAAGACATGATTCGTGTCATGATAGTTAAATATGTATAACGAAGGGATGATTCGTTACAGAGTGCGGAAGCGAATTAGGTTAGCGAACCAGATGCTAGTTCGCTAAAGAATCACCTAGTTCGTTATCCATAAATAACTAATGGAGTTTAGCGAATTAAACCCTTTTATTTAATTTTAAATTAAATAAATAAATGAATAAATTAACATAAAAATTTATTTAAGTATTTTGTATAAAGAAGACGAAAATATTTTTGGAATTTTTGTAAAAATTTAAAGAATTAAAGAATGTATTTACAGAAGAATATCCGAACTATTAAAATATAGACAATCTTTTTGTATTTTTCAAAGATTTTATCAAAAGCAGTACATATTTTTGTAATTTTGTCGAGTTTGAGCAGAGAATCATATTGATCAAATTGTCCTTCCATCACAGTTTTATATTTCAGCGATATTATGACTGGCGATAAGCCGGTCATTGGTATTGTTGTCCACATAAATCTAATAACACACATTCAAGTATTTTTGTGATATGATTAAATAGTTCAATTAAAGCACAGAATATCAGAAGTTATCAGCCTCTAATCTTAGTTCAAGCTTAATTTGATTTTTGCCAAATCACCCCAACTTGACTTAAACCATTATATTGTTGATCAAAATTTTGATACAATTGTAGAAATTTTGAGCAATGCATTAAGTTTCCTTTACTGTGAGTGAGTATGCACGAGTCCATCTGTTGGCTTACATACATTGTATCCCCTGGGGTCCGTTTCTTAATGGTATTAAGACGCACACAAGGGAGGAACAATTGTATGACTAACAGCGGATTTTGATCAAGTCATTAATTTAAATTGTACGAGGTACAGCGGTGATCAAGTTTAATGACTTTGGGTTTGCTCTAGAAAGCGAATGAAATATTCATGCATATGAATACCCAGATGGTTAAGCCGCATAAAGACTCACAGTGTCCAGAATCTTAACACTTGTTATTTGCTTTATTTGATTTTTGGGTGATCAACAAATATAAGGCTTGAGTATGACTGGTTATTACATTTCTGCCATCCTCACCAAGACTTTTGCTAGAGACTAACACCCCTTTCAATTTGGCGTTTCTTTATGTTTATATCACATACTTTACTCTACTGGGTTGTTTTAAGACCTACCAATGCACCAATGCAATTAAGCACGCAGTCTTTTAAGCTTACTTTTTGCTGAACTTGGAGTCAAAATAATCAATGTACTATCATTTTCTCTTTTTGCTTCAAAAACTCAAAATTTGAGGAGCATAAAAACAAAATACAGATAAATTTAATCGCCCCGGTTAACTTAATGTTAATAAATAAATGGCTAACCTTCAATTCACAAGTGAATCATAGGACCAAGACATGCAAGCATGCTTCACAAACTTAAATAACCGACGTAATTTTCAGCGAGAAAATAATCTAAAACATCAAAAATCTTTTTGGTTTTTCTCTGTACAAACTTTAACACACAATATTTTTGTCTTTTTCAATTTTCTTATAAACAAAATAAACTTCACAATCTTTTTGGATTTTCGGATTTTTCTGTACAAAAACATAAATCACATTCTTTTTGGTTTTTCAAATGTTTTTAAAATGTTTTTGATTTTTCTAAATTTTAAAGGAAAAGACAATTAAAGAACAGAAATCACAATACTTTTTGAATTTTGAATTTTTTTTAATGTTTTTAGATTTTATCAATACAAACGAAAACACATTCTTTTTGTATTTTTAACCCCCTAAAACCTAAAACATAAAAAACATTAAGACTAAATCTATAAAGCAAATAAAAGATAATTATCCTAATTTTAGGATCTCAGCAAGGGTCTTCAATCCATTTAAACCAAGCAAAAAGTAAAACGTGTTTTATCAAACGCTTTAGTAAATAGATCGGCTTTTTGAAAATCTGTGTGCACTTTCTCAAGATCAATTAATTTCTTTTCATAACAATCCCGTATAAAATGATATCGAATCTCGATAAGTTTTGTTTTAGAATGTTGTACGAGATTCTTGGTGATACTTATAGCCGCAGAATTATCAATCAAGATGGGAGTAGTAAGAAACTTCAAACCGTAGTCGCGAAGATGTTGTTGTATCCACAAAACCTGGGAACAGCAACTCGAGGCTGCAACATATTCAGCTTTGGCTGTTGAAGTAGAGACCGTTGTCTGCTTCTTACACTGCCAGGAAACAAGCCGGTTTCCTAAGAATTGACATCCTGCAGTCGTTGATTTGAAGTTGATCTTACATCCTCCATAATATGAGTCTAATAGGCTGTAAAATCGAAAGTATTATCTTTGGGGTACCATAACCCGATGTCAGGATTTCCCCGTAGATATTGCAAAATACGCTTGATCGCTGCCAGGTGAGTCACTCGGGGACTAGCTTGATACCTAGCAAACACACAAATAGCAAATATTATGTCGGGTCGAGAAGAAGTTAAATACATTAGAGAACCAATCATAGCACGATAAAGGGTCGGATCAACGGTATCCTCCAATTCATCCGGTGATAAATTGTGACCCACTGGAAGAGGAGTTGAAGGGATTTTTCTGGCAGTTATCTTGAATCGGCTCAAGACGTCGTTCACATATTTAGTCTGATGAATGAAGATTCCCTTATCAGACTGATGAACCTGCAGCCCTAAAAAGAAATTCATCTCTCCCATCGAGCTCATTTCGAACTTTGTTTGCATGGAATTCTCGAACTCCTTACATAAAGTGTCATTTGTAGACCCAAAAATAATATCATCAACATAAATCTAGACTAGAAGAAGATCATCACCAACAGTTTTATGAAATAAAGTGCAGTCAACAGTTCCTCGTTTGAATCCATTATCCGTCAGATGGTCGGCGAGTGTGCCATACCAAGCTCTCGGGGCTTGATGTTAACCATACAGGACCTTGTTTAAACGGTAAACACGGTCTGGATAATCAGGATCTTCAAAACCAGGTGGTTGTTGAACAAATACTTCCTCATGTAGTTCACCATTGAGAAAAGCACTTTTAATATCCATTTGATAGACCTTGATATTCTTGTGAGCAGCATAAGCCAGGAAGATTCGAATCGACTCTAATCTAGCAACTGGAGCATATACCTCAGTATAATCAATACCCTCTTGCTGATGAAAACCTTGCACCACTAAACGTGCTTTGTTTCTGACAATCACCCCTCGATCGTCCTTTTTTACATTTAAATACACACTTAGTCGGAATAGCTTTCTTGACTCTAGCAGGCTTGTCTATTAAATCCCAAACACCCAATCGTGCAAATTGCTGTAATTCCTCTTGCATAGCTTCTACCCAAGAAGGATCTTCAAGTGCCTTACGAGCTGTCGTTGGCTCAACTTGAGATAGAAAGCAATTAAATTTAGCAATATTCACAATTCCCGAAGAGTGTAGATTAGTATAAGCACACAATACATTATTGTCGCTTGACAAAGCAACTTGATGACGTGTACGAACGCCTACATCAAGTTCTCCAATGATATTGTCCTGTGGATAATATCCATGAATCCGAAGAGTAGGATTTTCAGGAACAACAACATTATCAAATAAATTAGTGTAATGTTCACCCAACTCGGGAGATGAAGCATTATCACTATCAAGATCAATAACTTGAATCTCAGCTTGATCATCATCGGAAGAAGTAGAAGCACAGTCAATAACAATTGGAGGAACAACTTGAGATTCTTCAGTTGTAGCATCTGGTTGAACTTCAACTGCATTAGAACTTGAAGAGCTTGGAATGTTCAAGTGTTCTTCAAAGTATGCTCTAACCAGATCTTCATCGATGTGTTCAGCCGAAGGAATAAAAGAATTGAATAAACTATCGTAGTCAAACATCCAGTCTGGACCTTTCCCTTGAGGAGGAGTTGTGTACTTTTGACAGTCCACATGGTACCATTCTTCAACACAGCCAGATGTAAAATTAAGTACTCTTTTCTTTGGAGAAGCATATCCCAAGAAATATCCTTCGATAGCCTTTTCATCAAATTTACCCGATTCCTTTTTCAACATTGTACACGGACACCCAAATGGTTCCAGGTACTTTAAATTAGGTTTTCTGTTATTTAAGATTTCATAGCTTGTCTTCTTGAGTCGTTTTACTGTTAGATACCGATTAAGTGTATAACAAGCTGTGTTCACTGCTTCATTCCAAAATTGAATAGGAAGCTTTGACTCAGCAAGCATTGTACGTGCAGCTTCAATCAGAGTTCTATTTTTTCTTTCAGCAACACCGTTTTGTTGTGGTACATAAGGTGCACTATATTCTCGGTGAATTCCCTTTTGAATACAAAAGAAATCCAAAATAGTGTTTTTGAATTCAGTACCATTATCCCTTCGGATTCTCCTCACCTTTTGTTTGTACAGTGATTCGATCTTAGTAATAAGGTTTTGTACCAAAACAGGTGTTTGATCTTTTGAACTCATAAATAACACCCATGAATATCTTGAATAATCATCTGTCACTACAAGACAATACCAGTCTCCAGAAATACTCGCACGATTCACTGGACCAAACAAATCCATATGAAGTCGTTCAAGAGGAGTATTAATGGAATTCAATAATTTAGAAGGATGTGTCTTCTTCTTCTGTTTGCCCTTCTTGCATGCAACACAGTGATCAGATAACTTAAAGTTCTTTAACAAGACACCCTCAACTAAATTATTTGCCATTAAATAATTCATCTTTCTAACATGAATGTGACCCATTCTTCGATGCCATAGAATCGAATCTTTCTCGGTTGCTTTCGAGACAAAACATGTTTCGATCGATGTTGATATCTTAGAACTCATGTTTAAGACATAAATATCATTTGATCGTGGTGATCGCATGACAACCATGTCCTCGGGAATAATAAAACCCGGTTTCAAGATAAGACACTCTTTGTTAGTAAATATTGTAGTGTACTTTTTATCACAAATCTGCGATACACTCAATAAGTTATGATCAACCTTGTCACAATAATTTACTTTTTCAAATGTAATATGACCATTTGAAACGTCACCCTCTTGTGTGATCATGCCCCCAGAATTCCCAGCAAACGCTACATAACCCCCTTGAATATTTCTTGCGTTGGTCAATAGGTCGAGATTTCCGGTGATATGACGAGAACATCCGCTATCCATGATCCAGTTTTCACCAGAATTGGTCTTGGATGAACCCTACACATAAACAAGAGTGATTAGTTCAAAAAGGCAGCCCAGACCTCAGTCTTGGACACCTTTTGGTTTTCTCTTTGAACATTAAGTTTAACTGTTTTCAATTGTTGTTCAACCACTTGTGAATAAGTTACTTGCTTCTTAGACTTTCGTCTTAAGTATGCTGCCTGAACAATGTTTGAATTCCTGTTTTGACATATAGGTTCAGTTGGAATGAATTTTGGTTTCACTTGACCGTGTGTCTCATTGATATGAAACACCTTCCGAGGATTCACATCAGAGAATAAAATATGAGTATCATCAGCAAACGACACTGGTCGTTTCAGAATCTCCTTAACCACTGGAATTGGCTTAGATTTGTCCTTAATAAAAGGATGAAGATTCTGATAGTTCTGTTGACTGCAATTTCTCACAACATGACCTTGTTGACCGCATAAAAAACAAGTTCGCATGTCCACATGTTGATGTTTAGAAAAAATTAGAATAGATGATTGATGCTGACTCACATTTTTAGTCATGCTCTTAGCAAACTCATTAGATAATTCAGATTTCTTCTTTAAATAAAAATCTAAATTAGAACTGTTTGAAAAACTTTTTAGTGTATCTGTTCCAGTTGACTTAACAAAGTTAATCTTCTTAGCTTGTTTTAAAAATTGTTTTGCCTTAGTCAATGGATCAGACTGAACTGATGTTTTTGTTTGAGCATACACACGTTCAAGTTCTTGAATTTTTTGAAGTTTCATTGACAAAAACACTCTCAATTAGCTTAGGCTTAATGATACTAATTGGAATATCTTTTTCAGTGAACATTGTGTCTATTCCCTTTAACTTAAAAACTCTAGCAGCAGATGGCTTAGAATTAGAAGGATTAATGAAACGCATTAGATCCTCATCAGAAATTTTCGGTTTAACTGACTTCTTTGCCTTCATAGAATTCACTTTCTTTGAATATTCCTTTTTCTATTGAGGTTTGTGTGAACCATACACTGCTTCCTCAAATTCGTGAGGTTCGCACAGAATATGATTAGAACTGGGGATGTTCGTATTCTTGTGTATAATCTCTGGTTCAAACACATCCTCGATAATGACCTCATCATTGTGTTCAACAAACACCTTTTTTGCTTTGGATATGAGATTTTTGAGGAGCAACTTGGGGTTTAACAATTTCAGGTTTAATCATTTTAGGTTTTTCAGAAATCACAGATTCCTTTTGAATCAAATCCTCTTCTTTTCTTGCAAAAGGATTAATTTTATAATCATTATGAAAAGGTGGTGGAATTTCAACAAAACCAATACCTTTCTTAGAATCTTTTTGTTTTCCATAAACTTCAATAATTTCATTCAATAAAAATGAAGAATTTCGAAATTTACCCAACTTGTTCTTCAACTCAAGAACCTTATTCTCAAGCTCAGTTATCTTAGAACGATATTTCAAGATTTCCTGAAACTTTTGGTCATTAATGGTCATTTTCACAGATAACTCGGCTTTGAGATCATGATTACTTGTCGACAATGCTTCAATCTTTTCTCGAGATTTCATTTGAGACTCAAGAGATTGTCGATAAGTGTCCTTAAGAGAAGCAGTTTCTCTTATAAGATTATCATTTTGACTTTTCAAAGCTTCTAACTTAGAGTTGCTAGATTCACAGTCAACACATGATGCTTTAACAAATGAAGTAGAAGAAATAGAATTACTAACCTCATTGATCTTAGCCATGCAAGCAAACATTGATTCAGAAGGCTTGTCGCAGGAGTCGTCATAATCAGATCCAGAATCATTATCTGAAGACACCACACTACCAGTAGTATCTTGACAATCTTCATGTAACCCAAACATAGCTAAATTTGCTTGAACATCATTGCATAGTAGCCGTTGTGACCAATCAGTCCCATCTGCTAACATTGCTTGTGTTGTTGAAGAAGATGGTTTCTTTTCAGCATCACTTCCCCGTGGTGAAGAAGCATTTTGACTTTGACCACGAGGTCCAGTGTATTCTTTTCTTGGTTTGTCACATTCCTTCGCGAAATGCCCGAATTCTTGACAATTATAACACTTCACCTTTAATTTATCAAAACCCAACTTCTTGTTTAACGCTGGAAGATCTTTTCCAGTTCTCTGCATGAATCTTTTAGCTTTACGAACAATCATGGTCATATTCCATTTCAAATCCATGATCTCTAGATCATCCGGATCTATCTGATCATAATCCTCATCAGTTAACTCACTTGTGGCAATTTTACTACTCACCAAGTTTTCATATGAGGACATAAATGCCGTCAGAAAAGCAAAGTTTTGCTCAGCTTCCTTCATATTCACACTAGGTGGTGTAGCAAATGGATTAGTACTAGTAGAACTTCCAGAAGCACCTGAATTACCAGCATAGTAGAAACAAACTTTTGGATCATTAAATATAGCAGATTCTTTTTCACTTGCGACATGAGTAAGAAAAGCAGTGATTGGTGAGATTGTTGAATTGAGAGGCATACTTCCACCATAGAAAGCTGGATCTTGATTTTCTTTGGAAGATTTTTGACACTTAAGATCATATTCTCTAGCTTCGATCTTTTGTAGAAATTCAAGTGCTGTCAAATCTTCATTCAGAAAATAATCATTCTCTTTCAAAACCATGAGAAATGTTGAGTAGGAACTAGGAAGCACACTCTTGATAGTGTCAATTTTATCTCTTTCAGAAATTTCCATTTTCATATTGTCCATTTCAGCAATTAAGTGACTAAATCTTGTAGTCATCTATTCAACTGTTTCTCCTTTCAATAAATTAAAGTTTCGAAATTGAAACTTGAGCATCACTTTCTTACTCTCAGCTGTGTTTCCCATGCTTCTCATCCGCAGATGTTGAAACAAAGATGCACATCTCTTGATACTTCCAACTTGATGAAAAGTATTCTCTGGTAAAGCCATAGTCAAAGTAGAATATTCTTTTATCTCGATTTCTAAAGCTTTCTTCTCTTCTTGTGAGTATTGAGAGACAGCTTTAGGAGTATACCCAATAGTATCATCACCAATCATTGGTGCAACATATACCTCATCAAGACAATATGAGCAGTCAGGATGAACCGAACCCAAATGTGCACGAAACCGAGGTTCCCATTTGGCAAAATCACTGAACTTCATCAATCTTGGACATTTAGAATGTGAACCTATCTCGGTATCAAGTTGCAACATCTGTTGCATCAACATATTTTGAGATGCCAAAGCATACATACCCGCCATCTTTGAAAACAAATCAAATAATGAAATCTCTTAACGAATCAGTGAACAGCAATAACGAATTGGAACAGTTGTAGCGAACTGTGAACAGTTGTAGCGAACTGTGTCTTAACGAATCAAGTCTTAACGAATGAGGTGAGTGTGTTAGCGAATCAAAATTCAACCTAGCGAGTCAACTTAACGAATCACAAATAAAGTTAACGAATCACCCAAATGGCGAAACAGAAAACAAATGTGATGAAGGTTTAACGAATCACAAGTCAACTTAAAGAATTGACCAAACGAATTGACCAAGTCAACTTAACGAATTGATCACACGAATTGACCAAGTCAACTTAACGAATTGATCACACGAATTGACCAAGTCAGCTTAACGAATTGATCACATGAATTGACCAAGTCAACTTAACGAATTACTAAGAAGTGCGTAGCGAATTAAGATAACGAATCAGCTACAGTTGATAACGAATCAACACTATAGCGAATTATACTATAACGAATCAGGTTGTTACAACCGTTTGTAACAAACTTGATTCCTTTCTGCCACGTGGCAAAAAGTTGTTAGAGCACAAATTCCAAGACAAACACGTGTCAAACGAATCAGTTATCTAGTTTAGCAAACTAGATAACACGAATTAATTAACTTACACGAATCAGTTAGCGAACTGATTAGCGAATGGCAAGAACTGATAGCGAATCAAATTAAAGACATAGTGAATCGCATGAAACTTTATAACGAATCGCATTCATCTTCAAATCTTCAAACATTCAAGAACAATTTTCCAGAAATATAAAGATCAAACCAAGAAACTTATCAATTCCAGATTCGTAATACTCACTCAATTCTTAACCAAACTTAACAAATAATATACCAAAATCTTTGTAATCACAACGCGAATTCAACTCAACACATCTCGTAACCAATTATCACAATACACGAACCAATTTCAATCAAAACTAATCCCCTGTTTACGGACTCAAACCGAAAACACAATAAACATCACAAATCCAATCCACAATCCAATTCCACTCAATTGAACATCAATAATACTTTAACTAAACCAGATTCACTCTAATCCATCCAGATTCAATCCAAATTAACTCAAATTGATTCAAACTCAATCCAAACAAAAAATAAACACAAAAACTATAACAATAACAATCAAACCAAGCGAATTGAGCCCCGAAAGCTCTGATACCACTTGTTTGATCCCGTTTTCACTCGTTCTAATCAATAACTAATGTTTAGATCTAATCTAGATCTATACGTTAATATTAATCATACGGATCTAACTCTATAATACCTTAGCTCGATTGTTATTGGTATGTAGTATATATTATCAATAAGTTTAACATGAAGCTTGAGAGAGAGAGAGAGAATACTTTAAATCTTTCTGAATAATGTTATTTCTCTCAAAACTTCTTTTTATACAAGTGAACAGTGGTTCACTATTTATAGAAGACGATCTGGTTCGCTAACATCCCCTAGCGAATCAGCATCCCCTTTGTTAAATAAATTAACTTAACGAACCACCCCCTGATTCGTTAACATCCCCTAACGAATCAGGAAGGAATACATTATAATGTCCTAGTTCGCTAACATTCCTAGCGAACTAGACTTAACCTTAACGAACTAGTCTTAGTTCGCTAACATTCCTAGCGAACTAGACTCAAACATAACGAATTAGATAAATAAACATTAAATATTACATTTAAATATCAAATAAATATTAAGGATAATTACAAAGACTCTAGACGCAAAACCGTGCACTAACATATAGTTAAAATAGTATTTCTTTATTATTAAGAAATATAATATTCATATAGAAAGATTATAAAGTTAATGTTTTTTCTTGAAGAAGAAACATAGTATATAAATGATAAACAAACAAAGGGACTAAAGGTCCACATATTTTATATAAACAAATGGTTTTATCAAGGTTAAAGCTATACAAAACGGACTAAAGGACTGAAGCTAGATCGATGATCTAGTTATTTTTATAAAGGTTATTCTCGTACTATAGGTCCGAGGTAACAAAACAAGAAGAAGAAAACCTAAAACAGGAATCAGTATCAGAAACTGATTATAAACAGAAAAGGTGAAATAATAAAAAGGAAACTCCATCCCACATGGAAGGATGTAAGAAGGTGGAAGCACTTTACTTGGGTATAAATAAGGAATATGGAATCCCATCCCACATGGAAATTGGTAAAGAAATGGAAGCTCTTTATAAGGAAGAGATTTTCCATAGTAATATTCTTTTATATATATCATGAACCAAATGGTCCTAGCGGAGGCCCCCACGCGCACGCGCTCGGGCGAGGACGAGGAAGATGGCGAAGGCGACGGCGAAGGGCGTTGGGCGCAATGTGGCGCTTTGATGGCGCACGTACACAGGGACTCATCGCGATACGCGATGAGTCCAAGGAGACGGCCATCGTGATGACCCGTGATGACTCAGGGACACGTGTTACACCCCGGTGACACGTGGCAGCAGGTCAGGACACGTGGCAGACGTGTTAGGCCACGTGGCAAATGTGTCAGGCCACATGGCGACACGTGGCATGATCTCAGAAAACTAGGCGTCGCGGTACGTGACGCTGTTGAAGAAGGGGTCCATCGCGTACCGCGATGGGACCAGAAATCAGCTATAAATATGAGGGGCATCTGCTCATTTCACACACACACGTTCCACTCTCTCTCTACCTTGTTTTACGTGACGAACACCGTTTTGCGTGCCATGTACCCGACAATCATCACCTCGTAATCTGTGCCAAACACACGGTGTTTTCCTCGAAGTGCGTGCCACCCAAAATTAACCCGACATTCCGTCTCGTAGTACGTGCACGACCTAGCGACCGTCATTGCCTCGATTTGCGTGCCAAGAAGAGTTGATCAAGAACGACTAGATAAACGTGCATATAAAGTAGTAGTGCTGCCTGTATAACTTAGGAATATCTAACTCCGAATACCCGTGCGAGTTAGGGGTTCTGCCTAAGTTATTATTTTACTATTATAAATGGCTTAGACCATAGTCGGAAGTATAGCCAAGCCTTGAATACAATTAAGTATTATCGAAGGTTATAGTTAAAATAGTATTTCTTTATTATTAAGAAATATAATATTCATATATAAAGATTATAAAGTTAATGTTTTTTCTTGAAGAAGAAAAATAGTATATAAATGATAAACAAACAAAGGGACTAAAGGTCCAAATATTTAATATAAACAAATGGTTTATCAAGGTTAAAGCTATACAAAACGGACTAAAGGTCTGAAGCTAGATCGATGATCTAGTTATTTATATAAAGGTTATTCTCATACTATAGGTCCGAGTTAACAAAACATGAAAAAGAAAACAGAAAACAGGAATTAGTATCAAAAGCTGATTATAAACAGAAAAGGTGAATACGCCCCAAACCTTTTATAATGAGTCTGAATGTTTGCATAGGATTTACGAATCCTTACAACTTTGTGTTACAATAATAAGAAACGGACACTCTGATTAAGTGTATACATGTGTCTGGATCCAAACATACATGGTGACTCGGCATTTCCCCGAGGCCATGCATATAATCAACATGCCTCTGAAGGTCTACGAGACTGTATAGAGAAATGATATTGTGTATATAATTACTTGTACATGGTACTTAGGTTAATTTGATCCCAATTTAGTTGGGTGCCTAATGAGTAGTCACAAAGGTATTATTTTTGGTTTCACAAAGATATTGAAAAGATATTTTTAGAGTCAACGTCATTCACCAGCTGTGTGCTGACGTATTTTCCAACCCATTTTACAGGAAAACAAGAAAGGTTAGAACAGACAAGAAGGAATAGAAGATTGGAGTTATAGTCATTAGATGCTACCTGGTTGCTCAGATATTTTATTTCAATGTATTATAAAGAATTATGTTTTTCAAAGAAATGTATTTGAAATATCAAACGAGTATTTTAACCCCGAGAGTTTAATAAGTTTTCAATATAATAATATTTTATTAAAGACTTCCGCTATAAACCGCAACTCTGATTTATTTACAAAACCGGTACCAACTTGTGGTCACACGCCTAGGCCCTAAGATGGGGGTGTGACATTACCTCAACTCCAGTGCATCCTTAAGCTAATGCCCAGGCAGAATCAAGCAACAAGATAATCATCAACAACTTGAAAAAGAAACTAGGATCCAAGAAAGGAAAGTGGGCCGAAGATTTACCTTATGCTCTTTGGGCTGACAGGACAACACCAAAAAATGGAACAGGTCAAACACCTTTCTCATTAGTGTTTGCCTCGGAAGCTGTAATCCCTACGGAGATGGTAGTTTCCAGTGCCAGAACCAGCATCCGTGATCCTAAGCTAACAGTGGAATCCTTCTTGAAGACTTGGATACTGTTGAAGAACTCAGAGACCTAGCCAAGATCAGAATGGCAACATGTCAACAAAAGGTAGCTGGGGCATACAACAAAAGCAAAAGGATCCCAAGAAGCAGACTTGGTCTTGAGAAAAGCTTTCCAAAACACAACCAATCCGGCAGATGGGAAGCTGGCACCTAACTGGTAAAGTCCTTATCTGATCGAGTCGGAGGCAGGAAAGGGGGCATATAATTTGCTCACTATGGAAGGCAACAGGTTACCAAGAGCATGGAATGCTATTCACCTCAAGAAGTACTTTTTCTGATCAGAATCCAGTATCCTCCAAGGATGGAGTATCCTTATAGCATCAAGGATCCTGAAATTGGTAATATCTATCTGATCACTGATTTATTTAAGATTCTTATTAATTTAAGGATAACATATTCTTAACGTTTATTTTTTCCAAGTATTAAATAACTATGCAGGATTCTAGTTAGAGGATTAATATCTAAGAGGTTGGCCACCTCTCCTTCACATTTAAGGTATTCTACTATTTCCCTTGGCCTAGCCCACGTTTAAGGTATGTACCCCGATGGTCATATCTTCCAAGGTTTAAAGATTTTCACCTTTCTTATAAATTAGAGTTTCTACACTCTCGTCTGGAGCGCATGCTATCCAACATATAGTCCGGGGCAGCGGGACCAATACACGCTTAGTGGGTGCAAATTTCGTTGTTTTCGGCTATATGGAGGATCCTACGATTTATGGTAGACGTACCATACCACTGGTTTATAACGTTTTCACGTTATCTCAAGACAAAGGTTTCTAACATTTTCATGTCAGCTAAGGTTTTGGCGTTTTCACGTCACTCACGTTTGGGATAAATCCCGGTTTGGGCGAGTCCCCAGTTGACATCCGTATCCTTGGGCCAGTCCCCAGTATTTGGGCTTGTCCCCAGTTTAACACCGATTTGGGCTTTTCCCTGGCTTGGGCTTGTCCCCAGTTTTTGGGCTTGTCCCTAGTTCACGGCTTGTCCCCAGTTGCACGAGATTGTCCCCAGTTTATTTATGGGCTTGTCCCTAGTTTAATGGGCTAACCCCAATTAATCTCATGAGTTATGTGCAACAGATGTCCAAAGTTCAATTACGAGAATCAAGACTTATGGATTCAGAATCCTTAAACTTACTTCTACAAGGATCACAGAAGGGTCATTACTTATGGTAACCTAGGTCTAATTAGACCTTATGGTATGATTTCTACTTGTTAATTTAAATGTATTTGTCTAAGATCTTTGTAATCCCTTTTACTTAAGGATTTAAGATCTTTAAAGTATTTTTGCAAGGATATTCTATCCTAAAACTTTTTTACTCAAAATTATTTCTTAAAACTTTTAATAAAGCTAAAGCTATATATCAAGCAAACTTTTAAAATAACAAATAACAGACAAATAGTCAAAAGATTTTGTTCATTAAAAACTTACTTGAAATTACCAAAAACCAACCCAGACTTCACCATTCAAAAGATGGATCATCCATCCGGGTTAAAGTAAGTTGTTGCTAACGATTCTAACTAGTGCAGGAAATTAAATACAGGGGCATCAAAGGCTTCATCCCCACAAACAGAGGATCCCTCCACATTTGCTACCCCTATTAATTGTCTTAAGGATCCTAGATCCTTTATCCTAAGTTACTATTGTCTTAAGTACACAACCAAATTGTTCATAAAACATCAACAAAAGAAAAACAGAACGGGCTCAGGCCTTGTCTTCATCATCCCTCATTGCCCGTCTCCACAGCATCCCCTTCAGTGGTTGCCTCTTTTCCTTCACCATCTTCACCTGCATCCTTCACGTCACTGGTCCCAGCCTCATATTCCTCTGTAGCCTTCTCTTCCTCACCAGCATCCTCCTCTTACTCTTCTCCGGCCAGGCTTGCCAAAGACTTCTTCCATTCATCCACCTTCCAGCTGCCCTGTCAAAGGAAGGATCATTCGTCTTAGTCACAAACTGGATCCTTGCCTGCAGTATAAGCTTAGCTGCGGACATCTTTGCCTCATCAGTTGCCGCTTTGATCCCTTCTTTCTTCTTCATTTACATGGCATGGACTTGGGAATCGGCTTGTTTCTTCTCCTTTGTCAGTTTTGGCAACAAGCTTGTCCTCGAGGTCCTTGATGACAGACCCGTAATAAGAGTGGAAACCTTGGGCACCCTACAAGCCAGAAGCTTGGGATCAACTACAAATATTTAGCAAAACTGACAAACAAAATTGAGGATCCTTACCTCACTTCCTGCTTGAACGACCGCCTCTTGAAGACGCTTCTCAACATCCTGGACTTCAGCATGAGATTCTGGTTGCTTCCTATTCTTCCCAGACTGAGCTTTGGCCCTGGTGGTCACAATGTGAGGGCTAGGAACTGGGACGACAGACTTGGATGGTTCTTTCTTGACTGTCTTAGGAGAGATCAAGTGGTCAAGGTCATCAAGTGAGAACTTAGTAGCAGGCTTATTGGCATATTTCGGCATGTCTACAACACATAACAAAACAGATACGTTTTCATTTATGAAATTAATATAATTATCTTATTGACTATACTTACTTGACATGTTCCTTTGAGGTGAGATGTCTGACTGTTCAACTTCTGAATTAGAATCAGGGATCCTGATCTTGAAAGATCGAACTGTTGGGCTCAGTGCAAGGAATGCAGCTACTCTCTCTTTGGTTCCTGGAAGCTTAGCAGATGCCCAAAGTTCTCGACTGCACAAAAGAAAGAAGTAAATAAGCATTCCAACCTAAATCAATGAGCAACAATAAAATACCGAAATCCTACCCCGCCTAATCCATTTAGTCCGAAGGGTATTTTCGTTTGGGATAGAGTCACGCCTTACAAAGAAAAACTTATTCTTCCAATGAGAATCGTTTTGTGTGACTTTGTCTAGCGGAATCGGTTGGTGAGGTTTGGATTTAAGCATATAGCGAGTAGAACCATGGGTATACAGGGAGTAAATAAAAGATAGCTCAGAGAGTCCAAAATCAAGATCGTGGTCTGCTATTATCTCTTCAAGAGTCCATAGAGCTCGCCATATCATCGGCATAGCCTGGATGTAGCTAATGCCAGTAATGGTAAAGAACCTCTAGGTAAACTCCGGCAATGGATACGAGTAACCAAGTAAGAAAGGACAAGCTGGGAAACAAACACACACCTTCGAAGAATCATAAGGTCTAAACACGGTATTATGAGGAAAAGAGGGGGCTATTTGGTCGATCTCAGGGTCCGTAAATTTGCAAATTTCTGATGAAGGGTTTTGAATTAAACCTTGACTTTTCATATCTACGGCCATTTGGTTAGACGAATGTGAAAAACGACTATCGATTGACATCAGAATATGAAAGAGAGAAAGGGAGATAAAGGATTACCCGGACTAGGATGAATGAAATATGAGAAACTTCTGGAACGAAGCGAATAAGAAGGGAGTTGATTATTTACATTTAGTCCCTATATTATTTAATTCTTTTTTATCTAATCCCTAATTATGTCTTTTCGCATCATCAATTTGACAGTTGTTTTGAAATTTGAATGCAAGTTGACGGTTGTAAAATTATCAACAACCGCCAAATTGGGGGCAATTGTTGGGCCACGAATATTTAATTCATAAGGGTATGTTATTCTTGATGAAAATGTTGGATCATCTATCCTTCTAAAGAACTACAGGGTTATGCCAGAATCAAGGATCCTCAGATATTGATATTTTGAGCAATTGTTCCACACATGAAGCTTGATATTTAGCAAGTCTAACGGTTCCAAGACTTAGTCCACCACCTATTTCTCTACTGGACTTCTTAAAGCACGTGGTCAAAAGGAACGGAGGAAGAGAGTGGAGAAATGAAGGATTAATAGGAGCTAGTAGTTAGTTGTTAATTCCTTTTCTATATATATATATATATATATTGAGTTATGATCAATTCTAGGTTAGACATATACACACGCACTCACTAGCTTATAGCCGCATACTCTAGCTCATAGTTCTCTGTAATCACACACACATAGTTTGATTTTATACGTTGATCATAAACTCCACCCATTGTAACCCTTTTTTATATTAATAAAGTGGCGATAGACGATTTGTCATCACCCGGGGTTTTTTTTCCTTTGATCTAGACAAGATCAAGGGGTTTTTCCTCGCAACAAATCACGGTGTTCATCCATATTTCGTTCATATATTCACTTTTGTTACCTTAGCACTAAACCTCACATAACAGATTTGGTTATTGGATCCTTAACAGATTTTTGACCAAAACAATTAGGATATTAGCAAAACGAACAATATATTTGTTTACTTGTATTCAATTTGTTTGTATGAACAAGATGTGTTGTTTATTGATTTATGAAATAAATGAGTTAATTAAATGTTGTCACTTTAATAATGTCTTGTGTTTTGAGCAATCCGTTGCACCCCGGCATGTTCCGCCGCCTTTGGTCGGGGTGTGACATATATAGTTAAATCTTTTTTACTCATTATATTTGTATGAGTAACAATTTGCATGATTCTAATTTTATGAAGGAGGATAGAAAAAAAAAACACCAGGAGTTTGCTAATCAAAACCATGAGTGTCCTAGTGTATGACGTAAGGGAATGGTTGGAATGGAGTGTGAACCAAAATGGAAGTTCCTGGTTTCAAAATACCCCGACCTTGCTAACATGGATGACGACCGTTGCAGGAAATATGCTGCTACTAGATCAAAAGTGGATGAATGTTTTGAATAAAAATCTGCTAAGGATCCAGTATCCAAATTCTTAAATGTGAGGTATAGTGCTAATTCGATAATATTGGATGTGTAATCGTAATTTGTGTGAACACAGTGATTTGATCACGAGGGAAAAAGCCGTTAACCAAGATAGTCTTACTTCGGTAAAAACTTATCAAGGTAATCTCTGGTCGAACTTCCTCGGTCAAGGATTAAATAAGTAATCGTTGGTCGATTCTTTTTAGTCAAAGATCAACAAGGTAACCTTTGGTCGATGAGTATGTGATTATCGTGGTCTCCGACACAAAAAACCCTCGGACGGTGAAAACTATCATCGTCAAGTATATTTATAAATAAAAGGTGGTTACAAGTGTTGTGGAGTTGATGATCGATGTTACAAAGTAAGCTAGTGTGTAAAGAGAATATATGGTTCTGCTCTAGTGTGTGTGAGAATACATGTGTTTTCTAACTGATCACAATCTCCATTATATATCAAAAGTAATAACTCATGGGAGTTATTAATAATAATGACTATTAACTAATAATCCCTAAAAATCCGCCATGTCTTCAATATAATCGTAACAGCACTTTGACCACGTGCTCCATCACTCAGGCTGCGAAATAAGTGGTAGACCAGGTCTTCTAGCCGTTACATATGTTATATATAATGTTATACACAGGAAACAATCGTTTAATAGCACCAAATACCGAGGATCCATGATCCTGACATAGCTCTGGTACTCTTCAGAAGGATAATTGATCCAGACACGTCAGTATCTTCTTGACTGCAAGTAAGTGGATAGACTGAGTCTTCTAACCGTTATACCTGATAAGTATAAGACTACACATGAGAACAACCATTAGTAAATAATAAGTACTGTGGATCCTTGATCCTGACGGGATCTGGAACACACGCTAAGGATAACTGATCCAAAACATATGCCAGGATAACATATCCACAGTATCAAATTTCTGTGCACTAACAATGAAGACATTGGAGAATCTTGAATCGGAAAGCCCCATTCCTTGGTCAGTGTTTTAAATCATGTGATAAATAAAGTATTAATAATGATATCACCTTTTACATGTGATATTTTTATATAAATTGAAAAAGAGAAAGAAACAAAAGTTGATGGTACCTATTTCGAGGAGTGTTTCGATCTTGTAAATCATGTAATAAAGAATGGACGTCCCCATGGGGGAGGGCACACGTTTAGTTTCAGAGGTGATTGGTTTTATAAGGCCTCCAAGGGAGAAAGAAAAGGAAAACCAATGAGGCGGTAAAGAGGTTAAGAGATATGGATGACACAGAGACAACATGCGAGTTACTTAAAATCTGCATTGTTACTTAAAAACTTGGAAAAGATAAATGTTAAGAATACATTATCCTTAAATTATTAACAAGAATATGAAATAAATAAGTGATCAGATAGATATTACCAATTTTAGGATCCTTGATCTTAGATGGATGCTTGATTTTCGAAGGATACTAGATCCTGACTAGAAAAAAATACTTCTTGAAATGGATAGCATTCCATGCTCTTGTTAATCTGTTGCCTTCCATGGTGAGCAAATGATATGTCCCTTTCCCTGCTTCTGACTCGATTAGATAAGGACCTTCCCACTTGGGTGCTAGTTTCCCATCTGCCGGATTGGTTATGTTTTGGAAGGCTTTCCTCAAGACTAGATCTCCTTCTTGAAATATTCTTATCCTTATATTTTTGTTGTATGCCCCAGCTACCCTTTGTTGTTATGCTGCCATTTTGATCTTAGCTAGGTCTCTGAGCTCATCAACAGTATCCAGATCTTGGAGAAGGATTTCATCATTAGCCTCAGGATCACGGATGCTTGTTCTGGCTGTAGGGACCACCATTTCTGTAGGGACTACTGCTTCTGATCCAAACACCAATGAGAAGGGTGTCTGGCCTGTTGCATTCTTGGGTGTTGTCCTGTCAGCCTAAAGGACATAAGGTAGCTCTTCAACCCACTTTCCTTTCTTGGATCCTAGCTTCTTCTTTAAGTTGTTGATGATTATCTTGTTGCTAGACTCCGCTTGACCATTAGCTTGAGGATGTACTGGAGTAGAGGTAATCATCTTGATGCCCCAGCTGTCACAAAAGTTAGTGGTTCTTTTCCCGATAAACTGGGAACCATTGTCACAAATAATTTTTGAAGGGATACCATATCTAGTAATAATATTTCTTTTAACGAAAGATATCACCTCTTTTTCGCGTACTTGAACAAAAGCTTCTGCTTCTATCCATTTTTCGCGTAGCTTGCCTACAATATCCATTCCCCATTTCATGAAAGGCCATGAAGAGGATATAGGATACATAGGTTTTGCTGGTTGGTGAAGAATGTTTCCATGCCTTTGGCAAGCATCACACTTCTTTGAGTATTCCATAGCATCCTTCTTCATTTTTTGCCAGAAGTATCCAGTCCTAAGTATCATGGAGAATAATGACCTTCCCCCTGTGTGGTTTCCGCAATCGCCTTCGTGAAAGTCTTGAAGTACCTCTTGTATTTCAGGATCCTCAATGCATCTCAGATAGGGACCTGCAAGAGATTTTCTATACATAATATCTTGTAAAATAATGAATTGTGATACCTTTAATCTGAAAGCTTTAGGATTTTCCCCTGCAGGGATCTCTCCATCTTGCAGGAATTTTTTGATTGGAAGGATCCAAGATCCTACTTTTGAAGAGGATGGACGATCCGTATGTTCTCCTGTGCAATCCACTGTTATCTTCACGGATTATTGTTCTCCAATTGCCGGAGACAATATATGAATGATGGGTATCTTTACATCATACGGGATCTTCAACGATGATGCTAAGTTTGCCAAGGCATCTGCCCCAGCATTCTCTTCCCTTGGTACCTGTATTATACTAAACAATTCGAAGGATTTTGCCAATTCCTTCACAATTTCTAAATATTTGACCATATTCTCACCTTTCACAGTATAAGAACCGTTAAAGTGGTTAGTTATAAGTAAAGAGTCTATATAAACTTGAAGATACCTGATCCTCATCCGTTTAGCTAAGAGTAAAC
Organism: Bidens hawaiensis; assembly: GCF_021521415.1. Classification (NCBI taxonomy): domain Eukaryota; kingdom Viridiplantae; phylum Streptophyta; class Magnoliopsida; order Asterales; family Asteraceae; genus Bidens; species Bidens hawaiensis. Next base: position 453,275 of record NW_027491891.1, on the reverse strand, counting down.
CTGTGATAAGTGCTTCGTATTCTGCCTCATTGTTGGTGGCTTGGAATGCACATGCAATGGACTGGGGTATTATGTCCCCCTGTGGCGATTTTAGTAGTATGCCCAAACCTGTTCCTCTTACATTGGACGCTCCATCTGTGATGAGGATCCATGGATCCTTGGTTTCTTCAAGTTGTTGGACCTCTAGATCAGCTTCATTTTGCATGTCACTACCGAAATCAGCCACAAAGTCTGCAAGCGCTTGTGATTCAATGGCTGTTCTAGGCTCATACTGAATATCATATGCACTTAGCTTCACAGCCCACTTGACCATCCTACCTGACAACTCTGGCTTTCTAAGAACATTCTTAACAGGATAATTAGTTCTCAAAATAATAGTATGAGTTTCAAAGTAATGTCTCAATTTAGTAGAAGCCATAATAAGTGCAAGAATTAATTTTTCTAAATGAGAATACCTGACCTCTGCGTCTAAGAGGCTTTTACTTACATAATAAACGGGATGTTGTTCACCATCGTGATCCTTTACAAGGACGGCACTTACAACATTACCTAACACAACTAGGTAGAGGTATAAGGATTCTCCATCCACAGGCTTCATCAGAGCCGGTGCTGAGGATAAGTAATCCTTCAAGGCTGTTAGCGCAGCCTCATGCTTTTCCGTCCACTCAAACTTCTTATTATTCCTAAGGATGTCATAGAAGTCCTTGCACTTCTCGGAGGATCTTGAGATAAACCTATTGAGAGCGGCTATTCTTCCTGTGAGCCTTTGGACATCCTTTGCGTTTGCAGGAGATTTTAAATTGAGGATGGCTTCAATCGGTTCGGGGCTTGCTTCAATTCCTCTTTTAGTCACCATATATCCCAGAAACTTTCCAGCCTTAACACCAAAGTGGCATTTTAACGGATTCAATTTCATGTTATATTGGTCAAGGATATTGAATGCTTCTTCAAGGTCTCTAAGGTGGTCCTCAGCTTTCTTCGACTTTACCACCATACCGTCTATGTATACTTCCATAGTCTTGCCCAACTGATCCTTGAACATCATGTTGACTAGTCTTTGGAATGTTGCCCCTGCATTTCTTAGTCCAAACGGCATAGCAGTATAACAGTATATGCCGGTAGGAGTCATGAATGCTGTATCCTCTTGATCAGATGGTTCCATCTGAATTTGTTAAAATCCAGAGGAAGCATCCATAAAGGTAAGCATTTTATGTCCTGTCGTTGCATCCACCATGGAATCTATATGTGGTAATGGGAAAGGATCCTTGGCGCATGCCTTGTTTAAATCAGCAAAATCGACACACACCCTCCACTTTGTTGGGTCAAGAAACTGACCTAAGGGGGAGATTGTTGAGTTAAAGATTTGACCAAAATGAAGTACATGGAAGATTGGAATATTCTCAACCTCCTCAGAATTCGCTAAGTATGGATCCGGGTACACCCTAGACTTCCGAGCAAACTTTTACTTAGCCGGGTACGATATTTTGTCTACCGGGCAAGGTTTACTTCAAGTAGTCTTCTTTAGTGGATATCCGAGCAAGGTTTGCAAATTAGTGCATTGCCGGGCAAGGTTCACTAGTTTATGTAAATCTGAGCAAGGTTCACTTTATCAAGAAAGTCTGTTCTTCATAGTCAAGTAAGGTTCTCTTCCGAGTAAGCTTTTGGCTAACCAAGTCCATGAGGCCAAGTGATTGGAAGACCGGACAAGGTATTCTTTAATAATTATGGTCCGAGCAAGCTTGATGTATAAATGGAATATCTCTAAGTAACATCGGGCAAGGTTCAGCTCAAGCAAGGAACAGTACTGCCGAGTATACTTTGCTAATAAGTTATTGTATAGCAAGGAGTTGAATGGACCATCGAAGAACAAGGTTGCTCGTAAGGGTTTGTTGGGAAAAGTCTGGCTAAGTCAAGAAGACTGAAGTCTACCCGGTGAGTATTTTACTTGGTAAAATACTCTTCAAGTAAAGTCTACCCGGAAACTGATCCTGATCACACTTCTATGTTACCAAGTCTAAGGCAGGCAGAGCACATAGTCTACTCGGAGAAGTTTACTTATCCAGAGCCTACCCGAAAGACTTGTTTTACACTTAGAATATTTTCTGATTATGTAATTTGAAAATGTATGTATGTTTGGGGTTTCTAGAAGGAATGATAGCTGTCCTAGGTTGGAAGGCCTATAAATAGAATGTTTTAGGGCACGCCTCCTACGGAGGAAGAGAGGCCTAAGAACAGACACACACACAACACATGGAAAAAGGAATTTATTAAGAGAGAATATTGTGTGTGACGGCTATCTTAGTACGGATAAACCTTCAAGAAACCCTAAATCGATTATCCACTATGTATGATTGATATTATATAAATGAAAATCTTTTGAGTGAATCTTGTTTGTGTTATCTATCATTGAATACTTATTAAGCAACCGTATGTTTGTTATTGATTCCGCCTTTAACAAACGGATATCTTTCTAAATATAGAAACCCGTCATTAACTCCCTTGTCAACACATCAATCTGTGTGAGTTATGACATGATTAAGTAAGATCTAGCTGAAATCGAGGGACCTGACAAGTGGTATCAGAGCTGATTACTGCTATTTTAGAAAGATTGTTGCTGATTGAATATTTGAAGAAGAATGACGTAAGCAGACCACTGTTCCATTTATTTGTGACGTCAGCAGCTCTGTTCTTCATTTTTCTTCCAGATCTACAATCATTTGGTGTTTTCTCTTCCTTGTTTTATTTAAAGTTTTAATCTTTATATTTATATCTTGTTCTTATCGAATCAGACACCTCAGATCTGAACAATCGAGTCTCAGATCTGAATATTTTTGAAACTCTGTTTTTATTAAGTAATAACTTTTATTTTCACAAAAATGTCTGGTTACGAGGAACAAGAGGTGACTACTAACAAGATTCCTAGATTATATGGACAGGAAAATTTCACAAAATGGAAGGTTTTGTTTGAAGCAGCCGTTTGCTACAATGATGTTGATATGTGGAACTCCATCAAGAATGGTCTACAAGGAGAAGGTGCAGAAGGTGCAAATGCAGCTGCATCTGCTGCTGTAAGAGAAAGAATGAGAAAGGTTGATGACAAGGCTTTAGCTATGTTGAAGCTAAGTCTGTCTTGGGAAATACTCACCAAGGTTGCACATCATCCCAATGCCAAGGCAATGTATGATGCAATACTTGAAATGTTTGAGGGAAATGTTGAACTCAAGAACATCAAGAAGCAGAGTTTGAAGCAGCAGTTAGAAAGATTCAAGTATAAAGAAGGAGAAAGGTTGAAATCAATTCTGGGGAGGTTTCTGGGAATTGTGAATGAGCTCAGAACCACATACTATGTCATGACTGATTTTGATCTCAACACCAAGCTGCTGAACTCTATGCCAAAGGAATGGTATACTTCCTGCAAGTTCATTCTTACAAAGCACAACTTCAATGAGCTAAAAGTAGATGATGTAGTGTGTTTTCTTCAAGCTGCAGAAATAGAGATGATAGAAAATGAAATGATTAAGGAGGAAAGACCCTGCTTCAATGTTTCAAATGCATTGATTGCACCTATGGGTAATTTGACTACCAAGAATCAACAACATGTTCCTATCATTGAATAACCTGTTGAACTCAATTCTGATACTCCAAAATCATTTGTTGGTGTTAGCACAAGTAATCAAGGAAATCAACAAAGATTCAATGTGCAGCTGATTGATGACACTGATTCTGCCTCTATGGCAAGTGGGAATGTTCCTCACACTGGTGGTGGACATGGTCAAAGCAATGATACACAGGCTTTGCTTTCAATGTTCACTGAGTCATATAATGCATTTGTTGTAAAGAATTTAATCCACACAAGTGTAGTGCAAGATGATCTTGAGCAGATAGATGCTGATGATTTGGAAGACATGGATTTGAAGTGGCAAGCTGCCATGTTAGCATTGAGAAGTAAGAGGTTGTATAATAGAACCGGTAGATCTCTAGTTTCTGGTCCTAATGAAAGGATTGGATTTGACAAGTCAAAGGCAATTTGCTGCAATTGCCAACAGCCAGGACATTTTGCAAGAGAATGCAACCTGCCAAGGAACTATCAGATGAATCAATTCCAGAATCAACAACCAAGAGGTCAGCAGCAATACCAGCAAAATCAGCAAAGAAATAACAACCAAAACTTCAACAACAACTTCAATCCCAACAACAACTACAATCCCAACTTCAACAACTTTCAGCCTCAAAAGAATAATCTTAATCAAAGTATGCAACAGAATCAAGGTTTTCAAATGAACAACAATCAAAACCTTCAAGCAGTTCAAAATGTTCCAAACAACACTGTTCCAGTCAACCAAAATCAACCAAGAAATCAAGGAAATGTGGCAGTGACTACACAACATGAAGGTAACTTTAATTGGAGCAATCATGAAGAAGACATTGCAGATGATATCAAGAGGGCAAATGTAGCATTCATGGCGATAATAGAGAAGAAACTGGATCAACTTCTCAGGTACACTCTGCTCCTACTATTGATTTAAATGAACTTATCAATGATTTGAAAACGAAGGTAGGCAAGCTGGAAAATGAGTGTTTTAAGAAACAAAGTATCATCAATGCATATGAAGCTAGTGAACTGATAAGTGAAGAATGGATGAAAAGTTTGGAAGATGACTGCATGAACAGTTACAGAGCTCAGAAGAGATTTACAACTGAGATTGATGGGTTGAAGAAAATGATTATAGAAGAAAAGGTACTGAACACAAAACTGCAAACTGAAAATGAATTCTTGAAGAACTTGGTATCCACTGGAAACATCTGTGGAATTCTGAATCAAGTCAAGAAAGAAGACAAATACAAAGCAGTACCACCACCATTCAACAACAACTTTATGCCAAAAGTTGATAAAGAGAAAAGAAATGCATATCTACAACAATTCAAAGATGTCTTTCAAGATAAAGAAGAACTTGTGAATTTGTATAAGAATGTTGAGGTGAGTGAAGAAGGAGATTTTGTTGTGAAGAAAGAACTAAAAGAAGAAAAGTCAATTGGAGTTCAAGTCTTTGAAGATGACCTTGAGTCAATTGACTTGAATCAAGATGACTTGAGTGATTTAAGTGATCAAATTACTGAGGAGGAAATTAAAGCTGCTGAAAGAGGAAGAAGATTCAAGAAACCAGAATCCATTGACAAACTTCCAAAGTATCCACCTGTCACATCAAGAATGAAGAAACAAAATGAAATAACCAAGAGAGGACATGTGTCGTTTGATATCTGTGAAGGATCAAAACCAAGTTATAATGTAGTGAGACCTCCAAGCAAAGCTCTATTGGAAATAATTAAACAGAATAAAAAATTGAAAGAAGTTGAAACAGTTGCATGTGAAAATTTTATTCCTGTTTACCCTATTTTCTCAAGTGTTGAAGACTTTAACATTGGAGAAGTAGAAACAATGGAGGAATATGAAAAGAGGAAATCAAGACAAAGGGAAAGCATGGAGGAAGAACCCTTAAGTATGAGAGAAATTGTTTTTGTTAAAGGGAAAGTGGAAAGAAGTGACATAAGGATAGCTGAATTTGTTCCCTTCTCAATTGATTTTGACTGTTTAAAATCTAAAAAGACAATTGGAGTTGATTCACCAAGACCAAGTGAAAGGTTCAAGAAACCAAAAGAACATGAAGTATTCAAAGGAAAGGTTTGGTGCAAGAAGTGTGATGAATATGGTCATCATATAGACTCCTGTAATGAAGACTTAAATTCAAGCCTTTTTATGTCCCAGATGAAACAAAATATGGACAAGACTTTGTGGCCTATAAAATGAAGTATGAAAAATATTTGGGTATGGGAAAGGATTGTTCAGAGGAAGTTCTGGAAAAAGAGAGCCAAAGGCATTCACTAAAAGTCAAGAAACATGTGATCAAACCTGTTAACAAGGTTAAATCTCCAGTGAAGCATGCGAAAACTGTTAAGAAGGACTCTCATCCATTGAGAACAATCCCAAAAAGGGATAATCAGTATGTCAATTATGATAGTTCTCAAAGATCATCAAGCAGTGAGAATACAAAAAGACATATGGTATCTAAAAGGAAACCAACAGAACTCACTGGCGATGAGAAGTTTCTGTTAAAGTATGGATATGAACCACAAGGTTTTCTTTGGAAACCTAAGCCTGAGATTAAGGTTGAGATAGTTGCTGATGTAAGAGACTACTCTGAAAAGAAGGACTATGTGATAAAAGAGTGTGACACTGACTCAGCTGAGTACTAGAACTCAACATCACTAGTTAAAACTCCAAGAGAGTGTGGTTATGAAACAGACAATTCAGACAATCTAGAAATCACTCATGAAGATCCGGAACCAACTACACTCACTTCCCAAGCTGTGTCTGAAACTGAATCTGATGAGCTGCAAGTTTATAAGGCTTGCACTTCATCACTCAACTAATCAAACTTTCTTTGTATGTGCAAGAACAGTCCACTCCTCTGAATGACATATGGTACATGGATAGTGGATGTTCTAGGCACATGACATGTGACAAGAGATCTCTTGTCAATTATGAAGAAAAGTATGAAGGTCCAGTAGCTTTTGGGAGTGATGAGAATGGTGGAAAGATTGTTGGAAAAGGAATCTTAACAAATGGGAAAGTCTCATTTGATAATGTATTTCATGTTGAAGGTCTTCAGTACAATCTGCTGAGTATATCACAAATGTGTGATAAGGGATACAAAGTCAGTTTTGATGATTCACACTGTTTCATTCTAAAACCTGAGTTTGTGATTCCACCTGAAATGATTATGATGATGGCACCAAGAAATGGTAACTTGTATGAATTGAATATGAAAGAAGCTATTTCAAGAGGAGGTGCATGTTTTGTTTCCAAAGCCACTGAAAATGAGTCAAAATTGTGGCATAGGAAACTGTGTCATGTGAACTTGAAGAACATGAACAGACTTGTTAAAGGTGAGCATGTCATAGACTTACCCACACTAGAATTCAAATTGGAAGATCACTGTAGTTCATTCCAAAAAGGAAAACAACACAAATATACTCATAAGCCAAAGCTCATCAAGTCAATTGATCAAGGACTTGAATTACTTCACATGGATCTTTTTGGTTCTATAAGTGTACCAAGTATAGGGAAGAAAAGATATTGTCTTGTGATCATTGATGACTATTCAAGATACACTTGGGTTTATTTCCTAAGTACCAAGGAGGAGACTGCAGAGTTGATTAAAGGTTGTGTAACAATGATTGAGAACAAGTTGAATAAGAAAGTCAAGATGATGAGAAGTGACAATGGCACTGAGTTCAAGAATGGAGTTATGCAAGAATTCTGTGCAGAAAAGAGTATACTACAACAATTCTCAGCTCCTAGAACTCCTGAACAAAATGGTGTAGCAGAAAGAAGAAATAGAACCTTGATTGAAGCTGCAAGAACCATGTTAGCTTATGCAAATTTACCTGTCACCTTTTGGGCTGAAGCCATAAATATAGCCTGTTATGTTCAGAACAGGGTACTTGTCAACAAAAGGCATAACAAAACTCCATATGAAATATTTAACAACAGAAAGCCTTACATTAAGTTTTTCAAGCCCTTTGGATGCAAATGTTTTCTACTGAACACAAGAGACTATTTGAACAAGTTTTAAACAAAGTCCCTGGATTGTTTCTTTGTTGGATATTCTACACACTCAAAGGCTTACAGAGTTTATGTGAAAGACCACTTGAGTGTTATAGAATCATCTGATATTATCTTTAATGAGAATCAATTCAATACAGTTGATGGTGCATCATGGCTGTTTGATCATGAAAAGTTAATAAGGTCTTTCAAGATTTATCATGAAGACTTTGATGAATCTTTCTACAAGACCAGTGAAATTGAAGAGAAAAAGAAGAAATCATTGGACTTGGAAGAATTATGGAAAAAGGTTGCTAGAAAAGAAAAGGAGTATACTTTTGTGAAGAATTCCTCATGTGATATTGGTGAACCTGATCAAGAAAACAATCACAATGTTGAACATGATCATACTGAGAACAATCAAGACAATCAAGATGCACAAAATGATCAAGTTCAGAATGAGGGTGACACAAGCAACCAAGCAAGTGGAGAAGAAGCTGCATCTACAGCAAGATTTCAAGATCTATTTCAAAGATTGAACTTAGAAAACAATGGTGCATCTACTTCAGGACAACATAATGATGAAGCAACAAAATTTCATGATATAGAAGCTGATTTGATCATTAAAGAACCAGAGCTCAATGAAACAAATCTTGACACAAATTTGTCTACAAATATGATTATACAAACTTCTTATGTGGAAAATAATCATCCTTCTGAAAACATCATTGGTGATTTGTATGAAAGAGTTACAAGAAGTCATTCTGAAATTGCAAACATATGTCTTTACTCATGCTTTCTATCCCAAATAAAGCCAAAGAACATTTCTCAAGCACTAAAAGACAATAGTTAGGTAGAAGCAATGCAAGAGGAACTGGCACAGTTCAGAGACCTACATGTGTGGGATCTTGTTGATAGGCCAATAGACAGATATGCAATAGGAACCAAATGGGTTTTTAGAAACAAAAGGGATGAAAGGGGTTTTTAGGAACCAAAGCTAGACTTGTAGCACTGGGATGTCTTCAAGAAGAAGGAATAGACTTTGAGGAAGTCTTTGCTCCTGTTGCAAGACTTGAAGCTATCAGGATTTTTCTTGCATATGCTGCCTCAAAGAACATTAGAGTGTTCCAGCTTGATGTTAAGTCTGCGTTTCTTAATAGAAAGATTGATGAAGAGGTGTATGTAGCTCAACCTCCAGGTTTTGAGGATCCAATGTATCCAAACAGGGTGTATAAGCTAAACAAAGCCCTTTATGGATTGCATCAGGCCCCTAGAGCATGGTATGATGAGCTGTCAAATCATCTTCTTGAAAATGGTTTCAAAAGAGGAGCCATTGACAAGACACTCTTCTACAAAAGAAAGGGATCAGACTTGCTTATGTTACAAGTGTATGTGAATGACATCATCTTTGGATCTACAAATGAACAAATGTGCATGGAGTTTGAAGGGGTAATGAAGTCCAAATACAGCATGAGTTCTATGGGAGAAATGAACTTCTTTCTTGGATTGCAAGTTCAACAGAAAGCTGAAGGGATCTTCATTCACCAAAACAAATATGTGCAGGACATCTTGAACAAGTTCAACTGTCATGAGTACAAGACTGCTTCAACTCCAATGAAAACCAAAGAAAAGATGATTGCAGATGAAAATGGGGAGCCTATAGATGAACATGAATATAGAGCCAAAATTGGATCTCTGATGTATCTGACTGCAACAAGACCAGATATCATGTTTGCTGTATGTGTGTGTGCAAGATTCCAATCAAGTCCAAAAGTCTCCCACATGAATGCTGTTAAAAGAATATTCAGATATTTGAAAGGAAGACCAGACTTAAGAATTTGGTATCCAAAGAACCAATCTTTTAATCTAATTGCCTACACTGACAGTGACTATGATGGCTGCAACATGAGCAGAAAGTCAACCTCAGGAGGATGTCAATTTTTGGGTGAAAGGCTAGTGTCATGGCAATGCAAAAAGCATACTACAGTCTCAATCTCTACTGCTGAAGATGAATATGTTGCTGCATCTGCCTGCTGCGCACAAGTTCTATGGATTCAAAATCAGTTGCTGGACTATGGTTTGATTTTTCTGAACACCCCTATTCTTATTGAGAATACTGTTGCATATTTTACTGTTAAGAATACAGTTCAACATTCTAAAACTAAGCACATTGAAATCAGACATCACTTCATCAGAGATTGCAGTGAAAAATGTTTGATTGAAATGCAAAGAGTTGATACAAGTGACAATTTGGCTGACCTATTCACCAAACCACTTGATAGAACCAGGTTTAACTTTCTTCTGAAAGCCCTGGGAATGATCAACTCTGATGAAATCTGATTAAGGATGTGTGCCTAGCTGTGTGTCTCTCTATGTTAACTGATTATGTTGTTAGAGATTACACATATTGAATGTTTAGTGAATATGCTTGATTATGTTGCTTAATTATGTTACTTGAGTATGCTACTAAATATGTTAACTGTTATGTGCTTTGACTGATTATGTGTGAAAAATTTGACATGATTGAATGGATTTATATGTTTGCATGTTTATCAGTTAATGTGCATTTGTGATGTCAGGATAAGTGTTCTTGTTATGAATTACTTGTGGATGTAAGCTTATCTGATATCATTGCTTAATTGCTTGAATATGTGCTTTATCTAATCTTCTGATATTATTAATATAAGTTGGAATTTGATTGTTAGTATTGTCTACTTGTCTTGATGATTTCATGTTTGATTAAGATTTGAAAATGTTACAACTGTTTGTGTCAAAATGTGTTTTATGTCAAAATTAAATTATCAAATGAAGATTTTCCAATGAATTTTACATAAATACTCTATTTTGATCAAAACATGAGCATGTTGTTAATGGTGAAGAGATATGTTAAGATTATTCAGTTCAAGCTTTAAAAGAAGCTTAAAAGAAGGATTTTTAAAGAGAAGTCTCAAGAAGTTGTTTTTGCTGAAAATTATGTCATTTGCCCAGTTGGAAGGACATGCACTTGTGTATGTTTGGTCCTTAAATCTCTGCAGATTCAAAGGATAGCCATTGACCTGAAAACTGAATGCATTTGGGGCAATTATGACTTGTTTCTTATTCCTTCACTTAAAACTATGCCAATAGCTCTGACTTTGAAAGGACATATATTCACATGTATGTTTGGTCCTGTTGACCACTGTTGGTCAAACAGGATAGCCATTAACCTGACAATAAAGAGATATTGTGGTGATTGAATATTAAACTGTTTTTATATGGGAAATGATAGTACATTGACTGCTTAGCCAATCATATGGATTTAATAGGCTAAAAGGACCATAGTATAGTCATTAACATGTATGGTTGCTTTCCCATGATGATGTAAAATCTAAGGTGATATAAACATAATGAATATGCTAATCTTTATGTGGAGATACATAGTTGTCTTTGCATGTCTCAAGATAAATCTCTCCGAATGATAGGCAGAAAAGTGATTACCCAGTCATACACGAGCCTGTTGTTATTTGGTCAACCAAAAATGAAGCATCTTTAAATATGACAAAGAACAAAGTTTAAGAAAATTTGAGAAAATATCAAAAACAAGGGGAAGTATGAATAAATCAACCAAAAGTTGATAAGTGTTTTAAATATTTTATCAAACAAGAGGGTTACAACTAAGAACTACAAAGATGTTGACAAAATCAGTCTCATTTTGAATGAAAGGCATGTTATTAACAGTAAGTCCAACGTTCAACCTCTATATATGTTTGAATCTCAAAATCAAAAAAAATACAAAAAGATCCAATAAGTTCTGTCATACAAAAACAATTTTTGACCAAATACAGGAGGTTGGAGTCAAATTGGGGTGATCTGGGGAAAGCCAAATAAGCTTTGAGAAGAGATATGAGGCATCATAGCACAATGTTGACCATTAATGCATTATGCTTAAATTGAACCTTAATAATATCACCAAAGAAATGAAATTCATGCTAAGTTTATACCTGCTTTTAACCTATCTATGTTGTCATAATAATGCTGAGAATGAAGTATTGAGAAAGCTACTTAGTCAATATGATCCCATTCTTGAGATCTTTTCAGAAAATGGAAGAAACTATTTTGAAGAGAAATATAACTGAAATTTGATCTCTAAATGCACCATTTTCTCTTAAACTATGATCTTTAATGAAAAATATATCTTGACAAGTGGTTTAAGTCAAAAAGTGTTGCATTTTGCCTTTAATTGGCTGAATATGTAAGTTCGGCTAAGGTTTGATGTTTTATAACCTGTCCGGGCACAAAACAGATGAATATGTTTGAATATGTTACTTCGGGTAAGGTTTGATGATTTATAACCTTTCCGGGCAAGCTTAGTCATTTTTGACTAAGTTTATGATTTTCGGGCATGCTTTGAAGTGTTTACACTTTCCGGGTAGAGTACACTGTTGTACTCATTTCCCGAGCAAGCTTGAAGTCTTGAGATGATTATGTGGTATAGCTAGTTTTTAACAAGATATTCTTGTTTCGGGCAAGCTTTGCATTTTATATGCTGATTGTGAGTTCAAGCAAACTTTGTGAACTTAAGTTAGTACACTGAGTAAGCTTTGTGATTTATGTGAATATGCTGTTAGGAAAGGTTTGTTAATCTTTCCAGGCACACTTAGATATTATTATTTAAGTTTGTCATTTTCGGGTATGGTTTGACATGTTGAAGTTCTCTCGAGTAAGGGCATACCTAATGATTGAATGTGTTTATCCTAGCAAGCTTAGTGCTAACATAGGATTTTTGGGCAAGCTCTTTGAAATTTTAGACTATAGCACACTTAAATGTTTATGTGTTTTAATTTCATTCCGAGCATGCTCTGTGATATGTGTGTTTATGATTTCTTTGAAATTACAAGTGTTTTCGGGCAAACTTTGTTTTCCGGGCACACTTTATATTTCGGGTACACTTTTGTTCCCTCAATATACTTGGTAATTTCAAAACTTAACTTTCCGAGTACACTGTCTACTAGAAATCCTTTTCCGGACACACTTTTTACTATATGAAGGTTATTCGGGTATACTTTGCATTAGAAAGGTGTTCAAACACACTATTCTCTTGAATGGTTGCTCAGGCACACTATGTTTTCAAGTATGCTTGATTGAATATGTTATTTAATATGATAAAATTGATTATAATTCTTATTAGGGTTTATGCTAGATAAGTTTTAATTTGAAATTGAGAAATCTATATGGGTGTCTTGATTGATTCCTAGTAAGGATGTTTATTTGATGTTTATACTTGATTATTTATCTTGTGATTAAGTTCTCAAGAAATTTAGTATTTCGGGTAAGCTTTCTTCATTATGTCTTAACTTTAAATTAATTAGCTTGATCGAGTAAGGTTTATAAATAGAAGGATTCGGGCAAACTTTGTATATTCAAAAATGAAAATTTTCCAAGCAAAGTTTGACCGGGTAAGCTTTGTAAGTGGATGTATATCGAGTAGACTTTGAAAAGAATAATTCCGAGTAAGGTTTTACTACTTCAAAAGATAAATATTGTTTTTAATATATCAAGTGGATAATGTTACTGTATGACAGCTAATAATTCACAAAAAGACAAAGAGCATTTAAAACCCACTTTCAAAAGGTATATAAGAGGGAGTTAGGCAAAATTTTCAACATTACTTTTCCCTCTCTCTCCTTTCACTGCAAACTGCTTACTCACAAAGAAACCTAACCGACTTATCGCATTTTGCTTCAATCCAAACCCTAACTTGTATCAGCCCTCTAATTCCGACTCGGTAAGCAATATTAATGTGTTTTCCGACCACGATTAGACTATTATGGGCTTTGATTATGTATTTGATTACTAATACTCTGTTTATGTGTTTAGGTTATAAATTTGTCGAAGAACAGGTTCTTGATGAAATTTCTCACTTTCTTCTTCATTTTTATACATTGAAATTATCTAAAGTACTGAACTTTATGACTAATTTCATTTTGAATATGTTTGATTGTATTGTTCAGATATGGCAGAAGAAGAAGAAGTTCAACCTAAGTATGCTTTTGAGAAGAAACACAATATGTGTGTACTTTTACAAGTCACACCTGACAACGAGCTAGTGGCACCAATGATAACCTGGATGGCTCGATCAAATGTCAGCTTTGCTTTCACTGAAAGTCCTGTTATCTACAGAAATCATTCATTGGATTTCTGGAGATCCGCAAGACTAGTTGATGATGTTAAGTCACTGAAAGAATGATTAGACGTTGCTTGCAGTTGCGCGATGATGATCATAACCATATAAACTTTAATACTGATCACCTGATGAGAATTTTTGAACAGATGATGGGATATCAGGGGACAATACATGAGGGGCAATTTCAAAAGGGAATGTTCCCTATGTTGTACAGATTTTTGATACACCATGTGATACAAGGGTTTGCTCCACGGAAGAGGTCATGGACTCTAATGAGTTGTGATCTAGCTAATGCCACTATTGGTATTGTATATGATCTACCTTTTAACTTTTCAAATATGATATTTGAAGGCATGGTGGAAAATTTAAAGAAGGCTGAGGTAGATAGATTTTTGCAGTATCCAAGGTTTCTACAAATAATTTTTAATCAAGAATTGCAAGATCTACCCACTATTGGCATAACCCACCTACTCCAGAACCCCGACACTTACAAAAGGATCAGAAATCCAGGTGTAGCCAAAAGATTTGACTCAGGAGTTCCTTTTGAGATTCTGCCATGGTTGTTAAACCATGACTTGGAGATAATGCCAGTGCCTGAGTTAAGCTCAGAAGAGGAAGGAGTTGATGATGATGAGAGTGATGATGGAGACTCTGATGATGAAGATGATGATGTGAATGGAGATGATGGAGGAGCTGGGGTAGCTATAGACATTGTTGCACCTGATCAGGGGAAGCAACTTGAGAAAATTGATCAGCCTATTCCAACACCACCACAGTCACCACCACACCTTGACCAACCAATTATACCACCAACACCACAAACACCACCAACATTTAGCCCAAGTCATTCTGATCCATTCATTTCAAGCCCACCTCATATACAATCACCACCACCATCCATTTTCCAAACTCACACCACAGAACAACCTGAGTTTGAACATTTCACCACATCACCACCTTCAACACCACCCACTGACACTGACCTTCTAACCTTGTTGAAAGAAAATGTTGAGTTGAGAAGAAGAAATGAAGAGGTGACTAATGAAAATGTTATGCTGATAGAGAAATTGGTACAAGCTAATATGAGAATTCAAGCCCTGGTGCAGGAGGTTGAGAAGACCTCAGCTGCCCCAAAACAGGTGGAGAATGAATCTATGCCAACTGTCTCAGGTGTGAATATTAAAGATACAGCAACAGTTGTGGAGACTGCTAATAGTTTGAAGTTGATTATGATTGATTATGATGATGGAGAGGAAAGTAGTGAAGAGAGGAGGATTGATGATGATGAATATGATGGTGACATATCAGATGTTGGTGAACAAGATTATAATTACAATGAAGAAAGAATTGATAAGGAGAATGTTGAGAAGAGTGTAGAGAATGTAGCTGCAACTGATATGGCTACTAATGTTTTAACTGACATGATTGGAGTTGAGACAACTGAAGTGTTAAATGAAGGAGATACTGCTGTTGAGGAGCCCATCACTCAAACTGAACAACCAAAAAGCTCCAAGAGGGCAGAGTATGATCTTGAGCTAGAAGAATTAGAAAAGGAGATTAATGACCATGTACAGTCAGATGATGAAGAGGATTGAGAAAGGTAAGGCAAAAATCAGTGTAGAAGAGCCTGTTGAGGCATATTCAGAAAAAGATGTGTTGTTTACAGATGATGATACTGCTGATGTTAATGCTCTGAGAGAACAAGAGAACATCTTAAGAGAAACAAGGGATAGGGAAATTCTAGCCCAGTCCATGACTCCTGAAGAAATTGCAGAACAGGAGATCTTGATCAAACAAGCCAAAATTGCAAAAGAAATTTCTGATGATGTGGCTGATCAAGAAGTAATTGAAGCCTTGATTAAGCTGAGAGAGCAAGAGGAGGCTGAAAAATCATTGGCTATGGTGGTTAGCAAGTTTCAATTTGAAAGTCAACAATCAGAAACTGCTGAACCAACCAATCTGAATACTGGTCTGATTATTGAAGAAGAAATTGGTGAGTCCATTGCTTCAATGGCTGCCAAGAAATGGACTGAGCAAGTAAAAGATCTGAAGAAGAATCCTACTGACAGCGGTAAGAAAGGGTGAATGTTCCTGAGCCTCATGAAACACTTAACCAGAAAAGAGAAAGACTTTCTAAACTTCATGAAGAATTTGTTGAAAAAGTCAATAGGTTTGCCAAGACCTACATGAGGAGAAAGAGGACATATGAGCAACCTGAGCATGAAAAAGCTGCTAAGAGGGGCAAGTGGGATGATAAGAACAAGTATTTTGTTGAAACACCAGAAGATGAAGCTAGTCCTATAAGGGCTGTCCCACTACAAACCTTGCAACCAGGTGAAAGAGTTCAAGGTGTCCCTGATGTGCCAAACAGATGTGAACTAGATCATCCACCTTCTGATGAACCAAATATTGATGCAGTGAATGATTTAACTGAAGGAGAGGATGATTCTGAGGATTCAGATGATAATGATGATGACCCTGAGAATAATCAAGGAAAAACTGTCAAAGCTGCTAATGTTATGTCCCCACAAGTTGTGATGACTGATGAACAGAGGGCAAACGTTGAGTTGAGTATGAGAGAGGCTAAGAAGAGTCATCCTTTGGTTGTAAAATTGAGAAAATATGGAATAAGTTTTGACTCATTGGCTGATCTTGATGATGATCAATTGCAGAAAAGACTTGATAAAGAGAGAGATGCCCTGAAGAAAAAGATGGAAGAGAAAAACAGAGAGAGTCAAAAATTTAGGGATTATCTCAGAAGGCACAACTATTCTGAAAAAGATCTGTCTCATTTTAACTTTGACCAACTTCAAGATTTATACAACAGTGAGAGAGAAAAGGTCATTGAAAAATGTATAAAAGAGAATGAGAAACTTGAAAAGACAAAATCTTTGAAGAAAAAGTTTGGAGGAATGTGTGGATACCTGCTGGAGAGAGGTATGAAGCCTGAAATTGTTGAGCATCTATCAAGAGAATCAGTGGTAGACCAGTATAATAAATTGAAGAGAAAAGAAAAGCTGAAAAGAGCTCAAACTGAAAGGTCTACCAAACAGGCTGAAGAAACTGATGAACCTCATGCTAAGAAAAGAAGAATTCAAACCTTGAGGGAGAAGACAAAAGAACAAGTCAGATCAGTTGAAACCCCTACTCCTCAAGAAGTAAAGCCTGAACCTGAAGATGAACCATTTGTTCCTTGGAAGAATGAAGAGATGATCAACATTCTGAGGAACATAATGATCAATCAAAGAGGAATGAGTGAAGCAGACTTTAATGTCTTGGAAAAGGAGGATCTGAAAAACCTTTTCTATCTTCAAAAGAATGAATGGGAAAAAGCTTTAAGAGAAGGTGAGAACCCAAGATACTATGCAGATGGAAGATTTGTCCCTGCTGGGTTGGCAAAAACTCCTGGAATGACAAAAATGTTACTAGAACTTAAAGAACATGGAGTAGATGTTGTTGAACTTACCAATCTTCCAACTGAAATGTTAGAGGCCATCTTCCTAAAGTTTTCAACTTAAGGCCTGGGAAACCAAAGTAGTCTATTCCTTTCAGGCCTCCAATTTCAAGAAGATTTCCACAACGTGGAAGAGGTCAAGGAGGAAGAGGTGAATCAAGCAGTTCTGCACAACAAAGAACCAGACCACAATCTGATGTGAATCTACCAAGAGAACTGTACTTTGATTATGTTACTGAGTCATTGAAGGTGATTATGGAAAGCAGAAAATTGAGAGAGATTGTTGTTAGGAGTGACTTCCGTGAATACAATGAAGAACAACTGAAAAGGATGGTGACTCTTAGATTGTATGATTATTGGAACAGAAACAAATTGCCAGGTAATTCTTGTATGAAGAAGCTGACAAAGGGTTCCCATTCTTAAAAGAAAAGAGAAGCTGGAGAATGATTCAGCTTCACAAGTCAAAGAGGACAGAAAAATTGAAGGATATTGCTGAAAGAGACTTTGTGATGAATGTCAAAGATAGGAATACCCTATCAAATATGAACACATGCATTAGTCTTGAAAGAAGAATGACATGGCCCAACTACACAGTGCAAAGGAATGATATCATTGCTGAACTAGAATACAAAGAAAATGCCGGTCACTATGTACTGAAAAATTCTGATGGAAAAGTTCTGGCCATAATCAAGAAAGATGCAGATTTGACCTACTTGCATAATAAAGACTTGATGGATATAAGAGATTTGGTGATTCCAGAAGGGCACATTCACTACCAAATCCTCAATATCTTTAGGTAAAGAGCTGCATCTGTAATAGCAATGAGAAGACAAGCTGCCTACAATGAATGGAAAAGACAAAACTCCTAGAATAGGCTTTCTTATGTAATTTCTTCGGACAGTTTTTAAATATGTAATTTGTTATTTGAATATGTAATTTGACTTTTGATTTGATGTGTATTTTGACTAAGTGTAAGTAACTGTAGAAATGTTTTGGGTCAGCTGAGATGTTCGAATCTAGGGGGGAGATTGTTGGGTCAAGAAACTGACCTAAAGAGGAGATTGTTGAGTTAAAGATTTGACCAAAATGAAGTACATGGAAGATTGGAATCTTCTCAACCTCCTCAGAATTCACTAAGTATGGATCCGGGTACACACCTTAGACTTCCGAGCAAGCTTTTACTTAGCCGGGTACGATATTTTGTCTATCGGGCAAGGTTTACTTCAAGTAGTCTTCTTTAGTGGATATCCGAGCAAGGTTTGCAAATTAGTGCATTGCCGGGCAAGGTTCACTAGTTTATGTAGATCCGGGCAAGGTTCACTTTGTCAAGCAAGTCTGTTCTTCATAGCCAAGTAGAGTTCACTCCCGAGTAAGCTTTTGGCTAACCAAGTCCATGAAGCCAAGTGATTGGAAGACCAGGCAATGTATTCATTAATAATTGTGGTCCGAGCAAGCTTGATGTATAAATGGAATATCTCTAAGTAACATCTGGCAAGGTTCAACTCAAGCAAGGAACAGTACTGCCGAGTACACTTTGCTAATAAGTATTGTATAGCAAGGAGTTGAATGGACCATCGAAGAACAATGTTGCTCGTAAGGGTTTGTCGGGCAAAGTCAAGAAGACTGAAGTCTACCCGGTGAGTATTTTACTTGGTAAAATACTTTTCAAGTAAAGTCTACCCGGAAACTGATCCCAAGCACACTTCTATGTTACCAAGTCTAAGGCAGGCAGAGCACATAGTCTACTCGGAGAAGTTTACTTATCCAGAGCCTATCCGGAAGACTTGTTTTACACTTAGAATATTTTCTGATTATGTAATTTGAATATGTATGTATGTTTCTAGAAGGAATGACAGCTGTCCTAGGTTGGAAGGCCTATAAATAGAATGTTTTAGGGCACGCCGCCTACGGAGGAAGAGAGGCCTAAGAACAGACACACACACAACACACGGAAAAAAGAATTTATTAAGAGAGAATATTGTGTGTGACGGCTGTCTTAGTACGGATAAACCTTCAAGAAACCCTAAATCGATTATCCACTATGTATGATTGATATTATATAAATGGAAATCTTTTGAGTGAATCTTGTTTGTGTTATCTATCATTGAATACTTATTAAGCAACCGTATGTTTGTTATTGATTCTGCCTTTAACAAATGGATATATTTCTAAATATAGCAACCCATTATTAACTCCCTTGTCAACACATCAATCTGTGTGAGTTATGACATGATTAGGTAAGATCCAGCTGAAATCGAGGGACCTGACACACTTTCCATTCTTTTTAGAAACAACAACCACATTAGCTAACCATCGAGGATACTTAACCTCTCTGATCATACCGGCCTTAAGAAGTTTTTCAATTTCCTCTTATATGATCGCGTTCCTCTCAGGAGCGAATTTTCTTTGCTTCTGATGGACGGGTTTAATAGATAAATCAAGGCCTAATTTGGGAGTAATTACCTCCTTTGAAATAACTGTCATGTCTGGGTCCTTTAAGGCAAAGGTAGATTTTCTTCGCCCTAAGAAGGATATGAGATCCTCCTCGATCTTGCTAGGGATACTGGATCCTAGGAACACCTTTATCTCTGGATCCTCGGGGTCCAAAGATACTTCTTTAAGGTCTTTCTCCCGAGCTTCCAGCACGTCCCTAGGATGTTGCTGTAATTGCTATGCTATAGTTTGCTTGTTCGTTGGCTTCATCGATGAAGAATAATAGTTCTTGGCCTCTGCCTAATCACCAATTATCTTCACAACTCCCCACGGAGTAGGTAATTTGATGCATTGGTGGTAAGTTGAGGCCACCGCCTTCATTCCATGCAGCCAGGGCCTGCCTAAAATAACATTGCAACAAGAAAGGTTATCAATAACACAAAATTTTTTATATGAATTTAACCCTTCAATATAGATTGGGAGGTTGATGTTCCCCAATGTATTCTTGGTTTCTCCACTGAAACCGACTAGCACTGATGTTCTAGGAATGATCTCCGAATCTGGTATATTCATCTTCTTGAGGACATCATGCTGGATAATGTTGACCGAGCTCCCACAGTCAACTAGGATCCTGCGTACATAATGGTTAGCGATAAATAAAGTAATAATCAAACCGTCATGGTGAGGATCCTGGATGTTTAGTTTATCTTCCTCATAGAAGAAGATCCTTTTATCTGTTGTCAAAGTGGTAGATACTATCGGTCGATCTCCGTTATCCATCTTGATTTCTTTGGAAAGTCTTTTTGGTGTAGAGAAAGAAGTTCCACATATGTCCGATCCTCCGGAGATGAAATTGACCGTTTGCATATCCAGCTTATCCTGATGAGGATCCTGGATCCTTGAATTGAAAAAGATTCTCTGATCAGTCACTCAAGTAGTGGGGATGAGCGGTCTTCTTCCTTCGTGAAAGTCTTGAAGTACCTCTTGTATTTCAGGATCCTCAATGCATCTCAGATAGGGACCTCCAAGAGATTTTCTATACACAATATCTTGTAAAATAATGAATTGTGATACCTTTAATCTGAAAGCTTTAGGATTTTCCCCTGTAGGGATCTCTCCATATTGCAGGAATTTTTTAATTGGAAGGATCCAAGATCCTACTTTTGAAGAGGATGGAGGATCTGTATGTTTTCCTGTGCAATCCACTATTATCTTCACGGATTCTTGTTCTCCAATTGCCGGAGACATATATGAATGATGGGTATCTTTACATCATACGAGATCTTCAACGATGATGCTAAGTTTGCTAAGGCATCTGCCCCAGCATTCTCTTCCCTTGGTACCTGTATTATACTAAACAATTCGAAGGATTTTGCCAATTCCTTCACAATTTCTAAATATTTGACCATATTCTCACCTTTCACAGTATAAGAACCGTTAAAGTGGTTAGTTATAAGTAAAGAGTCTATATAAACTTGAAGATACCCGATTCTCATCTGTTTAGCTAAGAGTAAACCTGCGATAAGTGCTTCGTATTCTGCCTCATTGTCGGTGGCTTGGAATGCACATGCAATGGACGGGGGTATTATGCCCCCCTGTGGCGATTTTAGTAGTATGCCCAAACCTGTTCCTCTTACATTGGACGCTCCATCTGTGATGAGGATCCAAGGATCCTTGGTTTCTTCAAGTTGTTGGACCTCTAGATCAGCTTCATTTTGCATGTCACTACTGAAATCAGCCACAAAGTCTGCAAGCGCTTGTGATTTAATGGTTGTTCTAGGCTCATACTGAATATCATATGCACTTAGCTTCACAGCCCACTTGGCCATCCTACCTGACAACTCTGGCTTTCTAAGAACATTCTTAACAGGATAATTAGTTCTCAAAATAATAGTATGAGTTTCAAAGTAATGTCTCAATTTAGTAGAAGCCATAATAAGTGCAAGAATTAATTTTTCTAAATGAGAACACCTGACCTATGCGTCTAAGAGGCTTTTACTTACATAATAAACGGGATGTTGTTCACCTTCATGATCCTTTACCAAAACGGCACTTACTGCATTACATGACACAACTAGGTAGAGGTATAAGGATTCTCCATCCACAGGCTTCATTAGAGCTAGAGCTGAGGATAAGTAATCCTTCAAGGCTGTAAGCGCAGCCTCATGCTTTTCCGTCCATTCAAACTTCTTATTCTTCCTAAGGATGTCATAGAAGTCCTTGCACTTCTCGGAGGATCTTGAGAAGAACCTATTGAGAGCAGTTATTCTTCCCGTGAGCCTTTGGACATCCTTTGCATTTGCAGGAGATTTCAAATTGAGGATGGCTTCAATTTGCTTGAGGCTTGCTTCAATTCCTCTTTTAGTCACCATATATCCCAGAAAATTTCCAGCCTTAACACCAAAGTGGCATTTTGACGGATTCAGTTTCATGTTATATTGGTCAAGGATATCGAATGCTTCTTCAAGGTCCCTGAGGTGATCCTCAGTTTTCTTTGATTTTACCACCATATCGTCTATGTATACTTCCATAGTCTTGCCCAACTGATCCTTGAACATCATGTTGACTAGTCTTTGGTATGTTGCCCCTGCATTTCTTAGTACAAACGGCATAGCAGTATAACAGTATATGCCGGTAGGAGTCATGAATGCTGTATCCTCTTGATCATATGGTTCCATCTGAATTTGTTGGAATCCAGACGAAGCATCCATAAAGGTAAGCATTTCATGTCCTGTCGTTGCATCCACCATGGAATCTATATGTGGTAATAGGAAAGGATCCTTGAGGCATGCCTTGTTTAAATCAGTAAAATCAACACACACCCTCCACTTTCCATTCTTTTTGGAAACAACAACCACATTAGCTAACCTTCGAGGATTCTTAACTTCTCTGATCATACCGGCCTTAAGAAGTTTTTCAAGTTCTTCTTGTATGATCGCGTTCCTCTCAGGAGCGAATTTCCTTTGCTTCTGATGGACGAGTTTAATAGATAAATCAAGGCCTAATTTGGGAGTAATTACCTCCTTTGAAATAACTGTCATGTCTGGGTCCTTTAAGGCAAAGGTAGATTTTCTTCTCCCTAAGAAGGATATGAGATCCTCCTCGATCTTGCTAGGGATACTGGATCCTAGGAACACCTTTATCTCTGGATCCTCGGGGTCCAAAGATACTTCTTTAAGGTCTTTCTCCCGAGCTTCCAGCACGTCCCTAGAATGTTGCTGTAATTGCTATGATATAGTTTGCTTGTTCGTTGGCTTCATCGATGAAGAATAATAGTTCTTGGCCTCTGCCTAATCACCAATTATCTTCACATCTCCCCACAGAGTAGGTAATTTGATGCATTGGTGGTAAGTTGAGGCCACCGCCTTCATTCCATGCAGCCAGGGCCTGCCTAAAATAACATTGCAACAAGGAAGGTTATCAATAACACAAAATTTTTGATATGAATTTAACCCTTCAATATAGATTAGGAGGTTGATGTTCCCCAATGTATTCTTGGTTTCTCCACTGAAACCGACTAGCACTGATTTTCTAGGAATGATCTCCGAATCTGGTATATTCATCTTCTTGAGGACATCATGCTGGATAATGTTGACCGAGCTCCCACCGTCAACTAGGATCCTGCGTACATAATGGTTAGCGATAAATAAAGTAATAATCAAACCGTCATGGTGAGGATCCTGGATGTTTAGTTTATCTTCCTCATAGAAGAAGATCCTTTTATCTGTTGTCAAAGTGGTAGATATTATCGGTCGTTCTCCGTTATCCAAGTTGATCTCTTTAGCGAGCTTTTTTGCTGCCGAGAAGAAAGTTCCACATATGTCTAATCCTCCAGAGATGAAATTGACCATTCGCACATCCATTTCATCCTGGTGAGGATCCTGGATACTTGAATCGAAGAAGACTCTCTGATCAGTTATTCGAGTAGTGTGGATGAGCGGTCTTCTTTCATCGTCCAACTCGAATTCTTCTGCGGAACAAGAAGTTTGAATCATGCCGTACTCTCTGGAGACAAGTTGATCACATGAGCGTCTGGTGGTGGTGGTGTTGCTTTTTGTGGAAGATCTTCAGGATCCTATGTTGGTTCAGTCGGGACCGAGACGATCCGAGCCGGTTCGAGACGGAAGGTTTGAAAACCAAAGACGGATAGAAACAAACACGAAACAAATGATTTCATTGATAAAAACGAAAGATTACATGCTTGTTAAACACTGAAATCACGATCTATGGCAGGGGGAGGTCGAGCATGGCCTCCCCCCTCATCCGGAAGCACCTGGGCGCCGGGCACGCAAATCCTTAACAAACCACGCCTGGAAGCTGGGTATTTATACCCACTGCTATTCGATCAGGACTCATTCGATCGAATGAGTCCTATTCGATCGAATAGCATACTCATTCGATCGAATCAGAGACTGGTTCGATCGAATGAGTATCCATTTGAAAATGCTCTTTCGAATGGATGACTTTCGGCGTGGACCACTATCTAGGTGTACAGCATACAACATAAACAATCTAAACTATTCACCAAGCGACGGCCACAAAACATGCACCAACATCCTGGATCTTGGATTTCTTCCTTCCCAAGAGTTCTTTAAAGTGTCCCTTGCTCAAGAGGTATCCAATTTCCCTTCTTAAGCCGATGCACTCGTCTATCATGTGGCCAAAATCTTCGTGAAAAGCACACCACTTAGACTTGTCCTTGAACGCGGTTGTCTTCTTGTTTTTTCAGGGCCACCTTGGTTTTTCCCCTAGGTCCTTCATAGCACAGATCAAGCCATGAGTTTCCACAGAGAAACAATAGTCAGAGATTCAAGGATAGTCTTCATCGTCATCTCCTTCTTCGACTGCTCGTACGTTTTGATTGTTGAACTTGGTGTACGGCTTCGAATTGTTGTTCCTGTATGAGGATCCTTTATTTTTATCAGGGAATTCTTGTTTCGTTTGCCCCCCAAGACGATCCTGGATCCTTTTATCATCTTCTAGTCGGATGAATCTTAACGCCCTGTTCCTGACTTCATATAAGGTCCTGCAAGGAGTCATCACAAGATCGTCATAAAATGGGGAGCCCCTTTGAAGTCCCATCTTGAATGCTTCAACAGTCGTAGCCATATCAAGATTAGGTATTTCCAGGGCTTCCCTGTCAAACCTTGTAACAAAATCCCTTAAGGATTCATCATAAGGTTGGACAACTCTATATAAATCACTAGTTAACTTCTCAAATTTTCTACTACAAGAAAACTGGTTGTTGAACAAGTTAACTAAATGTGAAAAAGATGTAACAGAATAAGGAGGAAGACTTAGCAGCCATTTAAGTGCAGATCCTGTTAGTGTGGATCCGAAACCCTTGCATAGACAAGCTTCTTTGAGTCTTTCAGGAATTGGATTGATCTCCATCCTTTCCCTATACTGAGCCACGTGCTCTTCCGGATCAGTGGTCCCATCATACACCTTCATGTTGGGTGTTTGAAAGCGTTTTGGGATCTCTGCATCGCATATCGGTGGAGCAAATCTGGAAAACTTATGGCTCCCCTCTGGTATTTCAGGAATCGGACGGACCACTCCAGGCACGCTGGATATCATATCCTTAAGCTTCTGAAGTTCCCTAGCCATAGCCTGATTGATACCTGTATCCTGCATAGAACCAAGGTTAGTGTCTGAGGATATGTGATTATAAGCGTTACCTCTTGGTTGGTTGAACGTTGGCATCCCAGAAGTGTAGTTAAGATAAGAGGCATCTGCTACAGTAGCAGGTCCACTAGAGACAATGGTCTGCATGGTGATGATGTCCCCTTCATGGACCTCTGAAGACCTTTGATGGTGAAGTCCTGAGGATCCTTGATCTGCCAGAAGGATCCTTGAGGTTGGGAGCTGAAGGATCCTTGAGGATACAACCCAGAGGATCAAGGTTGAAGGATGGATGATCCTTGTTGAAGGAACTAGGATCCTTGAGTTTGTTGACCCACGGACCCTGGTTGAAGGATGGATGATCCTTGAGTATGTAGAGCCACGGATCCTGGAGTAGTGAAATCCAGCACCCTAGGCATCAAGGGAGTCTGATCTCCGCTGGCCTCTTTCTTTTCTTGAGATCTTCAATTTTACGTAGGATCATCTGGTTGGTTTTGTTCTGCTGCTCCATGTATGTCTTAACCTGTGAAAACATTGCAGAAACATCATTGTTAGATTTGACCACCGAAGTGGCAGCAGTGGTTTTTGAGCTCTGAAAGACTGGAATTTGTGTCTTGTTTCCAGCCGCGGTGGTCCTTGGTGCTCCCGTACTTGGAGGAGGCATCGGCGGCAAAGTTTTTGATGAGAGAGAAACCGAGGATGGCATGGTTGATGAAGCAGAGGTTGATTGAGAGGCCATTGATGGTGATATGGGTATGAAAAGTTGAAAATTGATAGGAAATAATCTGGATTATAGCACCAATTGCCCCACGGTGGGCGCCAAATTGTTTTGGATAAAAACTTGCTAAGGATCCAGTATCCAAATTCGTAAATGTGAGGTATAGTGCTAATTCGATAATATTGGATGTGTAATCATAATTTGTGTGAACACAGTGATTTGATCACGAGGGAAAAAACCCTTAACCAAGATAGTCTTACTTCGGTCAAAACTTATCAAGGTAATCTCTGGTCGAACTTCCTCGGTCAAAGATTAACTAAATAATCGTTGGTCGATTCTTTTCGGTCAAAGATCAACAAGGTAACCTTTGGTCGATGAGTATGTGATTATCGTGGTCTTCGCCACAAAAAACCCTCGAACGGTGAAAACTGTCATCGTCAAGTATATTGATAAATAAAAGGTGGGTTACAAGTGTTGTGGAGTTGATGATCGATGTTACAAAGTAAGCTAGTGTGTAGAGAGAATATATGGTTATGCTCTAGTATGTGTGAGAATACATGTGTTTTCTAACTGATCACAATCTCCATTATATATCAAAAGTAATAACTCATAGGAGTTATTAATAATAATGACTATTAACTAATAATCCCTAAATATCCGCCATGTCTTCAATATAATCGTAACAGCCACTTTGACCACGTGCTCCATCACTCAGGCTGCGAAATAGGTGGTAGACCAGGTCTTCTAGCCGTTACATCTGTTATATATAATGTTATACATAGGAAACAATCGTTTAATAGCACCAAATACCGAGGATCCATGATCCTGACATAGCTCTGGTACTCTTCAGAAGGATAATTGATCCAAACACGTCAATATCTTCTTGACTGCAAGTTAATGGATAGACTGAGTCTTCTAACCGTTATACCTGCTAAATATAAGACTACACATGAGAACAGCCGTTAGTAAATAATAAGTATTGTGGATCCTTGATCCTGACAGGATCTGGAACACACGCTAAGGATAACTGATCCAAAACATATGCCAGGATAACATATCCACAGTATTAAATTTTTGTGCACTAACAATGAAGACATTGGAGAATCTTGAATCGGAAAGCCCCATTCCTTGGTCAGTGTTTTAAATCATGTGATAAATAAAGTATTAATAATTATATCACCTTTTACATGTGATATTTTTATATAAATTGAAAAAGAGAAAGAAAAAAAAGTTGATGGTACCTATTTCGAGGAGTGTTCCGATCTTGTAAATCATGTAATAAAGAATGGGCGTCCCCATGGGGGAGGGCACACGTTTAGTTTCAGAGGTGATTGGTTTTATAAGGCCTCCAAGGGAGAAAGAAAAGGAAAACCAATGACGCGGTAAAGAGGTTAAGAGATATGGATGACGCAGAGACAACATGCGAGAATCCTGTTAATTCGTTCATACCCGAAATCCAAGCACTTATTCTTAAAATTTGTTGTCTATTTATTTTCTAAAAATATAAAAAAATAGAAAATATTGAGTAACACTAACCATCTTTGCAGACAATACAAAAATGTGAACTTTATGATCCTTTTGCAAAAGATTTCCCAACATGGTATTGGCCACGGGACAAGTGTATCCTTGTCATGATGGAATTTTACGTACAGGGCCGTTGGACGTCGGGTTTGTGAAAGTCCATGTAGACATGGTGGTGGAAAGATGTAAAACAATCCCTATTTTGCCCGAAACTGAAATTCCATATGAGATACAAGGGGATATGCAAAGCACATAAGGTAACTTTGTTCAGTGGCCTTGGAGTGCAATAAGGGTATGTTTAAAACATAATCATATACTATCTACTTTGTTTAATAATTTACTAAAACATATATATCTATATATTTATTTGTAGATTTTAGATTATGAGGAAACGTCTCCACATGATTCTCCTTACAGGCCACTGCTAGTATTTAATATTATATACACTTTTTATGATTATAATAATTAGTTGATATAAAAAGGATTACGTTTTATCAACAGATTGATTTTGATCAACCCGATGTGGGGCTGGCTCAAGAAGCATTTGACCAGTTCAAACAGATTAACAATGAATTGGTAATTAACATGATTTATTAATTTGTTGATTATACCTTCGCATGCATATATATACGATAAACCGTTTGTTGGTGCATATAGATTCCACTACCAATGGATTCGGAAGCTACTTGTCTCGTGCAACAATCTACTACCTCAACCATGGAAGATGTTGCCGCTAAGACCATGCATGATCAATCTATTGCCTCAACCTCAAACGGTACCGTGGCAGATGTTACTGATAAGACAATGGATAATGCTGCTGTTAAACAACGTCAGCCTAATGCAGAGGAATTACTGATACAATCTGCATTGGGTAAAATTGAAAAGTTGTTTGGTGGACAAGAAATTCAAAAGATTGCCAACGACACTTTACTTTAAAGGGAAGGATCAGACGGGGCTTACATTTAAATTGCCCAACGGAATGTATCCTCCAGATGATAATGATCATCAACTATTGACTTATCTAGTTTAATAGAGTTATGTCTCAATCAATGGGCTGAGATCTCAATTTGACTTGGTTTAGCACGTAAGTTTGATTATGTTTTTTTCCACCGTATTCAATTGTTTTCTTAATAAGTATAACTTTTTTATGTTAATTTTGTGATCACGAGCATCTGTATATACAAGCAAGGAGTAAAGGCTTGAAAAATACAAGATTTATTAGACCAGATGTAATATCACTTGATGTTATAAAGAGCTATAGAGATTTAGTGGTCAACACATCAACCAGGTCATATTACATAATAAAACTTCTCAATTCTTCTTGGTTCCATATCATTCATGGTATATTTATACTTTGCAATATTGTAACATTGTTCAATTTTTATTATATGTAATACTAATTTTCTACACAAAATTCATTTATATATGTCACATTTTCAGCTATTTTATATTCATCGCAATACGGCTGAGATGCATTTTTATGTATTCATCATAGATTCTTTGGGTAAGAATAAGTCACCTGCTAGTTACAATGTGAAGGAAGTGATTGAGGAAGCATTGGGGGGGGGGGGGGGGGAAGAGAACGTAACATGGACAATGGTTAACGTAAGTTTTACATTTTGATTATTACCTAGCAAATTCATTAATTTTGTTTATTTTTAATTAGCTTAATTAATTTTAAATGTAGTGCCCGCTACAAAACTCAAATTGGAAATGTGGTTACTATGTTATGATGGCATGTACGAGATTGTAATTGCATGCAACGATCATCTTGTAAGTAATTTATATATCTATTTGATCGATATATTATACTAATTTAGGAACTGTGCTATAACTTTTATTTCAATATATACTTTTAAGCGATCAACTATTCTTCCTCCCGTGCCCAGGAATCAATTATAATTTTGTGTGTGATGCTCTAAAAGACTTTCATGACTATCTAAAAATCAGAAGATGAAAATGATAAGTTAAGAAAGAAATTGTAAAACTGGTTAAAAAATAAATATTGTTGTAAAGATGATAATTAATATATTTTGCTGGTTGTATGCTTTTAATGTGTACAAGTTGTAAATACATACACTGTGGTATATACTATCAAACAGAATAACAGTTCAATATTAACAAAATACCGGCTCACAAAAGTTGTAAAAACATAAAAATACCGGTTGTAATTCCGCTATAAAACCATTATAAAAACCGGTTAAAAAAGTTGTAAAAATATAAAAATACCGGTTGTCTTTGCGTTGTAAAGCAATTACAAATACCGGTTACAAAGCCGTTATAAATACATAAATACACCGGTTTGTTAATCGTTGTATTTATACAGAACACCGGTTTGCAGCCCGTTGTGATTACTTAATTACACCAGTTGTTTGTTCGTTGTATATACTTTAATAACAATGGTTAACAGCACGTATTTTGTTCTTTAAAATGGTTAAGAGCCCGTTGTAAATAAAGTTTATAACGGTTACCGGCCTGTTGTTGTTATGCAATATATACTGGTTACAACTCGTATACATCGATGTTGAAATCATTTTAATTGTATTTTGCAACACTTCATTTATAACGGTTTTGAAACCGTTGTATTTACGTTATTTAACCGTTTTAAAAAATGGTCGTTTTTCAGTACTGGTAAATTACTTCGGTTTGGGTTCGAGTTGGCATTTTCTAGGGTTCGGGTTTTTTAGGTCTGGTTAGTTTGGGTTCGGGTTCAGTTTCAGGTTTTTTCTGTCGGGCGGATAAAACTGACAGCCCTAACGAGCAGATAACAAACTCAGTATGAATATAGGCACTAACGGTCCCTCAAGTTTCAGTAAATTGCCACATTATAGCCAAATCTTCCCAACACCTTAAAACAACTTTAACAAGTTGACACTTATCACCACCAAACTTTATTGCGACGTTGACAATTTTAACTTTGTTTTTAGCAGCAACGTTTCATGAAAAGTACATGAATATTTGAAATTTATATACAAACGAACATTTAATTTTTCCATGTTTTGGTCGCAATTAGCGAGTGTATTTTTGAATTTTTAAATTTTTGATGTTTTGGTCGCAATGTCTACGTAGTGAGTGTATTTTTGAATTTGAAAAACGTAATTAGAACTATCCAAATTTTAAACATAGGAACTATATATTTTTTTTATAAAATATAGGCCACTTTCGTGTGTCTTTCATTACATAAAGCCAGTTATAAAATTGAAAGAACTTGTATAAATTTTCTTAAGTTTGATACCTCAGCCCTCAAGACACATTTTTTTTCTTTAACCTATACAAATGAATCCAATTGATAAAATTTTCTATGGAGATGTCACTTGTAAGTTGTAATATATATTCGTGGTAGGTGAATAATGGGAAGTCATCTCAAGACTTTTAAGTACGCAATTATATTATTTAACTTAGATTTTATATCTTTGGCGTATGAAAGGACATATTTTATGATAGTCTTTCTTCTTTTCTTTAATTTTCTTGTACAGTGTATAGATCTATTAAACTTATATAGAAAAAAAATTTATACTATAATAAAAGGTGGTCCCGGTGTTCGTTTTTGGGATCCGAGATCTTCTCAAGTGTCGTCTCATTACCAGCCAAGAAAAGATGAAAGAAAGAGTAATCCAATCGATAATTCTCACGATATGAGGACATTAAAAACCTCATATAAACTAAAGAGGACATTAAGAGACTTAGCTACCTTTGGATAAACAATAAAGGGAAACTCACGGATTTGGATGGAGAATTAGTGTGTTTTTTCATTTAATTTGATATTGGTTGTATTGGTATGTATGTAACAAGATGTAATATTGTCTAGTCTAGCATCTTGCTAGTTTAGATTGTTTAGTCTCATCAATAAAATGGGTGTTTGAAACCAAATAAAAAAACTAAATGTAGTCTTTAAGACTATTGTTGTTAGCTATCGTTTTTGTGACAATAGTTTTATTTATATCCATGTTGTGTCTATTTTTAGTGTTCAAATTGTAGATTTAGGCTATTGTGTATATTGAATTTGACCATTAGCTTGTTTTTATAAAGTGTAAAGTGGTGTTTGTTTTCTTAAAAAAAAAACACTGCAAGAGCTCTAATACCTGCGCCGCGTAGACCACATGCATACATGAGCTTCTTCAAAGTGTTTGTTTTCTTGCAGTCGCTTCATTAAAAAAACATGTGTCGACTCTTCTTGGTGTTGATCTAGCACAACCTCTTTTTACCTCTTTTAACATCTTTCTAACATCATAAACCATTGTTCTCCTTCACAGAATCTCAACCGTAGCCACCACCCTTCGCTCATTCACCGGTCGTCGCCCCTTCACCGGTTGTCGCCCCTCCACAGCCCCTACTCTACCGAGCGAATCCAACACTTGGGGCATAAAATTACCATACCCACTTCGCTACCTCTCTTCCTCGCTACTCTTCGACACCACCACTGCCACCACATGCCGTCTCTTTCGAACTTCAACGTTGGCTGTAAGTGAAATTAACATCCTTCAAATTTTTTATATGCTAAAATTTTCTCGTGATGAAATTGAAATTAGTCATTAGGTTTTTGTGTATTTGAAAGTCGAAATCAGTTTTCTTTTCGTGATGCTGATGAAGAAGTGGTTGATGCACATGGTACTGCATCGGATCACGAATATATGACTCGGTTACGAGATAAATTATTGAGCAGTTAATACAAAATATAGTATGAATGATTTAAAAAAAATGTTATTGTGGTTAAATGAATATTATTTAAGTGTTGTATAACTATTATCCAAAATTTCAATGTTGAAAATCTCTTTTAAGTCTTAAAAATCGGTTTATTTAGATTTCAGTTTATTTTAGCAGTCTAAAGAAATTAAAAAACAAACAGTTTTTTTATTACATACTGCAAACTTTTGGTCCACCTCTTATTCTATAGAGGTCTATAGATATAGTTCGCAGACTGTATACGTTTTACCTTTTAAAAAATAAACTGCACCTAAGTGAATTGCATGCTCACTTCATCAATCCCCTCATAACGAACCGAACATTCAGTAAACTATTCGTAAACCTTCCGGCGAGAACTTCGTTATATAACTGTTCGTGAACCGAATATTTAGTGAACTATTCTAATTTAAAAGCAGTTTAGTACTAATATATCTAAAGAGATGTGAAATTAAAGAAAATACGATGCCTAAAATCTTTGATTTACCTAGAGGTTATCATATCCTGCTGGGTAACACTATCATATACCACTCGGTCCATAATAAAAATACAAACTAATCAAAACATCATATTTTTACCAAAGCTTTTAAATCGATCTTATTAATTTAGGTCCCTCCCGAACCCTACACATATGTGGGAGCTAAAGCAAGCATTGTGTACGCCAATTTTAAACCTATCTCATTAATAAATGAGACAAAAAAATCGTTAGCAAACTACTGTTAGTTTGTATAGGAGCTGGATAATCTAAACCATTATATTCAATCCCAAATAGCCAAATGTCATAAACTTCAAGGGCAGACCCACTAAAGGCGAAATAGGTTAAAAAGACCACGTACACTTTTGAAATTATTATGTTATGTTAGACGTTGGTCTCGTGTATGTAGTTGGTGAACATAAACTAAGTTAAAATACAGTAGAGTGGTTGGTTATCTTTACTTTATGGTATGTACCGTTTACTTTCGATATCGAACCGAGCTCAACCACAGTTCAAACCATATTTGAATTTTAATGTCATCACTGTAGCTAGTTCAAATCTTATATGAAGCCTTTTTTTTTCTTTCTTTTAAGTAAAAGTATTCTAATATACTTTACATTTTCACATTTCCCTTGTATCATGTCTTTTTGGTAAATCGAAATCAACATAAAGACGATTCAATACAGTAAAAAAATTCAACCACTCAACCTAGTAATATGTTGGGTTTCAGTGGTGATCAGTCAACGGTTTAACTTTTAAACCCGGTTTAATAAAATTAGTTTCATAATTATTAATCACATTAATAACAGAATACATAGCGGAATATAAAACGAGTAATCACCATTTAGCGGAACCGTACAGGATTCGGTTACAAACGATACGAGTACGAGTAATAATATACGATATATTGTTAACTACCGATGATATAAATAATACCTCGGTTAATGATTAACCGGTTGAGACACCGAGGTTCAACGAACGAGCGCTAGTTGACTACACGAACAAGCGGGACGGCGACGGTGCACTATGGCAGCGGCGCAGGAAAAGGCTATTGGCTTTCAATGTTGCAGCAACCAAAAGCCGGTGTCGGAGATGGACGGAAGATCGAGCGGAACGTGACGGCCGTGAGATTGGTTTGGTTGACTTCCTTTTCTTGGTTTCCAAGTATTCACGTAGGGTTAGTTTTTAAACCCATAATAATATGTATATATATAGATAATATTATAGTTATCTCAAATAAATATTAACCGGACCTCAAAGTCCATCTCGATCCAACTCTCGTCCAAAGTCCGAACCAGTTTACTTAACTAGTAAATAAACGTTATTCATTTATTACTTATGTTTAGTATAAATAATAAATTCCGTTAGTTGTTCGCCATTACCGGTTAAGCGAGTTAAGCGGGTTTATTGTTTGTTGCCCAAGGTGTAACTCTTACAAGTCAAAATCATGTCGGCCGCGTTGACTTAATCGAACCAGTCCATAATTCCAACAGTCTCCCACTTGGACGGATTCGGTTAAGTTTTTCAACGCTGACAACCAGCGGTGCTCTAGCTACACATGGCTGCCCCCAACAGGTTATGACATTTTAAATTCATTAACCAAAGGATCTTGGAATACACTATTGCAAGATAATGAAAATATAGTAATCCTTGTCATCTATCCTTTCCGTATAAGACATCAATTGAACAATGAGACATGGATCAGATCAATCTCATATGGCGTTCAACCATTATCGTTTTCGTTCTCGAGTCAAAGTGGTCCAATCAAACACACAGTAAGTTTGGGTGAGGCCTCACACTTTACCAGTTTGAATCAACGAATGCGCCAAGATGTCTAACTGTTACATATCATGTAAGAGTACAGAATCCCATCTTGATTACATACAACTCCCACTGAACTTCAGAATACTCCTAACAAATGCCTTTATGACTGGCAGTTACGCTACAGCGTTTGACACTGATCAAAGAATACCTTAAGTAAACAAAAGTTCTAATATGTATCTCAGGTCTAAGGATGCTAAATGAGCATACCAATATCAAATGCATCTTATGACTAAGATCCATGAAGATGATTTGATGCGAGTTACATCCAACGTCATTCATAATGAGGTCTGTGAGTTTGGAAGTCAACCCTTTGAGTCCAAAGTCAGAATAGTTTTAATTCAGAATCGATCCCACGAGTCTGACCGACTACGGATAATTTAGAATACAATATTCATGGATTAAACGTATTAAAATGAACACAGTTATAATATTCAACGTTTGCATTTAACCATTAAATCAAAAGTGAACTCAAAAGTATAACTGTTTAAAAGTTCACACATCCAAATACTAAATCAAAACAAATTACTAGCCAATCTAAGACCGATAGCATCCCTGTGATGGTCATGTGTGTCCTGAGTCATCGGCTTAGTGAACGGGTCTGCTAGGTTTTGATCTGTGTCTACTTTGCTTATTGTGATGTCACCTCGTTCCAGTATCTCCCGTATGAGGTGGAACTTCCTTAGAATGTGCTTGGCTCTGTGATGAGATCTGGGCTCTTTGGCCTAAGCAATAGCACCTGTGTTATCACAGAACACCTCGATTGGTTTGCGAATACTCGGAACCACATCGAGATCGGTGATGAACTTCTTCATCCAAGCAGCCTCTTTAGCAGCATCCGATGCAGCTATATATTCAGATTCGGTGGTAGAATCCGCCACTACACTCTGCTTAGAGCTCTTCCAATAAATAGCTCCTCCATTGAGAGTGAAAACAAAACCTGACTGTGAGCGAGAATCATCTCGGTCAGTCTGGAAGCTGGCATCAGTGTAACACTTTACAGTGAGCTCCTCTTCCACTCCCCCAAACACCAAGAACATATCTTTAGTCCTATTCAAGTACCTTAGAATATTCTTTACGGCAGTCCAATGGGCCATGCCAGGACTCTGTTGAAAACGACTGGTCATGCTCAAGGCATACGAGACGTCTGGTCTAGTACATAACATAGCATACATGATAGAACCAACCGCTGGTGCATATGGAATTGCTTGCATATGCTTAGATTCAATGTCCGTATCCGGAGATTGCGATTTGCTCAACACGGTTCCTTTAGTCATTGGAACAGCTCCTTTCTTGGAGTTTTCCATTGAGAAGCGTGCCATTACTTTGTCTATGTAAGTACTTTGACTTAGCCCTAGAATCCGCTTAGATCTATCTCTATAGATCTTTATTCCCAGAATATATGCGACTTCTCCAAAATCTTTCATTGCAAAACAATATTCCAACCAGAGCTTAACTTCCTTAAGCATAGGAATGTTGTTTCCAATGATCAGTATATCATCCACATACAAGATGAGGAATGATATAGTGCTCCCACTAGCCTTTTTATAAACACAAGGCTCATCTTCATTTTTGACAAAACCAAACTCTTTGATTTTCTCATCAAAGTGAAGATTCCAGCTTCGAGATACTTGCTTAAGTCCATAAATGGACTTATTTAATTTGCAAACCCTATTAGGATATTTTGGATCGACAAAACCTTCAGGCTGAACCATATAGACATCTTTAGAAAGATGTCCATTAAGGAAAGCAGTTTTGACATTCATTTGCCATATCTCCTAGTCATAATATGCAGCAATGGCAAGTAATATCCTTATTGACTTAGTCATAGCAACGGGCGAGAAGGTTTCATCATAGTCAACACCTTGAGTTTGAGTAAAACCTTTCGCGACCAGCCATGCCTTATAAGTTTGTACATTTCCATGCATGTCAGTTTTTCTTTTGAAAATCCATTTGCTCCCTACTGCCCGACTATCGAGGGGTAGCTCAACCAAGTTCCAAACTTGGTTATCCTGCATGGATTGCATCTCGGCGTTCATGGCATCTTGCCATTTCTCGGATTCCGGATCCAAGATAGCAGATTTGTAGTTAGTAGGCTCGTCGCCAGACTCGGCTACTAATAAGACATCGGGACCATCTAGATGCCATAAGTATCTAGAATTTGGTACGGGAGTCCTACTACTTCTGTGAACGCTCGTGTTCACGTCTGATGTATCAGCAACAACAACTTGTTGATCAGACGCTCCAACTTCCTTGGCGGTTGTTTGTGGTTCTCGAATTTCTTCAAGATCGACAATGTTATCTCTAGTTCCTCGAAGGAAGTGGCCTTTCCTCTTGATAGAAATCGTATTTGTATCAGGATGAAAGAAGTAATAACCGCTTTGGTTATAGTATCTGACGAAAACAACTTTTACGCCGCGGGGATCAAGTTTGTCATCAGACTCACTTGAGATGTAAGCATCACATCCCCATACTCTAAAATAAGACAATTTGGGCTTCTTTCCCTTATGCCATGTCTCATATGGGGTTTTGTCTATCTTCTTAGTTGGAGCTAGATTGACAATGCGGGCGGCGGTCATAAGGGCGTAACCCCAAAAGGAGTGAGGCAAGTTAGTTCTACACATCATCGATCGAACCATGTTCAACAAAGTTTGATTTATCCTCTCGCTCACGCCATTATGTTGGGGTGTGCCAGGTGGAGTGAGCTGTGAAACAATTCCATGCTCTTTTAGATGAGTAATGAACTCTGAGCAGAGATACTCTCCACCTCGATCTGATCGAAGCATTTTAATGTTTTTACCAAGTTGTTTTTCCACTTCGTTTTGAAACTCTTTGAACCTTTCAAAAGTTTCGTGCTTGTGTTTCATAAGATACACATAAGCGTATCGACTATAATCATTGATAAAGGAAACGAAGTATCTTTCATGGTTTCTAGTCATGGTTCTGAAAGGTCCACATACATCAGAGTGTATGAATCCTAACAGATCACTTGCTCGTTCACTTTTATGAGTGAAGGAGTCTTTGGAGAGTTTGCCAGCTAAGCAAGATTCGCAATCATTAAACGAGTCCGGTCCTGTGGATTCAATAATCCCTTCGGATTGGAGTCTTTTAACTCTTTCCTTGCTTATGTGGCCAAGTCGGCAATGCCATAGAAAAGTATCATTGATGCTAGTCTTGATACGTTTTGAAAGATGATATACGTTATTATCAGGTTGAACATCAATCTCATAAATACCAATCCGAGGTTTAGCCTCAAAATAAAAGATATAATTTAAGTAAGCAGAAATAGCCATGCCATTAAAAACGTACTTAAAACCATGTTCAAGCAACAATGAAAATGAAATAATGTTTCTGGTCAAACCAGGAGTATACAAACAATTATTCAAAGGAAAAACTAGGCCAGATGGACAAGTAAAATGAAAAACTCCAGTTGCCAGAACTGGTACTCTCTTCCCATCTCCAACGATGAGTTCCATGCTGCCTTTATTTAGTTTCTTCCACTTCTCAGGCTCCTGCAAGACATTAAAAATATGGAAACCACATCCGGTATCAAATACCCATGTGTTGTTAGAGACAGTTAAAAGTTCAATAACGTATATGGAAATACCTCGAGAAGAGCCTTCACCATTGGCCTTCCTCTTTGCTAGCTCAGCTAGATGCTCAGGGCAGTTACGCATCCAGTGCCCCATCTTGTTTCACTTGTAGCACTGGCGCTCCTCAGGAGGCGGCGGTGGTGCCTTTGCAACTTTCTTGTTAGTGTTAGTGGCAGATTTGGTAGCAACAGTAACTTTCTTCTTGCCTTTTCCTTATAACCCTGATTCTTGGTTTTAGGCTTCTTTATACCAGCAGATCGGATCATCAAAACTTGATTGGTCCTAGAAGGAATGTTCATCTCAGCCGTTTTGAGCATGTTGTGCAGCTCCGGCACTGTCTTTACCCACCCATTCATGTTGAAATTCATTACGAACTGGTCATAAAAGCTGGGGAGAGAGTTGAGGATGAAATCCGATGCCATCTCATCAAGCATGGGATAATCAAGTTTCTTGAGCTGATCGATGTGCCCCTTCATCTTAAGAACATGCACACTGACGGGAGACCATTCTGCCATCTTGCAACTTATGAGTTGTTTCATGGTATCGAACCGTTCTTGGCGGGTTTGTTTCTGGAACATGCCCTTCAGTTGTTCCAGCATCTCATAGGCACCAAAGTCTTCTAAGCCTTTAGCAAGCTCAGAAGTCATGGTGGCTAGCATAATACAGGAGACCTCAGCCGAGTCATCCCTATGCTTGCCAAGAGCTTTTCGAGCAGCGGTTGTGTTGTTTTCAGGCTCGTTTGGAACAGTTCCATCGAGAATATACAAGCGCTTTTCCATTGTAAGAACAAGTCTTAAGTTGTGGTGCCATTCGATGAAGTTGGTACCATTCAGTTTCTCCTTCTCAAGGATAGACTTAAGGGCGTAGGGTGAATTTTCGTTTGATGACATCTGATTAATAAAGCAAAAGTAAATTAATTAGTATTTTCGATGTTGTAATCCTATTATTAATGACCCAAAAACATTAATGAAATAGGAGTATGAGAATCTGGCTTCCAATTATTAAAGGCAGCTGTAGCACACAACATTAATAAGTGGTTAGGCAGATTGACAACGATTGTCAATTGTGAATAGAGCACAACTCTCGGTTATGAGGCATATAGAGACAACGATTGTCTGTATAGATACGTTTAGCCTCATCTTTGCCCACTTTAAGTCTCCGGACAGCTTTATCACGTAACAGGAGAGTAAAGTAATAGTTGTCCTAGTATAGTGACGTGTGAAAGGGTCGGATGTGTCAATGAAACGCTTTCACCTTGATGGGATAGGCTAGAAAACAAGTGCGGTGTTGTAGCTCCAAACACTCGAAATTTCACAGTATGCCTCAAGTGTGACTTGTAGCAGGATTGGCATAAACTATTGGTTTTAAATTGGGATTAATTTTAAAATTACCAAATAGAGTAAAAGTCAAATTTTACTGTATTTATTATTGGGGCGAATTGATGAACCATTTCATCTCTCAGGACACTTAGTTTTAAATAACCTATTAAAACTAAGTTTGTCGCGATATAACTGACCAATTTTAAGTTAATAGAAAACTATTAAGTTATTAGTTTTGGAAATCAAAACGCTTTTAATTTGCAAAACATAAATGGTTAATTAAAAAAATGTTTATTTTCCAATTTTATTTGGTATTAAGTTGGTGATAATATAATCCTATTATAAACAAATCAAGCAACCAAAATGGCAAATAATAATATGTAAATCCTTATGGCCAAAAGGTGATCGGTCTCGCTAGAGCCAATTAGGGAGACCGATCGGGTCAAGGAATTCACAACACAAAACAACAACAAGGATAGACTTCTAAGTGCATCCCGTCATCTTGTCCAAACTCCTACTAACTCCAAGAAATCCTTGAGCTCGTCCTCGGTTATCATCGCGTCTTCTTTATTACAAATTTATAAACTAACAATAATTGCCCTATTACAAATTTGAACCATCCAATATGGCCAAAAGAAAACCGAAAAATAAAAAATAACCGATTACAATTTTGAACCATCTATATGGCCAAAAACAAACTCAAGATCTAAACACAACCAAACAAACATAGGTCGGGGCCGGATTTACATATTCAAAAGTAAATAAATTTCAGGTCGTTTTGACTTGGTCAAATAAAATAAACAAAAATTTTGACCAAATCTAAAATTACTCGAAAACTAATCTAGATCTACAAACTTTAAACGATTTAAAGTTTGAGATGTAGATCCGGTTTAAACGAACCAGGATCGACTCGTACGTTGTAACCGCGGCTCTAATACCACTGTTGGGTTCCAGTGGTGATCAGTCAACGGTTTAACTTTTAAACCCGGTTTAATAAAATTAGTTTCATAATTATTAATCACATTAATAACAGAATACATAGCGGAATATAAAACGAGTAATCACCATTTAGCGGAACCGTACAGGATCCGGTTACAAACGATACGAGTACGAGTAATAATATAAGATATATTGTTAACTATCGATGATATAAATAATACCTCGGTTAATGATTAACCGGTTGAGACACCGAGGTTCAACGAATGAGCGCTAGTTGACTACACGAACAAGCGGGACGGCGACGGTGCACTATGGCAGCGGTGCAGGAAAAGGCTATTGGCTTTCAATGTTGCAGCAACCAAAAGCCGGTGTCGGAGATGGACGGAAGATCGAGCGGAACGTGACGGCCGTGAGATTGGTTTGGTTGACTTCCTTTTCTTGGTTTCCAAGTATTCACGTAGGGTTAGTTTTTAAACCTATAATAATTTGTATATATATAGATAATATTATAGTTATCTCAAATAAATATTAACCGGGCCTCAAAGTCCATCCCGATCCAACTCTCGTCCAAAGTCCGAACCAGTTTACTTAACTAGTAAATAAACGTTATTCATTTATTACTTATGTTTAGTATAAATAATAAATTCCGTTAGTTGTTCGCCATTACCGGTTAAGAGAGTTAAGCGGGTTTATTGTTTGTTGCCCAAGGTGTAACTCTTACGGGTCAAAATCCTGTTGGCCGCGTTGACTTAATCGAACCGGTCCATAATCCAACATAATAATCCAAACAAAACAATTCTAACCCAAGTGAAAAAAAAAGAAGAAACATTTGGGTCTTTCGCTGCCAATTTCATCAAACAACGATAGTAAAACCATCAAATCATAGATGTTATGTTTACCAAAGCAAAATGACTAACATCACAATGATGAGCATCCTCTATTCTCATAACCATCGTAAAATCAAAAAGTGTTGAATCGATGGTAAGACATCAATAGTCAATAGCAATGATAAGCGCCTTCATATTTCTATGCTACCATTATCAAGCTCCTTCCAAGAACCCGGTGTATGAGCTAATAGCTTCCTCCTCAAAGTGCTCACTGACTCGATGAACCAGTTTAGGGGAAGAAAGATACGCGATAACATGCACGTTGAAGGAGACACCTTTGACTCCAAAAACAAGGCTTGTTTGTACCATTTTGCTGAGAAACCTCCATGAAAGTCATTAGGTGCATTCTCGGAATTCAAAATCTAATCTAACCTAATCTAGAGACAAAGTATGAAACTAAGTAACTATTTACAAACTAGCTTAATAAGAAACACATATCATTAAATACAATTGGTTTAAAATTAGTAATCTTATACTTGCTTATTTTTCTTTAACTACTTGACCTGACTGATAATATGTGTCAAATGAAACTTGTACTAATTGCAATACTTGCCATGAATACTATAACTAATACTCTAAAAAACATGACCTTTTGAAAGTTACATTTACCCTCACCTAGAGCATTCACGTCTAATCTTTAAATACTATTAAAGCAATACAATGTGGACACATGGTCTTCAACTAGGCTGTAACATCCTACTTTCGGTTATAATAATAATAAAAATTCCGTCTATTTTATAGTGGGTC
This sequence comes from Bidens hawaiensis, assembly GCF_021521415.1. Lineage (NCBI taxonomy): Eukaryota > Viridiplantae > Streptophyta > Magnoliopsida > Asterales > Asteraceae > Bidens > Bidens hawaiensis. The sequence continues at coordinate 411,297 of NW_027491891.1, read as the reverse complement.
GTTATCGGTTTAGATAGATAGAATATGAGTTGGGCTAGTGTTGGGTAAAAGGGGTATGGGTTATGGACTTGGGTTATGAAAGAAAGAAGGAGAGTCCATGGGCTTGAGCCCATGATCCCTAAATATATAAACCATTAATCACCCATTTAATCCTCATTCTCACATATTCCATACACCACCAAAACACACACTTAAGCTTCTCTCTAGTTCTCTCCCTACCTAAACCAAAACCAAGAAGGAAACCGAGCATCGACCCGAGGTAATGATAGTATGATGTTGTTTTAGCTTAAACCCGTTAGGTATGGTCACGAAACGACGAGCCGACACCGTTAAACCGTTAAAGTCACGAGATCCGGGTGGAATCGGGTATTAACCAAGCAAAAGATGAGCCTAGGGATCACCCTAGCTCAAATCTGGATCAAACGGGACGAAAAATGGTGAAAATGGTGCTGAAACGCATTTTTTCCGGCCACCGCCCGGTTTTCTGGCACGGCAGCGCCGGAAAGACGGCTGTGAATTTAAGGTTGTCAGGGAATGTTCCAGACATTCTCTTACAAACCCAACCCTAATTCGCTACGGGTTAATAACAAATGAGCTTCAATTCGTTATGTGGTTCGTTACGGAAGAACCTTAGTTCGTTAGGCTAATTCTCTAAGGAAGAATAACGAACCAGTTGAGCGATTCGTTATGATTTCCAGTTCGCTATGAAAGACCACTTCACTATAAATTTCAATTCGTTAAGAAGATCCATAAGTGGTGATTCGTTATGGTATAACGAATCAGAACCCCGTTCATTATAGAATCCTAATTCGTTAAAAGACTGAATAACGAATCTGATAACTAGATAACGAACTAAAGTTTAATTAAATGACAGAATGGTCCTTGGACTTAGAAAAGAGTGAATTAATTACAAATAAGCCCTTGAACTTTGAGTTAGCGAATTAAATAATGATTCAAAATTGTAATGGAAAATGTGTTACGACGGTTAATGGAAATAAATTTTCCAAGATGACCTGGAAGCTCGACCCCAGCCAGGGGCTCCGCCCCTTGTATCCTGCTGGGGGCTGCCGGTCGGTTAATTTTTCCAATCACCTGATGGTCGGTTAATTTGTATATGTTTTAGTTCATTTATTATTTAGTTTTAACTGTTTATTCTAGAACTATCGATACTTCATACGTGTATTATTGGATTTCAGGTTATTGAATGATAAATACGCTAAATTGGGACTTGTAAGAGCATGGGATGAAGTCTTGGGATGATCGGAGAGTAAACGGAAGCTAATCAATGTGGAGAATTGAGCCTCAGCATGTTATACAAGCGTTGGATTGGAAACAAGACAAAAAAAAATGGAATTTTAGGTCTCAGCGTAAGTTACTCTGGTCCTGGCGTAACTTACTCCAGGTCTCAGCGTAAGTTACTCTGGTCCTGGCGTAACTTACTCCAGGACCTGACATAAAGGGCGTAAGCAACTTATAAAACAGTGGGGTTTGGCGTAAGAAAACAAGACCCGGTGTAGCTTACGCCGGGTAGGGAGTAACTTACGCCGGGTACTGACATGTGACGTGAACTTACGAGTTTTTTAGGGTATAAAAAGGAATAATAAACCCTAACTCGGGGAGAACTTCTCTTGGCCGTTTTGGAACATCTTGGGACGATTTTGGGTGCTAAGAAACATCAACAAACATCATTCGATCGATGCCTAACGGATTCCAATCATTAATTGAAGATCTAATGGCTACCATGAGAGGCTAATCCTCTTCGAATCATATCCGGGATGTAAAGTTTGTATTACTTTCAGTTTCTAATGTGACTAAGAACTTTTATGTATAATTGTTTATGGTTAATCTATGATTATTGATGTTTGGTATTTCTGTGTGATCAATCGGTTTAGGTTTACGTTGATATGAACGATTAGTTTCCAGTTGCTATAATAATTGATCATACAGTTGTTTGGTTAGGTTGAATACGACAAAGCATATAATTGCCCTTAACTGAGTCACACTGGCAGGACTGTTTGATAACCAGTGTCGTGTGTAAAGCAATTATTGTTGCCTAAGGTTTTGTTTAGTTGATCAGTCTGTAGTTAACCGTTAATGATTAATCTGTTAGGTTGCATGATATTATTGTTAGTTACATACTTGAAGTCCCGGGTGTGATTTGCTTTTGTTAATTGCTTGAATTCGTGAATTTGCTTAATCATTACTTAAACCAACTTACTTGCTTGTGTGATCAGCACTAAAACCTGCTACTTCATAATATTAGAAATCTGTTACACAATTACATTGACCACATACTCCTGGTGGATACGATACCTTATTTGCTCTAACTATTTAGAATAATTAGGTTTTTGATTGACTCAAACGACGGTCATCAAAATGGCGCCGTTGCCGGGGAGTTAGTGCGCTTAGTGTTTTTCGTGTTATTTGATTTTTGTGTTTAATTTTAGTTTTAGTCTTAATTTTTGTCTTCAGTTTTTATTTTTAATTTTATTTTTCTGTATTTTACGCGGGTTGTGTTAGTTGTGCAGATTACAGGTTTATGCGCACTCGCCATTCGGGCCGACAGTCACCGTTAGTTTACGAGCCCGGAATTGAGAGGTTAGCTCGGCAGAACCGAGTATAAAATAGAAACTCAGAGATGGAAGAACAAAACCAGAATCAAAACCAGAACCAAAACGAAAACCAGAACCAGAACAATAACCAAAACCAAGATCCACTTTCACAGAATAACCAGTTTCACCCAGAAAACATACCCGACCCACCAAACTTCAATAACCAGAATAACCAAAATAACTCAGCTCGTGCCTCCAGAACCCGAAATCAAAACCGAAATCGAAACCTTAACCGAAATTTAAACCTCAACTTTGACTAAGCTGGACAATCAGCTCTAAAAAATACTCGCAATCGCAGATATCAGAGAGATCTTGATCGATGGGTTAGGAGAAATCGGGAGGTTGAACCCGAGAACGAGGTTGGTGAACCGAAGGTTGAGGGTGATAATCAGTATGAAGAAGAAGTGGAGGAGCCGGTTAATTAAAGACGGGCTGAACCCGTTATCAAAAACCGAAGGGATCGAGAAAGGGTAAATCGGGCGGAACGGCCCGAGAGAGTTCGTGGTATTCCGGTTAACCGGGGAGGTATTGGAAACCCCGGGGGGCAAAGGAGAAATTACATAGCCCCAGCTCATGGTGTTAACAGTCGGTTCAGACCTGCTATCTCAGACGGAGCATCCCCGTTGGTCCCACAGGAACGAGTGCAGGGACAGCCAACTTTCAAGTCCCGGCCATCTTACATCAACATCGTTCCTCACTTTAACGGGATGGCTTCGGAAGACCCGTATTCACACTTAGCTGATTTTTCGGCTATTTGCGGGTCTATTGATGATGGTACTTACAATCAGGATGAAGTCCAGTTGCGGTTATTCCAATTCTCATTAAAAGACAAAGCGAAATTGTGGTTTAACTCGTTCCCGACACACAGTATCAGAAACTGGGCGAGATGCAACAAGTCTTCCTAAGCGAGTTTTATTCACAGTCGAAGACTACCGAGGCCCGTTCAGACATTCGTCACTTTTCATAGTTTCCAGGTGAGTTATTCCATGAAGCGTTTACCAGGTATAAGGATATGATCAGAAAATGCCCACATCACAATATCGAACTGTGGGAACTGGTAAAATGCTTTGTTGATGGGTTGACATACGAGGACCTAAAGCATCTTAAGGCCTCGTGTAATAGTCAGTTGTTGAATCAGCCTGAGGAAGATGCTTGGGAATTTTTAGAGTTCATGTTCGAAGATTCCAAGGCAGAAGGAGCAGCTGAAAGATGAAGACGTGGTAATTCATCCAGGTCAGTTAAGTCAGTCACGAGTGAGTCTGAAAGAATTGCTGAGTTAGAACGTGAACTGGCTGGGTACAGAAAGGGTAAAAAGAAAGAAGTTGGGAAAGTTGGAGTGAAATTCCCGGTTTGTGAAGATTGTGGTGAACTCGGGCATAAAGCAGAAAATTTCCCCGAGTATTATGATGATGATGAGGAGGATGACACCGAGGAAGTTAATTATGCTTACGGGGATTCCAATGGTCAAGGGTTGAATTCAAACACCTATCACCCAGGCATGAGGAATCACCCGAACTTTCGTTACTGGAACGCGTCTACACAGTTGAACCCGAACTTTCAGGGATCGAGCCAGAACAGATCGCAGGGTAATTACCGCCAGGGTGGTTATCAGTAGCAGCAAGGTTCGTATGATCAGAATCGGGGGTATAACAGAGACGGTAACCGGGGTGGAAATTCATCGGGTAATCAGGACCAGCAGAGGGGGTCCTCGGTAAATGCGGATGAGTCGGTGCACTCAAAGTTGGATGCCTTGATGAAGTTTATGACAGATCATAAGGCTGAAACGAAGAAACAGTTTGAGTTACATGATAAGTCAGCAGGGGCAATGTCAAAGCAAATTGGTCAGCTCGCTGCAGATATGGCAAAGTTGCAAAAGAGTGCAGGTCAACTCCCGAGTGATACTACAGTCAACCCGAACCATTACTGCTCAAGCCCCAAGAAGGGAAACAATGTGCACATCAATGCTGTAAGTCTTTTACCTCATTTTGAAATTTCTAGTGTTGAAGTGGATTCACCACCGCAGTTTGTTGAGGAGGTGGTGGAAGATATTAGTGGTGAGAGTGATTGTGTCGGTCAAAATGAATCAATTTTCCAAAATGAATTAGAACCAAAAACATATGAAATGTCTTTTTGTGAAAATTGCACATGTGAAAAATGTTCAAATGGTAAATTGACCAACATGAGAGATAAGTAGGTGGAGAATAATACCACCTCAAGTAAACTCCAAGACCCAGGAGTGCCGCTTTTATCAATTCAAATTGAGAAATTTAAAACTGATCGGGCACTTCTAGATCTTGGAGCATGTGTTAGTATCATGCCCAGTTGTTTATATGATCAGTATGAATTTGGCCCATTAGAAATGGTAAACACCACCGTGGTGTTGGCGGACCAAACTCAAACACTTCCCCGGGGCATGGTGACTAATGTAATGGTTCAGGTGGAGGAATTTTTCTACCTAGTTGACTTTCTTGTACTTGACTATGCTAAACGTGGGAATAATACACAACCACAAGTCATATTGGGTAGGCCATTCCTCGCCACAGCACATGCGGTAATTGATTGTGCTAAGGGGGTTTTGGGAATCAAGTGTGGAGACCGTGATAAACGGTTATTATTGTTTGAAAATTCTACTAACCCTCTTGTTGACAAGTGTGTATCCTTGGACAAGGATCGTAGAAAAGAGGAATGTTTTGTGATTGACATGATAGATAAGAAGGGATTTGAGAAACTACAGAGTGAGAAGGTGGAATAGAATGGTAACCGACCAAGGAAAAAGAAAGAGGTAAAGAAACCGCCAGAAGTAAATGAAAAATGGCAGGATCATAGCGTGCCAAAAGGCTGGAAGGAATCTCTTGAGGAGCGTGCATGTAACGAGAAGGCTGCACAGAGGCAGGCCAGACGCCCACCTTGAATGTCATAAAATTGTCAAAAGGGTGGTATTTGTACATTTTGTATATATATATATATATATATATATATATATATATTTAGTTTGCATTTTTTATATTACTAATTGTATTTCAAGCGTACCATCATAGCAAAAGTTAAGTGTGGGGATACCGCACCACAAGACCTAGTGTGCTTTCATGTTCATTTTGCTGTGGTTAATCCAGGTACGTGTATATTATGTTGTAACCGAACTTTGTGGGTGTAGTTCACTATAAACCCTCACGAGACCCCACTCATCCTCCCGGGCTACCGGGGGGTTTACAGGGTTTGTTGCATACGCTAAATGCAATCGTTATTCCTACGAAAGTGAGTTAGGTCTTTTAAAGTTTTTAACTAACTTAACAAATTTTATTATTAAACGAATTAATTTGGCTCGGTAATTATTTTAATAAAATTAACAAATATTCATTTTCATAACTCTTAAAAGACCTATGTCTTACACTTGTGAGAAGCTTGCTTCTAAACATCTCGAGATTTTGCAGGTTTGATTGTCAGTATGGTAATTGGATGAAACGAGAGTACACGAGTGTTTTTTAGAGTTCACGAGCCGACTGGTCCTTCTCCAATCACGTTGATATCAGGTGATTTCAGTTTCATAATTTAATTTTGTTTCTATTAGTTTAAACGTTAAAATTGTAATTGTATAATTGTTAGTAGAACCGCCTCAAAAAATCCCCGAAATTTTAAAATTGCTTAATAGTCAAAAAGTCAATTTCAACCCCGTCCCTCAAATGTGTATTAATCGTTCTATCATTTTTTTAACTTTGAGGATAATGTTAAGTATTCTTACATTGAGGACAATGTAAACCTCAAGTGTGGGGTTGGGGGAAATTTGAAAAATTTTAGCCCGATAGTACCTCGAAGAGTATTCAGAAACCAAAGTTGTTAACTGTTAATTATTGCCATTAATGCCAAGTCATAGGTTTCTGGTCATGGTTGGTTTTTCAGCGTCTCATTAGTCTTACTCATAAATGTTTTTATTACGAGAAGTTGAAAATGGGGTCGCTTAGGCGGGGATAACGAGTCAAGGGGACGGGTATACATGTTTCATACCGACAGCCCATTATTCCAGACATATTGTGAGATGGCCCCCTATACTTAATACACATATTATATATAGATATAAAACATGTCTTATACCATTTATTGAGGGAAACCGGTATGTCTTACAGAGTTAGAACTTGCTTGTCACATGCTTATCGAGATCTGAATACCACCACCTGTATGGAGATTAGGACTTTAGAAAACCTTTACATACATTTTTCCTCCACTAAATAAATTTTCTTACCCGAAATTATCCCCCTAGGAGCCCGTTTGGACCTCATTCCTGTTTATTTGCTAAACCAGACATTACACACCATTTCAGCCTTGGCCTTCATTATATTTTAACCCTGTGTGATGAAATCCAGTTCGTTATCGAGTTGTATATAGTTAGTTGTTGAGCATAGTACACAATGTACGTATGTCTCGGTTTAGTTGTAAATATGTGTTTGTCAGAGTTGTATAATTATTTGCTTCAGTGTATTATCTATTGGTAAAAAAAATCAGCAAAAAGTCAAAAAGAAAGTCAGTTCTTATTCAGTTATGTAATTAGCAGTCTGTTTATCTTTGATTAATTGTTTGTGTATTTGTAAACTGGGTTTCATTCACTTTAGTCACTAAATATGCCTATAGTCACTAAATATGCCTATTCCGCACCCAACCTAAGCCTCAGCAAAACCCTAGTCTGAGTCTTTATGCAACCGGTAGGTAATGGGTGGAGATAAGACTCACCTGCAAGCTTATTAAGTTGTAACTCATATTTGGTTTTTGAGGGCAGAGACATATACTGGCACATCTTTTGCTAGTCCAGATATTAAACCGAGAGGAGGGTTGATAGTGTGAGGGGTATGAACATGTATGCCTTAACCGGAAACAAGGTACACTCGTCTGGGCGGCTCTATTGTTTTTATTATAGCATTTAACGGTATTTGTGAGATGTCAATCTAAAAACAGTGTCAGTCTGGGAAACTGAGTATGACCTTAAACCTTACTAGTATTAATGGCGATAATCTACATACCTATGATGGAGGTCGATGTTTGCTTTAGAGTTTTGCTTGAGGGCAAGCAAAAGATAAGTGTGGGGATGTGATGGTCAGTAATTTGTATATGTTTTAGTTCATTTAATATTTAGTTTTAACTGTTTATTCTAGAACTATCGATACTTCATACGTGTATTATTGGATTTCAGTTCATTGAATGATAAATACGCTAAATTGGGACTTGTAAGAGCATGGGATGAAGTCTTGGGATGATCGGAGAGTAAACGGAAGCTAATCAATGTGGAGAATTGAGCCTCAGTATGTTATACAAGCGTTGGATTGGAAACAAGAGGAAAACATGGAATTTTAGGTCTCAGCGTAAGTTACTCTGGTCCTGGCGTAACTTACTCCAGGACCTGACATAAAGGGCGTAAGCAACTTATAAAACAGTGGGGTTTGGCGTAAGAAAACAAGACCCGGTGTAGCTTACGCCGGGTAGGGAGTAACTTACGCCGGGTACTGACATGTGACGTGAACTTACGAGTTTTTTAGGGTATAAAAAGGAATAATAAACCCTAACTCGGGGAGAACTTCTCTTGGCCGTTTTGGAACATCTTGGGACGATTTTGGGTGCTAAGAAACATCAACAAACATCATTCGATCGATGCCTAACGGATTCCAATCATCAATTGAAGATCTAATGGCTACCATGAGAGGCTAATCCTCTTCGAATCATATCCGGGATGTAAAGTTTGTATTACTTTCAGTTTCTAATGTGACTAAGAACTTTTATGTATAATTGTTTATGGTTAATCTATGATTATTGATGTTTGGTATTTCTGTGTGATCAATCGGTTTAGGTTTACGTTGATATGAACGATTAGTTTCCAGTTGCTATAATAATTGATCATAGAGTTGTTTGGTTAGGTTGAATACGACAAAGCATATAATTGCCCTTAACTGAGTCACACTGGCAGGGACTGTTTGATAACCAGTGTCGTGTGTAAAGCGATTATTGTTGCCTAAGGTTTTGTTTAGTTGATCAGTCTGTAGTTAACCGTTAATGATTAATCTGTTAGGTTGCATGATATTACTGTTAGTTACATACTTGAAGTCCCGGGTGTGATTTGCTTTTGTTAATTGCTTGAATTCGTGAATTTGCTTAATCATTACTTAAACCAACTTACTTGCTTGTGTGATCAGCACTAAAACCTGCTACTTCATAATATTAGAAATTTGTTACACGATTACATTGACCACATACTCCTGGTGGATACGATACCTTATTTGCTCTAACTATTTAGAATAATTAGGTTTTTGATTAACTCAAACGACGGTCATAAGTACCGGACCCTATCCGAGGATGAAGGGTATCGGACCCTAATAATATCCGAGGATGGAGGGCACCGGACCCTAATAATATCCGAGGATGAAGGGTGCCGGACCCTAATAATATCCGAGGTATGTAGGGCGAATGCTCTTTATAACGTAAGGTTAGATATGTATGTGTATGAAAGATTAATGGACAGGTTAAATATGTAATGCGTACCTACGGGCACGTGTATGTGTATGTAAAGTAAGTTATGTGATTAACTAGAACTCACTCAGCGTAGCTGACTTTTATTATGCACGCAGACAAATAGGTTGAGGCAGCTAGCATGATTGAAGACACATGGCATGGAATCAAAGATACTTGCATCTCGAAGAAATGTTGTGATGTTTTAAAGACTATGTTTCATGTTTAAATAAATTTGAATGTTTGTTAAGACAAGATGTGACAGTTTTGTAAGATATTATGGTTGAAGTTTTATGTTCCGCGTAAAGTTTTAATTAACTCTGATATTTAAAGGTGTGTTTATGAGTAAATCCAACACCAAAGTAGAGCTACCAGTAACGGGGCCTTACAAGTTGGTATCAGAGCAAAGTTCGAGAGATTTAAGCATCCTATATGCTTAGACTCGAACAGAGAATGGGATTAAAGTAAGAAAAGAAAGAAGATGTCAGTTCGAGATAGCCATGTGTCACTCAAGCAAGCTCAGTAACGGTAAAGTGTATGATTAAATATGTATGTAAATGTTAGCTTAGTTGCTAAAGAAAGGATATGTGAATGTTAGGGATAGGAGTAATTGATTGCTTGATTGATTAACTATCTAGAGTAGAACAAGCACAAATAGACTCATAAAGGGAAGTGTATAGGACACGGAAAGTAACGTGATCAGCTAATCACAGCTGGCCACTGTTATTACCTGTTAGCCTTACTATCCTTGTACTAAATAGTTCCTTGAGTGATGACGTTTGTGTTTTCCCTTTTTAGAATACGATGGCTGGAACGGGAGGCGATGCGAGAACTGAGGGCCCCGTTAGACATCGTGGCAGGCCTCGTCGTGCCCAATAACCTTCGGTTGAGACCGCTTCCAACACCGGAGTTGAAGGAAGCGCAGCTAGGAGAGACCAGAACAACAACGAAGAGTTTTAACTGATCCTGCATTTCAGGCAGCTATTGTCCAAGCTGTAGCGACTGCTGTAGCCACTGCTGTGAAGAACATTACTCCAGGAGAGTTGGGTGGAAGCCGTGAAAGAACTGCTGGAGGGGCAAGTGGAGATGGTAGGAAAGATGATGAAGGAGAGAGAGAAGCTTCGAGTGAGGTCAGGCCTGTGAAAGATGATGATAGGAAGAGGGGCCAAGGCGGTTGCAACTATAAGTCCTTAAAGGGTTGTGGCCCGCCAAAGCTGACTGGTTTGGGAGACGCAATCGCTACTCTTCAATGGATAACCACCATGGATAAAATTATCCGCATTAGCGAGTGTCGTCCCGATCAAGCTGTCGGTTATGCCACCCAATCGTTTGAAGATAAGGAGATGTACTGGTGGGAGTTGGTTGAGCAGATGAAGAGTAGGGAGGAGATTAAGGCTATGAGGTGGGATGATCTGAAGGAGCTAGTTATGAAGAAATTCTGTGCTGACGCCGAAGTTGAGAGGGCGGAGATGAAGTTCCAGAACTTGAAAGCTGGGACGATGACACATCGTGAGTACACCACAGAGTTCAACCGAATGTCTAGGTTGGTACCCGATATGGTCAACACTGAGGCTAAAAGGATCAAGTGCTATGTGAGGGGATTGCCACAGAGAGTCCGCACGCTAGTCGGGATGAGTAAACCTGCTACCTTTGACTCTGTTGTCGAGCTCGCAGAGATGGTCTATACAAACCTGGCTGTGGATGATGTTGTGGTAGAAGAAGAGAAGAAGGACAAGAAGTGGGTCGCTCCTGTTAAACGACCTGGTACTCAGTTATGGAACTCTAAGGACGAGAAGCAGAAGGTGTGGGAGAGAAAGACGTGCAAGACGTGTGGAAAGGTGCACGGTGGCGAGTGCAAGTGGGGTACTGGTTCAGATGTGTGTCACAAGTGTGGAAAGGCTCATTGTGGAGAGTGTAGGCTTGGTACAAATGCCTGTTACAAGTGTGGGAAGGTGGGGCATTATGCTAATGAGTGTGATGTGAAACCCGCATGCTACAAGTGTTGTAAGACGGGTCATATGGCAAGGGAGTGCACTGATGGTGGAGCTGGAGGTAGTGGAAATAAGGATACCGATCAAGCTAGGCCAAGGAATAGGGCCTACATGCTGACCTAGGAACAGGCTAAACAGATTCCGGATGTTGTGACTTGTACGTTTTTAGTAAACGGTATTTCTGCTTCAGTATTATTTGATTCGGGTGCGAATAGAAGTTTCGTAGCTACCCCGTTTAGTAAACTAGCTAAAATCAAATGTTGCCGAGTGTCTGAAACTTTTATAGTAGAAACCGCTAGTGACGCTTCGGTTAAAATAATGAGAATGGTTAAAAACTGTAAGATAGAGTTAGAGGGACACGAGTTCCCTGTTACCTTGTATGTTATGACCTTAGGAGTGTTTGATGTAGTTTTGGGAATGGATTGGTTGTCTGAGTACGAAGCTCAGATAGTATGTAAGAGTAGGATAATAAGGTTAAAGTCTTTGGATGGTAGTACGGTGACGGTTTATGGTGATAAGGAAAGTTCGGGACTTAATGTCAGTTCGATGATAAAAGCCGAGGGATTGTTAAGGTGAGGGTGCGGTGCCTACCTGGCGTATGTTGTCAACGCTACGGCCGAGACAAAAGAGATGAAAGATGTTCCTATCGTGTGCGACTACCCAGAAGTATTCCCTGTGGATCTTCCGGGGTTTCCACCGGAGCGAGAGATAGAATTTCAGATAGATTTAGTACCAGGAGCCCAGCCCGTCGCGAAAGCGCCTTACCGTCTAGCACCGTCTGAGATGAAAGAATTGATGTCCCAACTGCAAGAACTCCTCGACAAAGGTTTTATAAGACCAAGTGTTTCCCCGTGGGGCGCACCAGTGTTATTCGTGAAGAAGAAGGATGGAAGTATGAGAATGTGCATAGACTATCGTGAGTTGAATAAGCTTACGGTAAAGAATAGATATCCTTTGCCAAGGATTGATGATCTGTTTGACCAGCTGCAAGGTTCAAGTTGGTTCTCACGAATAGATCTCAGATCAGGCTATCATCAGTTGAAGGTGAAAGAGGCAGACATCCCTAAAATAGCGTTCCGAACGCGGTATGGACACTACGAATTCCTCGTGATGTCATTCAGTCTAACAAATGCTCCTGCAGCATTTATGGACATGATGAATAGGGTGTGTCGGCCAATGTTAGATAAGTCAGTTATTGACTTCATCGACGATATATTGATTAATTCAAAGAACGAGTCTGATCACGCTGAACATCTGAGAGAGGTATTGAGACTCTGAAGAAAGAGAAGTTGTATGCTAAGTTTTCGAAATGCGCGTTCTGGTTGCGAGAAGTGCATTTTCTAGGTCACGTGATTAATCCTGAAGGGATTACCGTTGACCCAGCTAAGATTGAAGCGATAACAAATTGGAAGACTCCACAGAATCCTACTGATGTACGAAGCTTCCAAGGGTTAGCTGGCTACTATAGGAGATTCATCGAAGGTTTCTCCAAGATAGCCGCACCGTTGACCGGTATGACCCGAAAGTCGATAGTATTCAGTTGGGGTAAGTTTCAAGAAGAGGCTTTTCAGGAGTTAAAGAAGAGACTCACGCAAGCTCCGATCCTTGATTTACCCGATGGTGACGAGGATTTGGTTGTTTGTACTGATGCTTCGCATCATGGATTAGGTTGCGTGTTGATGCAACGAGGAAAGGTGATAGCTTACGCGTCTAGACAGTTGAAGGTCCATGAGAGTACTTATCCGACGCATGATTTAGAGCTAGCAGTAGTAGTGCATGCACTCAAGATATGGAGGCATTATCTGTATGGTACTAAGTGCACCATCTACACAAATCATAAGAGTTTAAAGTACTTCTTCGAGCAGAAGGAATTGAACATGAGACAGAGGAGATATTTGGAGTTGATTAAGGATTACAACTGCGACATTAAGTACTATCCTGGTAAAGCTAATGTGGTCGCTGACGCGCTAAGTCGTAAGAATGAAGAAGTCCTTGCAACAGTGAAGTAATACCAGTTGATTATGAATTCAAGTCTCTTTGAAGAAATCGTCAAAGTGCAGTCAGAGGTGTTAGTAGATGAGGGGTTAGTGAAGAAAGAAAGAATTTGTGGCCAACAGGATGAGTTGATAGAAAACACGCATGGAGTGAAGACTAGGTTTGACCGTATGTGGATTCCACGCCATGGAGATCTCAGAGGTCGAATCTTAGATGAAGCTCATAAGTCAAGATATTCGATTCATCCAGGAACTACGAAGATGTACCAAGATTTAAAAAGAGATTACTAGTGGCCAGGCATGAAGAACTATGTAGTAGATTATGTCAGTAAGTGCCTAACTTGCGTGCAAGTCAAGGCAGAGCACCAGAAACCTTATGGAAAGATGCAACCGCTTGAGATACCCGAATGGAAATGGGAACACATCACCATGGATTTCATAACTAAGCTACCTCGTACAGCTAAGCATCATGATACCATCTGGATGATTGTGGACCGTTTGACCAAGAGTGCTCACTTTCTGCCCATAAGAGAGGCTATCTCGTCAGAAACGTTAGCAAATTTGTTCATAAAAGAGGTTGTGGCCAAGCATGGAGTGCCGTTATCAATCGTGTCTGATAGAGATACTCGATTCACTTCGAGGTTTTGGAAGAAGTTCCATGAAGCTATGGGAACGAGATTGAACATCAGTACGGCGTATCATTCTCAAACCGATGGACAGTCTGAAAAGACGATCCAAACCCTTGAGGATATGCTACGTGCTTGTGTTTTAGACTTTGGAGGAAGTTGGGATGATCATCTGCATCTAGCAGAATTCTCCTATAACAACAGCTACCAATCAAGTATTGGTATGCCACCGTTTGAGATGCTTTACGACAGACGATGTAGAATCCCGTTGTGTTGGGGGGAGATTGGTCAGAAAGAGATGGGAAGCCTAGAAGTTGTGCAAGAAACTTCTTCAAAGTTCGATCAAATCAAAGCAAGAATGAAAGCGGCCCAAGATAGACAGAAGTCGTATGCTGATAAGCGGCGACGACCGATAGAGTTTAACGTTGGTGACAATGTGATGCTCAAGGTCTCACCTTGGAAAGGAATTATCCTTTTTAGAAAGAGAGGTAAGTTGAGCCCGAGGTACATTAGACCGTTTAAGATTATAGGTCGTGTAGGTGAAGTGGCTTATAAGCTGGATTTGCCTGAAGAGTTAGAAGGAATTCATTCAACCTTCCATGTTTCTCACCTAAGGAATGCCTAGCTGATGACACGTCTCATGTGCCATTAATGGACATTGAGGTTGATGAATAGTTGAACTACATTGAGCAACCGATCGAGATAGTCGACCGCAAGGAGAAGCAACTTCGTCACAAGGTTATACCTTTAGTGAAAGTGATATGCAAGCATCGCAAAGGTTCAGATGCTACTTGGGAAGCGGAGGATGAGATGCTCAAGTTTTACCCGAATTTGTTTATGTAATAGTTAGGTTTCGGGAACGAAACCTCTCATTAGTCTTACTCATAAATGTTTTTATTACGAGAAGTTGAAAATGGGGTCGCTTAGGCGGGGACAACGAGTCAAGGGGACGGGTATACATGTTTCATACCGACAGCCCATTATTCCAGACATATTGTGAGATGGCCCCCTATACTTAATACACATATTATATATAGATATAAAACATGTCTTATACCATTTATTGAGGGAAACCGGTATGTCTTACAGAGTTAGAACTTGCTTGTCACATGCTTATCGAGATCTGAATACCACCACCTGTATGGAGATTAGGACTTTAGAAAACCTTTACATACATTTTTCCTCCACTAAATAAATTTTCTTACCCGAAATTATCCCCCTAGGAGCCCGTTTGGACCTCATTCCTGTTTATTTGCTAAACCAGACATTACACACCATTTCAGCCTTGGCCTTCATTATATTTTAACCCTGTGTGATGAAATCCAGTTCGTTATCGAGTTGTATATAGTTAGTTGTTGAGCATAGTACACAATGTACGTATGTCTCGGTTTAGTTGTAAATATGTGTTTGTCAGAGTTGTATAATTATTTGCTTCAGTGTATTATCTATTGGTAAAAAAAATCAGCAAAAAGTCAAAAAGAAAGTCAGTTCTTATTCAGTTATGTAATTAGCAGTCTGTTTATCTTTGATTAATTGTTTGTGTATTTGTAAACTGGGTTTCATTCACTTTAGTCACTAAATATGCCTATAGTCACTAAATATGCCTATTCCGCACCCAACCTAAGCCTCAGCAAAACCCTAGTCTGAGTCTTTATGCAACCGGTGGGTAATGGGTGGAGATAAGACTCACCTGCAAGCTTATTAAGTTGTAACTCATATTTGGTTTTTGAGGGCAGAGACATATACTGGCACATCTTTTGCTAGTCCAGATATTAAACCGAGAGGAGTGTTGATAGTGTGAGGGGTATGAACATGTATGCCTTAACCGGAAACAAGGTACACTCGTCTGGGCGGCTCTATTGTTTTTATTATAGCATTTAACTGTATTTGTGAGATGTCAATCTAAAAACAGTGTCAGTCTGGGAAACTGAGTATGACCTTAAACCTTACTAGTATTAATGGCGATAATCTACATACCTATGATGGAGGTCGATGTTTGCTTTAGAGTTTTGCTTGAGGGCAAGCAAAAGATAAGTGTGGGGATGTGATGGTCAGTAATTTGTATATGTTTTAGTTCATTTAATATTTAGTTTTAACTGTTTATTCTAGAACTATCGATACTTCATACGTGTATTATTGGATTTCAGTTCATTGAATGATAAATACGCTAAATTGGGACTTGTAAGAGCATGGGATGAAGTCTTGGGATGATCGGAGAGTAAACGGAAGCTAATCAATGTGGAGAATTGAGCCTCAGCATGTTATACAAGCGTTGGATTGGAAACAAGACGAAAACATGGAATTTTAGGTCTCAGCGTAAGTTACTCTGGTCCTGGCGTAACTTACTCCAGGACCTGACATAAAGGGCGTAAGCAACTTATAAAACAGTGGGGTTTGGCGTAAGAAAACAAGACCCGGTGTAGCTTACGCCGGGTAGGGAGTAACTTACGCCGGGTACTGACATGTGACGTGAACTTACGAGTTTTTTAGGGTATAAAAAGGAATAATAAACCCTAACTCGGGGAGAACTTCTCTTGGCCGTTTTGGAACATCTTGGGACGATTTTGGGTGCTAAGAAACATCAACAAACATCATTCGATCGATGCCTAACGGATTCCAATCATCAATTGAAGATCTAATGGCTACCATGAGAGGCTAATCCTCTTCGAATCATATCCGGGATGTAAAGTTTGTATTACTTTCAGTTTCTAATGTGACTAAGAACTTTTATGTATAATTGTTTATGGTTAATCTATGATTATTGATGTTTGGTATTTCTGTGTGATCAATCGGTTTAGGTTTACGTTGATATGAACGATTAGTTTCCAGTTGCTATAATAATTGATCATAGAGTTGTTTGGTTAGGTTGAATACGACAAAGCATATAATTGCCCTTAACTGAGTCACACTGGCAGGGACTGTTTGATAACCAGTGTCGTGTGTAAAGCGATTATTGTTGCCTAAGGTTTTGTTTAGTTGATCAGTCTGTAGTTAACCGTTAATGATTAATCTGTTAGGTTGCATGATATTACTGTTAGTTACATACTTGAAGTCCCGGGTGTGATTTGCTTTTGTTAATTGCTTGAATTCGTGAATTTGCTTAATCATTACTTAAACCAACTTACTTGCTTGTGTGATCAGCACTAAAACCTGCTACTTCATAATATTAGAAATTTGTTACACGATTACATTGACCACATACTCCTGGTGGATACGATACCTTATTTGCTCTAACTATTTAGAATAATTAGGTTTTTGATTAACTCAAACGACGGTCATAAGTACCGGACCCTATCCGAGGATGAAGGGTATCGGACCCTAATAATATCCGAGGATGGAGGGCACCGGACCCTAATAATATCCGAGGATGAAGGGTGCCGGACCCTAATAATATCCGAGGTATGTAGGGCGAATGCTCTTTATAACGTAAGGTTAGATATGTATGTGTATGAAAGATTAATGGACAGGTTAAATATGTAATGCGTACCTACGGGCACGTGTATGTGTATGTAAAGTAAGTTATGTGATTAACTAGAACTCACTCAGCGTAGCTGACTTTTATTATGCACGCAGACAAATAGGTTGAGGCAGCTAGCATGATTGAAGACACATGGCATGGAATCAAAGATACTTGCATCTCGAAGAAATGTTGTGATGTTTTAAAGACTATGTTTCATGTTTAAATAAATTTGAATGTTTGTTAAGACAAGATGTGACAGTTTTGTAAGATATTATGGTTGAAGTTTTATGTTCCACGTAAAGTTTTAATTAACTCTGATATTTAAAGGTGTGTTTATGAGTAAATCCAACACCAAAGTAGAGCTACCAGTAACGGGGCCTTACAAGTTGGTATCAGAGCAAAGTTCGAGAGATTTAAGCATCCTATATGCTTAGACTCGAACAGAGAATGGGATTAAAGTAAGAAAAGAAAGAAGATGTCAGTTCGAGATAGCCATGTGTCACTCAAGCAAGCTCAGTAACGGTAAAGTGTATGATTAAATATGTATGTAAATGTTAGCTTAGTTGCTAAAGAAAGGATATGTGAATGTTAGGGATAGGAGTAATTGATTGCTTGATTGATTAACTATCTAGAGTAGAACAAGCACAAATAGACTCATAAAGGGAAGTGTATAGGACACGGAAAGTAACGTGATCAGCTAATCACAGCTGGCCACTGTTATTACCTGTTAGCCTTACTATCCTTGTACTAAATAGTTCCTTGAGTGATGACGTTTGTGTTTTCCCTTTTTAGAATACGATGGCTGGAACGGGAGGCGATGCGAGAACTGAGGGCCCCGCTAGACATCGTGGCAGGCCTCGTCGTGCCCAATAACCTTCGGTTGAGACCGCTTCCAACACCGGAGTTGAAGGAAGCGCAGCTAGGAGAGACCAGAACAACAACGAAGAGTTTTAACTGATCCTGCATTTCAGGCAGCTATTGTCCAAGCTGTAGCGACTGCTGTAGCCACTGCTGTGAAGAACATTACTCCAGGAGAGTTGGGTGGAAGCCGTGAAAGAACTGCTGGAGGGGCAAGTGGAGATGGTAGGAAAGATGATGAAGGAGAGAGAGAAGCTTCGAGTGAGGTCAGGCCTGTGAAAGATGATGATAGGAAGAGGGGCCAAGGCGGTTGCAACTATAAGTCCTTAAAGGGTTGTGGCCCGCCAAAGCTGACTGGTTTGGGAGACGCAATCGCTACTCTTCAATGGATAACCACCATGGATAAAATTATCCGCATTAGCGAGTGTCGTCCCGATCAAGCTGTCGGTTATGCCACCCAATCGTTTGAAGATAAGGAGATGTACTGGTGGGAGTTGGTTGAGCAGATGAAGAGTAGGGAGGAGATTAAGGCTATGAGGTGGGATGATCTGAAGGAGCTAGTTATGAAGAAATTCTGTGCTGACGCCGAAGTTGAGAGGGCGGAGATGAAGTTCCAGAACTTGAAAGCTGGGACGATGACACATCGTGAGTACACCACAGAGTTCAACCGAATGTCTAGGTTGGTACCCGATATGGTCAACACTGAGGCTAAAAGGATCAAGTGCTATGTGAGGGGATTGCCACAGAGAGTCCGCACGCTAGTCGGGATGAGTAAACCTGCTACCTTTGACTCTGTTGTCGAGCTCGCAGAGATGGTCTATGCAAACCTGGCTGTGGATGATGTTGTGGTAGAAGAAGAGAAGAAGGACAAGAAGTGGGTCGCTCCTGTTAAACGACCTGGTACTCAGTTATGGAACTCTAAGGACGAGAAGCAGAAGGTGTGGGAGAGAAAGACGTGCAAGACGTGTGGAAAGGTGCACGGTGGCGAGTGCAAGTGGGGTACTGGTTCAGATGTGTGTCACAAGTGTGGAAAGGCTCATTGTGGAGAGTGTAGGCTTGGTACAAATGCCTGTTACAAGTGTGGGAAGGTGGGGCATTATGCTAATGAGTGTGATGTGAAACCCGCATGCTACAAGTGTTGTAAGACGGGTCATATGGCAAGGGAGTGCACTGATGGTGGAGCTGGAGGTAGTGGAAATAAGGATACCGATCAAGCTAGGCCAAGGACTAGGGCCTACATGCTGACCTAGGAACAGGCTAAACAGATTCCGGATGTTGTGACTTGTACGTTTTTAGTAAACGGTATTTCTGCTTCAGTATTATTTGATTCGGGTGCGAATAGAAGTTTCGTAGCTACCCCGTTTAGTAAACTAGCTAAAATCAAATGTTGCCGAGTGTCTGAAACTTTTATAGTAGAAACCGCTAGTGACGCTTCGGTTAAAATAATGAGAATGGTTAAAAACTGTAAGATAGAGTTAGAGGGACACGAGTTCCCTGTTACCTTGTATGTTATGACCTTAGGAGTGTTTGATGTAGTTTTGGGAATGGATTGGTTGTCTGAGTACGAAGCTCAGATAGTATGTAAGAGTAGGATAATAAGGTTAAAGTCTTTGGATGGTAGTACGGTGACGGTTTATGGTGATAAGGAAAGTTCGGGACTTAATGTCAGTTCGATGATAAAAGCCAAGGGATTGTTAAGGTGAGGGTGCGGTGCCTACCTGGCGTATGTTGTCAACGCTACGGCCGAGACAAAAGAGATGAAAGATGTTCCTATCGTGTGCGACTACCCAGAAGTATTCCCTGTGGATCTTCCGGGGTTTCCACCGGAGCGAGAGATAGAATTTCAGATAGATTTAGTACCAGGAGCCCAGCCCGTCGCGAAAGCGCCTTACCGTCTAGCACCGTCTGAGATGAAAGAATTGATGTCCCAACTGCAAGAACTCCTCGACAAAGGTTTTATAAGACCAAGTGTTTCCCCGTGGGGCGCACCAGTGTTATTCGTGAAGAAGAAGGATGGAAGTATGAGAATGTGCATAGACTATCGTGAGTTGAATAAGCTTACGGTAAAGAATAGATATCCTTTGCCAAGGATTGATGATCTGTTTGACCAGCTGCAAGGTTCAAGTTGGTTCTCACGAATAGATCTCAGATCAGGCTATCATCAGTTGAAGGTGAAAGAGGCAGACATCCCTAAAATAGCGTTCCGAACGCGGTATGGACACTACGAATTCCTCGTGATGTCATTCAGTCTAACAAATGCTCCTGCAGCATTTATGGACATGATGAATAGGGTGTGTCGGCCAATGTTAGATAAGTCAGTTATTGACTTCATCGACGATATATTGATTAATTCAAAGAACGAGTCTGATCACGCTGAACATCTGAGAGAGGTATTGAGACTCTGAAGAAAGAGAAGTTGTATGCTAAGTTTTCGAAATGCGCGTTCTGGTTGCGAGAAGTGCAATTTCTAGGTCACGTGATTAATCCTGAAGGGATTACCGTTGACCCAGCTAAGATTGAAGCGATAACAAATTGGAAGACTCCACAGAATCCTACTGATATACGAAGCTTCCAAGGGTTAGCTGGCTACTATAGGAGATTCATCGAAGGTTTCTCCAAGATAGCCGCACCGTTGACCGGTATGACCCGAAAGTCGATAGTATTCAGTTGGGGTAAGTTTCAAGAAGAGGCTTTTCAGGAGTTAAAGAAGAGACTCACGCAAGCTCCGATCCTTGATTTACCCGATGGTGACGAGGATTTGGTTGTTTGTACTGATGCTTCGCATCATGGATTAGGTTGCGTGTTGATGCAACGAGGAAATGTGATAGCTTACGCGTCTAGACAGTTGAAGGTCCATGAGAGTACTTATCCGACGCATGATTTAGAGCTAGCAGTAGTAGTGCATGCACTCAAGATATGGAGGCATTATCTGTATGGTACTAAGTGCACCATCTACACAAATCATAAGAGTTTAAAGTACTTCTTCGAGCAGAAGGAATTGAACATGAGACAGAGGAGATATTTGGAGTTGATTAAGGATTACAACTGCGACATTAAGTACTATCCTGGTAAAGCTAATGTGGTCGCTGACGCGCTAAGTCGTAAGAATGAAGAAGTCCTTGCAACAGTGAAGTAATACCAGTTGATTATGAATTCAAGTCTCTTTGAAGAAATCGTCAAAGTGCAGTCAGAGGTGTTAGTAGATGAGGGGTTAGTGAAGAAAGAAAGAATTTGTGGCCAACAGGATGAGTTGATAGAAAACACGCATGGAGTGAAGACTAGGTTTGACCGTATGTGGATTCCACGCCATGGAGATCTCAGAGGTCGAATCTTAGATGAAGCTCATAAGTCAAGATATTCGATTCATCCAGGAACTACGAAGATGTACCAAGATTTAAAAAGAGATTACTAGTGGCCAGGCATGAAGAACTATGTAGTAGATTATGTCAGTAAGTGCCTAACTTGCGTGCAAGTCAAGGCAGAGCACCAGAAACCTTATGGAAAGATGCAACCGCTTGAGATACCCGAATGGAAATGGGAACACATCACCATGGATTTCATAACTAAGCTACCTCGTACAGCTAAGCATCATGATACCATCTGGATGATTGTGGACCGTTTGACCAAGAGTGCTCACTTTCTGCCCATAAGAGAGGCTATCTCGTCAGAAACGTTAGCAAATTTGTTCATAAAAGAGGTTGTGGCCAAGCATGGAGTGCCGTTATCAATCGTGTCTGATAGAGATACTCGATTCACTTCGAGGTTTTGGAAGAAGTTCCATGAAGCTATGGGAACGAGATTGAACATCAGTACGGCGTATCATTCTCAAACCGATGGACAGTCTGAAAAGACGATCCAAACCCTTGAGGATATGCTACGTGCTTGTGTTTTAGACTTTGGAGGAAGTTGGGATGATCATCTGCATCTAGCAGAATTCTCCTATAACAACAGCTACCAATCAAGTATTGGTATGCCACCGTTTGAGATGCTTTACGACAGACGATGTAGAATCCCGTTGTGTTGGGGGGAGATTGGTCAGAAAGAGATGGGAAGCCTAGAAGTTGTGCAAGAAACTTCTTCAAAGTTCGATCAAATCAAAGCAAGAATGAAAGCGGCTCAAGATAGACAGAAGTCGTATGCTGATAAGCGGCGACGACCGATAGAGTTTAACGTTGGTGACAATGTGATGCTCAAGGTCTCACCTTGGAAAGGAATTATCCTTTTTAGAAAGAGAGGTAAGTTGAGCCCGAGGTACATTAGACCGTTTAAGATTATAGGTCGTGTAGGTGAAGTGGCTTATAAGCTGGATTTGCCTGAAGAGTTAGAAGGAATTCATTCAACCTTCCATGTTTCTCACCTAAGGAATGCCTAGCTGATGACACGTCTCATGTGCCATTAATGGACATTGAGGTTGATGAATAGTTGAACTACATTGAGCAACCGATCGAGATAGTCGACCGCAAGGAGAAGCAACTTCGTCACAAGGTTATACCTTTAATGAAAGTGATATGCAAGCATCGCAAAGGTTCAGATGCTACTTGGGAAGCGGAGGATGAGATGCTCAAGTTTTACCCGAATTTGTTTATGTAATAGTTAGGTTTCGGGGACGAAACCTCTTTAAGGAGGGAAGACTTGTAACATCCAACTTTCGGTTATAATAATAATAAAAATTTCGTCTATTTTATAGTGGGTCGTTATCGGTTTAGATAGATAGAATATGAGTTGGGCTAGTGTTGGGTAAAAGGGGTATGGGTTATGGACTTGGGTTATGAAAGAAATAAGGAGAATCCATGGGCTTGAGCCCATGATCCCTAAATATATAAACCATTAATCACCCATATAATCCTCATTCTCACATATTCCATATACCACCAAAACACACACTTAAGCTTCTCTCTAGTTCTCTCCCTACCTAAACCGAAACCAAGAAAGAAACCGAGCATCGACCCGAGGTAATGATAGTATGATGTTGTTTTAGCTTAAACACGTTAGGTATGGTCACGAAACAACCAGCCGACACCGTTAAACCGTTAAAGTCACGAGATCCGGGTGGAATCGGGTATTAACCGAGCAAAAGATGAGCCTAGGGATCACCCTAGCTCAAATCTGGATCAAACGGGATGAAAAATGGTGAAAACGATGCTGAAATGCGTTTTTTCCAGCCACCGCCCGGTTTTCCGGCACGGCGGGGCCAGAAAGACGGCGCCGGAAAGGCGGCTGTGTATTTAAGGTTGTCAGGGAATGTTCCTGTCATTCTCTGACAAACCCTAACCCTAATTCGCTACGGGTTAATAACGAATGAGCTTCAATTCGTTATGTGGTTTGTTACGGAAGAACCCTGGTTCATTAGGCTAATTCTCTAAGAAAAAATAACGAACCAGTTGAGCGATTCGTTATGATTTCCAGTTCGCTATGAAAGACCACTTCGCTATAAAGTTCAATTCGTTAAGAAGATCCATAAGTGGTGATTCGTTATGGTATAACGAATCAGAACCCCGTTCGTTATAGAATCCTAATTCGTTAAAAGACTGAATAACGAATCTGATAACTAGATGACGAACTAAAGTTTAATTAAATGACAGAATGGTCATTGGACTTAGAAAAGAGTGAATTAATTACAAATAAGCCCTTGAACTTTGAGTTAGCGAATTAAATAATGATTCAAAATTGTAATGGAAAATGTGTTACGACGGTTAATGGAAATAAATTTTCCAAGATGACCTAGAAGCTCGACCCCAGCCAGGGGCTCCGCCCCTTGTACCCTGCTGGGGGCTGCCGCCCCTAGACCCCGCTGCCAGGGGCGCTGCCCCCGGACCCCCGTCCGTTGAGGGTTATAATTAGAATAGAAACGTGATATGGCTAGTGATAGATAATTGATACGAGTAATTGTTATACAGTTAGCCGTGCCCAACTAAAGAAAGGAATTACCATTAACGGTGAACGTAGGCGACTTCAGGTGAGTTTCTAGCCCCATTCCTTGTTATGTTTTCGGGGCTGTGTGCATACTCGATGTGATTAGTTAATACACTTATCCTAAGTGATAAGTGTATGCCATATATGTATTATGTGAAATGTGTGAATGGTTTCTTGTCGATACATGAACAATCTTCGGAATTGCATGTATTTCCAGGAAATGGTTGATGTTATATGTATGTTGTAAGAAGAAGAATGAATGATGTGTGTATGAAACTTACGATTATGTATATAGAAAAGTATGTTAAAAAGGTATGGAAGAAAGGGTACCGGACCCTAATAATATCTGAGGATGAAGGGTACCGGACCCTAATAATATCGGAGGATAAAGGGTACCGGACCCTAATAATATCCGAGGATGGAGGGCACCGGACCCTAATAATATCCGAGGATGGAGGGAGCCGGACCCTAATAATATCCGAGGTATGTATAGCGAATGCTCTTTATAACGTAAGGTTAGATATGTATGTGTATGAAAGATTGATGGACAGGTTAAGTATGTAATGCGTACCTACGGGCACGTGTATGTGTATGTAAAGTAAGTTATGTGATTAACTAGAACTCACTCAGCGTAGCTGACTTTTAGTATGCATGCAGGCAAATAGGTTGAGGCAGCTAGCATGATTGAAGACACATGGCATGGAATCGAAGATACTGGCATCTCGAAGAAATGTTGGGATGTTTTAAGACTATGTTTCATGTTTAAATAAATTTGAATGTTTGTTAAGACAAGATGTGACAGTTTTGTAAGATATTATGGTTGAAGTTTTATGTTCCGCGTAAAGTTTTAATTAACTATGATATTTAAAACTGTGTTTATGAGTAAATCCAACACTAAAGTAGAGCTACCGGTAACGGGGCCTTACATAGGCTGTCCACATGTGCAATCCAGTCATCAAACTACCATTTTCAGAAGCTCTAATATTGTGTCATGTGTCATGTTGACCAAACACCAATATACTTATTTAAACCTTAATATTTTCTACCAAAATCATTTTAATCTCTCTCTCTCTCTCTCTCTCTCTCTCGGCTTACTACACCATCTTCTATATTCCGGTAATGTAGATCGGGATTAATCGTTTTCAGGTAAGGTTATATATTATACTCTAATGGCCAACAACGTTATTTGATTTTCCGGCAAGGTAATATCTTTTTCCGGTAAGGTTTTCCGATATGGTTTATATTTATATTAATTGTTATATGATTTTGTAATAATCTCTTTAGGTTGTATATCAAAATCTAAGATTGAATTGATATTTTGAAGTTTTTACGATTTTCCGGTAAGATTTTTGTTTTCCGTTTTTGTTTGTATTTAATCTCTATCTCTCTCTCCCTATCTCTCTCAGTTTACTAACTCCACCATCTTCTATATTCCGGTAATGTAGATCGAGATTAATCATTTTCTGGTAAGGTTATATATTATACTCTAATGGCCAACAATGTTATATGATTTTCCGGCAAGGTTATATCTTTTTCCGACAACATCATATTTTCTTCCGGTTATTGTAGATCTAACCTTTTTATCTTTGTTTTCATTGTTAACCGATTTTTTTAAAATCAGTTTAGGTTCTAAATCAAAAACGACGATGAAGCTAATATTTCTACGTTTTTACGTTTTTCCGGTAAGTTTTTCCGTTCATGTGTTATACATAACAATGATTGTTTTATATTTATTTGAATGTTTATATTTTTCCTGTTTTTTTCTTTCACATGTTGTTCTTCTAGGTTCTAAATAAAAAGTTTCATCAATTGACATTATCATTAGTCTTTTCTGGTAAGGACAATAATAAATTGTAAATTAGTGGTTTAACATTCCATAACATGTAGCATTACCGCGATTAATTTTTTTTTATTTCTAAAACGATTACAATTTCGAATTTTTAATTTCAAATTTAACTTAAATTTGAAATTTGTAAATGGTAAGTCAATATTCCATAAAGTCTAAACTTACCATCATTACAATTTATTATTTTCTAAAACGATTTGATTTAAAAAGTTTAAATTTCCAAATTTAAATTAAAGTTGATTTTTTTATTTAATTGTTGGTCAAAGGTTTAAGTTGGTAAGTTAAATGATTTGATTTAAAAAGTATAAATTTCCAAACGATTTGATTTAAAAAGTTTAAATTTCCAAATTTAAATTAAAGTTGATTTTTTTATGTAATTGCTGGTCAAACGTTTAAGTTGGTAAGTTAAACGATTTGATTTAAAAAGTTTAAATTTCCAAATTTAAATTAAAGTTGATTTTTTTATTTAATTGATGGTCAAACGTTTAAGTTGGTAAGTTAAACGATTTGATTTAAAAAGTTTAAATTTCCAAACGATTTGATTTAAAAAGTTTAAATTTCCAAATTTAAATTAAAGTTGATTTTTTTATTTAATTGATGGTCAAACGTTTTAGTTGGTAAGTTAAACGATTTGATTTAAAAAGTTTAAATTTCCAAATTTAAATTAAAGTTGATTTTTTTTATTTAATTTTTGGTCAAACGTTTAAGTTGGTCAAACATTTATAAATTGTCTGGTCAAACATTAAAGTTGAATTTAACTTTCAATTGAACTTTTTAAATGGCTGATTAAACAAACATTCATAATGTCTAAAATTACCATCACTAAAATTTATTTTTTCTAAAAATATGTAATTTAAAATTTATAAATTTTCAAATTTAAATTAAAGTTGAATTTTATGAATTAATGGGTAAATATTTCATAGCATGTAACATTACTACGATTAAAATTTATTATTTGTAAAATGAATATTAATATTTAATTTTCTCATTTCAGGTTATGTTCCCAACTTAATATAGCTAATTTCATGGGTTGAAGATTTGTTGATAAGATATCTTATTTTTTGTTTAATATTGATGTATATTTTTGTTATTATTCATGTATTTATGTATTTTTCACAATTCATGTAATTTATTTGATTTTTATATAATCAATCATATATAGTTGTTAGTTTTGTCCATTTAATATATTTTAATCGGAACCGATGTAGTAAAGAAAATTTTATTTTTGTATCTTTTATTTATCTATTTATTAATGATAATCTCTATAATTTATAATAATTATTATAATTTTATTAATTTTGTTATTATTAATTCATTACCTTTTCTAATTAGTTGTTACATCTTATTTTAACAGAAATAATAACATTTACACCTTACCATTTTTATATTTCAATATATTTTAATTAAGACATTATTGTGTTATTATATTGTAAGATACATTATATTTTCTATATATAACCAATTACGTTATATATGGAAAACCCAATAAATAAGTTATAAAGTTTTCATGATTTTAATTACAAGATATTTAAACTTCTTTTAAATTCGGAAATTGACCAATCTTTCAACAAATTTTTAAAGGTTTTAATACTCTCCATAATTTTAAACTCATTTTAAAATCTTTCCATAATTTTTTAAGGTTTTCAAAGTAACCGATTTGATTTTCATATTTGTAGTTATTTCTAAATTAATTAGTCATATTAGTAAAATTAGAACATATTTGATTTTAATATTTGTGATTTGACATTAACTAGAATAAGTTATCATTTTAATATTCAAAGATTGTCAAACTAAAAATACTTGCCATAATTACAATGTAACTTACTCTAATTTACGTGAATATTAATAATTAATTAATACTAAAATAATAACCGTGTTATTTTAGAACACAATATTCAAATTGACATAATTTCTAATAATCAATACTTAATATATCATAATTTAAATAATCGTTTTATCATCATTTATAAATATTATTCGTCACATATAATTTAGTGAATATTATTAAACATGACAACTTTTCATAATTTATTAATATTATTATTCCCATGAATCGAGATATTTCAAATTATTTATAACTTTGCATAGAAGACCAAAATCAAACTTAAAACTACAAAATTTAAAATCCTTTTTAATTAACATATAAACTCTTTTTAAATTCGGAAATTGACCAATCTTTTAACAAATTTTAAAGGTTTAGTACTCTTTATAATTTTAAACTCATTTCAAAATCTTTCCATAACTTTTTGAAGTTTTCAAATTAACCGATTTAATTTTCATTTTTGTAATTATTTCTAAATTAATTAGTCATATTAGTAAAATTAAAACCGATTTGATTTTAATTTTTGTGATTTGGCATTAACTAGAATAAGTTATCATTTTAATATTCAAAAAACTGATTGTCAAACTAAAAATTCTTACCGTAATTGTAATTTAATCTTACTTTAATTTACGTGAATATTAATTATTATTATTAACTAATACTAAAATAATAACCGCGTTATTTTACAACACAATATTTAAATTGACATAATTTCTAATAATTAATACTTAATATATCATAAATTAAATAACCGTTTTATCATCATTTAAAAATATTATTCGGCACATATGATTTAGTGAATATTATTAAAAATGACAACTTTTCATAAAATATTAATGTCACTTTCTATTTCAAAAATTAAATTAATCACATATTAATTTCTTATTGTTATTATTTATAGTAGATTCAATTGATTATGAGATTCCACACCCGAAACATAAGTTTTTTTTTATATTCACCGTTTCAAATTTGGTATTGTATTCAATATTTTTTTTTGAATTTGTGTTCACAAAATATTAATGTCACTAAATTTCTCAATAATATATAATAAACACGTATTATATTTTTATACATTTTAACTAAAAAGTTTTTTAAACATAATATAAATCTTCTAATTATAACATCCAAACAATTTGATAGTCTAAGTCTTCATAATGTTTTCAAAGAATATTAAAAATATTTGATAATTTATTTCCTGTATGTTTATATTTTGTTTTCATTGATTTTGCATCATATTTTTTCACCTTTAATTATTTTCAAAGTCAACATAAAATTTTTTAATCTTTCCAAAGTTATTTGAAAATTCATTTATTGTAAAATGTTTTCAATTTTTCCAATTTTAACAAAATATTAATGTCAGTGATCATTTAAAAGTTTGTTGCAAGGTTGGTCAAAAATCAAACAAAATTTCAAAATTTTTTAAACTTGACTAATTCCTATTTTTTTATATTTTGTAACTATTTTGAAAATATTTCAAAACAGGTTGTTTTAGAAGAGTATAAAATTTGTTAGGTATAAAATGACGGCCAAAAAAAGTTTTTATATTTCAATATATTTAGTGACAAGTTATTCCACCAGCGTGTCACGCGAACCTATACCCTAGTATTTAATAATAAAAATACGCTATACAAAAGAAGATTAAAATGGTTACTTTGTATGATCTTTTTTCTTAAAACATTTTAGTTTATAAACAAGACTTTTTTAGGAGAAAAAAACTCTAAATTAAAAATGTTTCTTTTTAAAGGGAAATATTTTATATTTTTTTTCCATTTTTTAGCTAATTTCATTTGAATACTAGTAAAAATGTTTGTTTAGTATTTTAATGTTTATTTATTTGTCAAATTAAAGTTTTTAATTACATAAGATAAAAATGCATTTAGTTTAGATAAGGCATCGTAATGAACCTAACGTATATGATACAACCTGAATGCTTAGTGGTTGACGAATTTATTTTTTGGGTTTAGTTTCAATATCGTTAATGTAATTTTTGGTATTTGGGCACTTATGAGTGTATTTATTTTGTTTTAGTTACGGTCTCGTCATAAACTTACCTTATACTGACCGAATTCGTAACAACATGTTACCTCAACGAGTGGATTTGCCAGTCGGAGACGAACTTACATTTTGGATTTAGCACTCACTAATGTCGTTTCCAATTTATTATTATTACTAGCGGTAAACCCGCGCGATGTTGCAGCGACGATAATATGTTTAAACGATTTCTAGTAGTTACAAGACATGTAATGATCGAAAGCGTTTTAACCTATCAAAGTCCTTGATCGTTGACCCAAAACAACAAAAAAATATTTTATAAAAATGATCGAAACTCACCAAAATTTATACTTCTTCTAAAGTGACATGAAATCATTTTGTTTTATACCATGCACATATGTATTTGGTAAATCTTACATCGGAACGTCAACAAAAATAAACACGTCGTGATTGTAAGGTTGAAATTTATTAAAATCTATATTCAAATATATAAAAAGAAAAAAAAATATAGATGAATATATGGGTAAACTTAGGGGGTGGAAGGGTAATTATAAATTTAACTTACAAAAGTTGAATATAACTGAAGGGTTAAATTTATAATTATATTTTGGGTTTATAAGTGCATATTTAGTTGTACTCTTATGCTTAATTGACTTGTGCATTATCATAAACTCCTCAAAATAAAATAAAATTTACATTGAAGCGTCGACAAAATTAAGCACGTTGCATTGGTAAAGTCGGGTTTTATTTTAAAACATAATATATTAAAAGATATAGAAGAAATAAAAATTCTAAATGAATATGTCAAATAAATAAGTAAAGTTAAAGGGTTTATTTGTAACTACTTCAAAAATTAACAAAGTTTTGTTGAAGTTAAAGGATCATAATTGTAATTATTTTCTAAACTAAATATTCTTAACCGTTTAAGATGTATAAAATACTATATTACCCCTATATTTTCAAATTTGTATGCATTAAATAAAGTAATTTATGCAATACTGCTTGTACCTCTTAAATTTTAAGAGGTCCTTGCCATTTGCTTTATATATACTAGCTGGAAACCCACGCGTTGCAGCTGATGCAAAGGGTTAGTGCTCAAGTAAAAATACACTTATTCTAGAAAAAACCATCTATTATTGTGAGAGTAACACATCCCTCTTAATCCATAGGAAAATCGGGTTAATTCTTGCTCGCTAATAAAACCTTCTGACCCATTCTTGAAAAACACGGTACGACACTTAACCCGTTAATAAAATGGTTCTCTTAATTGTTCTTTATTCATGTTGTAAAAAATGGTTGGATTTATTTTGTATTTTTGGCTTTTAATTTGGTTTTTACTAATAGTTGAAGGACTTGTTTTGATAATTTGAAAAAAAATAATCAAAAGTAAACTGGTTATAGTTACTGAAAACGGAGAGAACTGGAGCATGGGTCAACGACAACTGATCAGTCTTGGGCGTGTGCTACTGAAGAAAAGCAAGATTCTGGTTCTTGATGAGGCCACTGCATCAGTTGATACAGCAACCGATAACATGATTCAGAAAACACTTAGGCAACACTTTTCAGAGTCTACTGTCATTGCAATAGCACATCGAATTACCTCTGTGGTCAAAAGTGACATGGTTTTAGTTTTAAACAATGGTTCGTGTGAGCCAAACCTGTCAATTCATAACACTATCTTTTGTTAATATAAACATTGTGTTTCCTTTGATATGTAGGTCTTGTTGAAGAATACGATTCTCCCACAACATTGCTTGAAGATAAATCATCTTTCTTTTCCCAGCTGGTTGCAGAGTACGGTACGAGGTCGAATTCTAGTTATATAACTAACCACCATTGATAATCGACTATTGCCAAATTGCAACATTGTGATCCAATAGAAAAGAAAATGTACATTTGATTTGATACATAATTCAATAAAGATGTTTTGATGTCGCTCAAATGAATTCTCATCTTTGATTTTTTCTTCGTAGTTTGATACTGTGTTTTTCATGACATAATGTTAGATTGTTATTAACATGTATTGCAGACTTGCTTACAAAGAAATAATTAAAAAACCGAATCAATTCACATATGCGCTAGCTGGCTCGAGTTGACTACGAGCTCAATATCCAACTCATAACGAAGTTAATTAGTCTAGTTAGCTCAATCCTTAAAAATCTAGCTGTAGTTATCACAGAAGTTGGTTTTCCTCTTGTTGACCACATATAGATCTTACACTAAAGAAAGAAGATCAAAGAGAACCTACTCCAGACATTCATATGATATAAGAGCTCACTATAAAAACTTGTAACGTCAAGGTTTAATTATTGGATAATGAGCACCCAAAGTCACAAACCATCATATAATATTAATATATACAAGGTAGTCATATTCTATCAAACCATAAAAGATTCATAAAACTTTCACCAATTCTTTTTGGGATCTTTAGTGATATCCAATTGGAGCTGGTGAATCTTTAAGCTCAAGTCCTTGATAATGTATATCCTGCAGCATATGTAATCCCATACATCAACTACTATTCAACATATAAACAAAAGAAACCAACAATAAGCTAACACTTACCGAAGCAAAGTGATTAACATCGCGATGATGAGCCTCATCCGCTCTCACAACCATGACAACATCACGAAGCGTTGAATCAGGCGGAAGCCTCCAATAATCAATAGCAATAGCGGGCGCCTTCACATTTTCAATATTACCTTTATCAAGCTCCTTCAAGAACTCGGTGTACGAGTGGATTGCTTCTTCCTCAAGGTACCCGGTGATCCGGTGAGCCAGTTTAGGTGAAGCAAGGTATGCAACAAAGTAGGCGTTGAAGAAGATGCCTTGGACCGCAAACACAAGGGCCCGTTCGTACCATTTTGGCTTGGCTACCTCCATGAAAGTCATTAGGTGCATTCTTTCGTTTTCGGCTTCTTCTAACAATGCTTTGATCCACCCGCCACTTGGCTCGAACCGCCTGAGTGATTTGCAGTGCAGAAGCATTCCTCCCACCATTCCGGGAACTGCAGCCACGGTTTCAAGCATCATTGCTCGACACCCGTATCGCCTCTGTCGTAATTGAATTGAAGTTAATCAAAATGCACATTCTATAGAAGTGATCTGGGAAAAGTTAGTAGTAGGGGTGTTCTTCAAGTTGTTTTCAGTTTATTCGGGTATCGGGTTATTCAAATTTAAAAATTAAAAATGAACCAATTCGAATAAACCAAATTAAAAAAAGTTACCCAAAATATTTTTTTTAAAAGATACAAGATTACAAAAATTAAATTCTATGAAAGTTTTACTTAAGGGAATGCATATATAATTCGAATTTGGATTATTCCAATTTGAAAGTAAAAAACTGAGTCAAGTCAAGTAAGCCTATTTAAATAGGAGTCAAGTCGAATAAACCAAATCAACAACGACAAAGTTTAAAAAATTACAAAATAAGAGAAAAGGCACAAAATAATACAATAAATTCATAAAAAGTTTAAAATCAAAAGTTTTAGAATGCTATCAAATTCGGGTTGGGTTGGGTCGGTTCAAGATTCCCAAATTCGGTTCGAATTAGAACCCAAAGTGAATGACTAAAATTCGTTTACTCTTAGGTTTGAATTTCGGGATTTTCAATTCCAAATCTTATTCGAATAATTAACACCCCAGAACCCGAGATAACTAAACCTGAAAGAAGATATCAGTAGGCAGTCGGAGCGATTTAACCGTCCGGTACGCAAATTTATCCAAAAACGTCTTGGGAACATGGTGTTTCTTCAAATCAATCGACAGATCCGCTTGATACGCCTCCCACGGCTGCCATCAAAATTCAAAATCATCAAACCAACAAACATAACATAAAAATTTAAAAACCAACCCGAAACCAGATATTAACTGGTACAGTAGAAACCAGTTTGTAACATGTTACGACTTTTGGAGCAGAACATAGGTTTCTGCTCCAAAAGTCATAACTTGTTTACAAACCCATGCGTTATTTTCCGTCATGTTTAAAACAATAATTGACAATGTTAAGAAACTGAACCGTACCCTGAAGCAATTCCACTTCCACTCAGTTCCATCTTCCTTAGTAACTCTAGACGGCGGCACGCCCCAATAACTCGCAATCTCTTTACCCTTCGAACCACCACCACCGCCACCCACCGTCTCTTCTTTCTGATCTTTCTGTTCCTTCGAGTTCTCCCCCAACGTCATTGTACTGGCATTGCAAGTACCAAACGAAGTTGTGTCACGTCCAACAAGTCCAAAGCTGCTGGTGATTCTCATTGCACCCGTTACGGGTGTGTTTCCGGTGAGTGATCGGATAACAATGGTTGCTCTACGACTCATCATCATCTTAGTAGATTATTACAGCTGCAACTTGAAATCAGGATATTGGTATGAATATATATATTTTGTGTGTGTGATGTTATTTTTTTGAACAAAATATTATGGATTTTTGGCTCGTTTTATGCCATACAAAAATGTGGCGGTGGAACCACATATTTTACGTGTTATTTATTTTAAGTAATGATATTAAAAGGCAACTTATTAGAAAAAAAATCTTACGACCGAATTTGTGTAATAAAATTCATAAATACTTTAGAAGAACATGCATGAGAATGGAAAAGATTCACTAGATTTGTTTAAAGTATACGTATTTTTTTGTATATATTTAAAATATTATTTTAATTACGTATTAAGGTAGACAAATTTTGATAAACTGATAAAGTAACATTTAACTTTCTATACAAAATTTTTATACGCCTTATTTAGGAAATGCAAAAGTAATAAGTTATAGTTTTAAATATATTTTGCAAATTTATGATTTCAATAAGTCTAATATACTAAAATTTGATTTGAGTTACTATATATATCTTATTATTATTATACATTTTAATTGTTAATCAGTTGATAACGAATATCTGACGACTTAAGACCGTGATTTATTTGTTTGAGCATTGTCAAATAAGTCAGTAGTTAAAAGATGCAACTTGAAAATGGTTTTCTTGGGCTCCAAGGCACAAGGGTGTTGATGACCGAGTAAGCACCACGTTTTAGGTAAAGTTTTTTGTCTGTTTTATTAGATAAATAAAAAATGTCAACCACAACAATTTGATAAATTATAATCTTGAATCCCTCTCAAACTCTCTCCACCTCTTATACATTCATGAATTTTTTTTACAAATGGTGTGTATTTATTTGGGACTACTAATCACTTGAGGCAGTGACGGATTTAGAATTTTTTTTTATCTGGTTCGCTATTTTAAGATGCTCTAAATATATAAGAACGCGTATAAAAAAATTGGGTCGGGTTGACAATTCGGATTGGTTTAACGGTTCGGGTCAAGTAAATGCTCCACTACGGTTCGAAAAACACCTGGTTCGCTAAAAAAGTCGCTATTAAATGCTCCACTACGGTTCGAAAAACACCTGGTTCGCTTGACCCGGTACTCAATTAAATAAATCCGTCCCTGACTTGAGGGGTTGGCTTTGTTTTTCAATCACAAATGAGGTGATAGTTTAATATTGGCGAATAAGAGTATTGGCATAGGTGTGTAAGAGAATTAAGAGGGTTGTCAGGTGAGGGAATCTTATTTGTATTTGGTAGTGACGAATAAGGTAAATTGCATTTGATAGTGGCGAATAAGGCAAAATGTGTTTGATAGTGGCGAGTAAAAACGAGGTCACGTGACCAAGTACAATTTGCACTTAGTATTGGCGAATAACCTTATTACTTGATATCGGCGAGTAAGGGTGCTTCGAATATACGTACTGGGTTCACATAAAACAAATTCAAAAAGTAAAAAAGATTCATGATTAGACTAAACCATGGAATCTCTCAAAAATCACAATAAAATGTTAATGGGGCAGCTCGCTTGTAGATGTAGAGAACTTTGTAGATATCACATGCAACCCACAAGAATCCAAAATTCAAACGAATAAAATCACAATAAAATGTTGATGGACACCATAGATCATTTCTCAAATATACATGACTTATATACGTATGCTAACTTCATTTTCATATATCATTTCTCAGTTAACTTCATCACCATACCATCACCTTCAATATTATTTGCTATTGTTCACGTTAAAAAATGGCACAACATTTCAGCTCCGGTCCTTTGGTCAATGATTTGTTGTTTCTAAGAAATAATCATAGAGCTGGTTATGCATTTTATCAATCAGAAAATTTGAAAGACGAGGGTGTACTTAGGTTGAGAAGGTGTGATGAGAAATTGTGGTCTTACCTTCGTAAAAATCCACTATATGAAAATGTTATGCATTATATACGTGAGGCTGGTTTCGAGGGCATTTTTCAATGTGAGACAAGGAGGGTTGACAATGCTCTAGTATTTGCATTAGTTGAAAGATGGCGTCCAGAAACACACACGTTTCATATGCCAGTCGGAGAAGTAACTATAACCTTACAAGATGTGGCAGTTTTGTTTGGTTTACGGGTTGAGGGTACGGTATTGTGTGGTATTGAAAGAAAATGGTCAGATGATGAAATTATAACAACTTTTCTAGAATTGACCGGTATAGAGATCACCGGTGAAGAAATCAGTTCGCAAAGAATAAACATGACGTTTGTTATGGACGCCATCAAGGAGACTCAACTTCTTGATAATGCCACTGAACTTCAATGTACGCAATGAGCAAGAGCGATAATTTTACTTATAATCGGTGGAACATTATTTTGCGAATCCGCTAACAACTTTGTCCACGTCAAATTTTTAAATCACATAAATGATTTAAATCAATGCGGTCAGATCATGAGAATAATTAACGTTTACATGTGAGGAATCTTGTACATTCGTGGAGTAATATTGTGGTATAATTTCATCTTCATCATCAATGGTTTCCACGGATGACGGGTTTGCTTCAAATTCTTGACTACCACATGACCCAACTTCTGATTTCGACTGATCATCAGCATCAACCATTTCATGAAAACTGGTAGATGGACCGACTTCAAGTGGGTTCGCAAACCCTTCATATGGATAGATTGACTGTTGACGAGCCTCAATTACCGCTGATAACCGACAGTGCATGTCCGTACAACCAGTTTGCTGGATGGAAGTTCTTGGCTTGATAATAACATGAACATTGGGGAGAAAATTAACCTCGATTAAAGCTAAGAAATATAACACATTTAGGCTATGGTCGTTGAAAATCTCTGTTGATTCGTAAACACCTACATAAGTGTAATATAACTTCAAAGTAAGCTTGTAAAATTCTTTTTGAACTTGAAAATGTTGATAGATCAAATCCACAAAATCTTCATATGAAATCTTACGTTGAATAATAAGGATAGTGTTTCTGGTGGAATCATCACACCAAATAATGCCATTTTCGTATGATACATTACCATCCCAATATAACTTAACAAAAATAGGATCAAACATTTTTATTTTAAAGAAGAGAATATGAAATTTGATTTATGTTTGTTGGTAAGGATAACTTGATCTGATCATATACAAGCAACAACGTTTCATTATATCTCCAACCACCTACATTTAATCTTTCAACAACCTACATTTAATCTTTCGACAAAACAACTTGTATTTAATATGGCAACAACTTCTATTAATAAACCAAACCAACTACATAAGAATTTTAATCTTGGCAGATTCGAAGCACCCTTACTCGCCGATCTCAAGTAATATTAAGGTTATTCGTCAATACTAAGTGCTAATTGTACTTGGTCACGTGACCTCGCTTTTACTCGCCACTATCAAACACAGTTTACCTTATTCGCCACTATCAAATGCAATTTACCTTATTCGTCACTACCAAATACAAATAAGATTCTCTCACCTGACAACCCTCTTACATTCTCTTACACACCTATGTCAATACTCTTATTCGCCAATATTAAAAACTATCACCCCGTTTGTGATTAAAAAACAAAGCCAACCCCCCAAGTGATTAGTAGTCCCAAATACACACCATTTGTAAAAAAAATTCTACATTCATAAATAAACGAAACACTAACATGTGTGACATATAACATCAATAATGAACTAATACTATTACGTGTCATATTATTCTAATTTAGCCATTATCAAAAAAATTAAAGGTTGATTGGTTGATTAAAGCTATACACATTGTTTTCAGAACAATTGCCATTAATAAATATATGATATCAAGTCCATTTATTTGCCGGATATGTTGTTCGTGCCCGGAAACATATCATTCGTTTGGTGGTTGTTTTGCTACCACAAAGATTTGGAGACTTGTGGCGGGCTGACTTGAAGTGGAGATTTTTTTATAGGGATTCGACCAAAAGTGTTGATAAAATTGCTAGACGCCATTCTCGAATTAAAAGAAAAATTGATTTGAGAATGTCTGTTTCGCAATGTGATGGGCTATTTGGAGATTTAGGAATATGTTGCTCTATCAGCCGAAAGAGATTCAAAGTGAAGAAGTTTCCGATATAGTCGTTAGGTTTACAAATTGATTCCAATTTCAAATGGCATGAACCGAACCATTTGGATATCAAGTGAACTAACTTTCTTTGGTTTATCATTTGCTCGTTTTAAACGGTTATGAACACCCCTAATAAAGACTTGCACATTGATCAACTCAAATTCGATGTTTAGGAAGATAGTTTCTCATGGGTTGAACTGTCTTAAAGTTAAAGGTGCATGTTTACATCATCAGTTTTCTTTACCGACTAATAGTGTGTTTAATTTGTACAATTAGTTTGGATTTCATTTCTTAAATTGTTAGGTTCGTATAATTTGTTGAAATTGGAATATGACTTTCATTTATAAAATGTGTTTGGTTGAGAAAATAGTTGGAGTTGGAATTGGAATTAACTAAGTCACTTAGGTTACCTGCCTTCATATAAAGAAATTGAACATGTCTTTCAAAAGCGAAGAACTTTAAAGAAAACAAATGGAATCTCCGACCACTCAACAAAGCCGCACCCCCATTCTTGTGGATCGAACAGAAGCCTAGACTAGATCCTCATGCCTCCTTAAGTAGTATCCATAAATGACGTGTTTTTAGTAAGAGATGAATATTACCATACGTAATAGTAATTAGTAAACATGACACTATGATGGAAAGTTTCGAATTCATTTCATAACTGACTTTATTTTATTGGATAAGCATACATAAGGAGGGAAAAACAAATTCTAATTGATTCCTTGGAAATTAGTATGAATAAATTAATTAAAATTACAACATATGCATCTTAATTTTATACAATATTTAGTTATATATCTTACAACTCAAAAACTGTAAAGTTGCAGCATTTCAAATAGCTATAAGCAGCAGTCTTTAGTGATACCCAATTGGAGCAGGATACTCCTTTAGCTCATGACCTTGACACTGAATGTCCTGAAACAAAAGAAATAACGATATTAATTAACCATTACCAACGACTTAATTAGATTTAGCGACCAAATAACGATCACTGGCGAACTACTTACCGAAGCATAATGGTTAAGATCACGGTGATGTGCTTCGTCTGCACGAATAACCCTAACCACATCTTTAAGTGTCGAGTTTTGCGGTAAACATCAATAATCAATGGCAATAGCGGGTGCTGGAATATCTTCCATCACCCCTTTCTCGAGGTCGTTTAGGAACTCGGTATACGAGTTCACGGCCTCCTCTCAAGGTAGCCGGTAATACGGTGAGCAAGTTTTGGTGATGCCAAATAGGCTAGGAAATATGCGTTGAAGAACACTCCCTGGACTGGAAAGACTAGGGCGCGCTCATGCCAATTTGGCTCGTAGACATCAATGAATGTCATGAGATGCATTCGTTCGTTTTCAGCTTCTTCTAGTAGGGCTTTGATCCAGCCACCACTTTGCTCGAATCGACGAAGTGATTTGGCGTGCAGCAACATCCCTCCAACCATCCCGGGTACTGCAGCGACGGTTTCTAGTAGAACCGCGTGGTGTATGTGTTTTTTCTGTATTGTAAATAGGGTCGGTATGTAAGAATAAATATATGGCCATCATTATCATTTATATAATAATAGATCAAAATAATTAATTATATCTTATTATATATTAGCTTAGTAATTGTTGATGGACCATATTACTCTTAATAGCTAATAAAGGGTTTCCCCTTGGGTGTATATATAGAGAGAATAAATTAACATCATAACCTAATCTCACACACATAATAAGAAAATCATGTGTCTCCTCTCTCTTCTAAACCGGGTTCCTCTCAAGAACCCTAACCATCCTTAACTATACATCCTAAAGGGGAACTCGATCAAGATGACAAACATGTCGACTACATCATACCCTGCTGCGGTTACTACTCTCCATGCTGTAACATGTACACATATAATTATAGGTTTATCATATTATTCATGTTTTTTATTATCACCATGAGAAATTGATCAACATGTGGTATCAAGAGCGATGTTATTTAATCAGTTCTTCATGGTTTTCCATTAAATCTGGATTTAAACCGGAAGACTTGAATCTAAAATCTTGATAAAACCTAATTTTAAATTTTTTTATGCTTGTACTCATTGAAGTCGGTTTATAAATAAACTGTTTAAATCTTTTAGAACCCGATTTCACATTAAAAACATGTTAAAAATTTATGATTTTTCGGTGATGTTCTTCGTGTTCATCATGGGTTTTTCGAAAATAATGCATATTTTGGTTAAAATTTAGATTATGATTGTGTTTTTTCCTAAAATAATTGAAAAACAAATCTCAAAAGATTTTTTGAAATCTGAATAATTATTAAGAATATAAATTTTAAAATTAAACAAATCTTGGAGATAAAATTAATCTCTAACAATTTGAACCAAAATATTATTACCTTAAATAATTTTTGGATTTTAATGCTTACCGAAATCTCGGTCAAACTGAGATTTCATCAAAAGAGAAATCTCATTATAACCGAGATCCCATTAAAAACCGAAAACTTATTAAAAACCGAAAACCCAATAAAACTGAGAACTCATAATTTGACCGAGAACTCACTACTAGAATCGAGAACTAATTACAAAACCGAAAACCAAAACTTTTCTAATCCAAACAGGTTATTATTAACTAATTAAATGTTTTGTAAGTACTTAAAACTTATAAACCTTTTACAAAACATAAAAGCTTTACTTGAATGAATTTTGATGTGTCACTTCTGCCCAAAGGTGATGTGTTACACATCTACTCCTCATTCAAGTCTAATTACAAAGCTTTGTTAATTTTGCTTACATGATTTAAATGTCTCATTTCTGCCCAAAGGTGATGTGTTACATTTATATCCAGCAAAGTTAACTCGTGCATAATTAAAATAATTGTCTCACTTCTGCCCAAAGGTGATGTGTTACAATTGTTTTGCACACATATACTTAAATAAATTTAAATTCTGCCCAAAGGTGATTTATTTTTTGTTTAAGTAGAACTTTTAATTATAGTCTATTAGTTTGATATTAATAATAGACATATCACATCTTCAATAAAATATAATGATCCTCACATTAATGATTCTTCCTTAATCTAATGATCATAAATTTTAATATGTTTTATTTTAGTATCCCATAACATTACTCACTATAATTTTCTTCTATAAATAATTATCTCATTCAAATCATCCACTCTAATCTCAAACCCAAATATGTTTTGCTTCATAAAGAGTTTCATTAACTTTTAGCTCTTCTCGTTTTTTGATTATCCTCAAGAGATGACCATCTCGTTGCTCCTAATAATAGTAATAAATAAGAAACCTAGAGCATGAAAAAATGGGATGAGTCAAACATAATGTCTCTTATGAT
The DNA here is from genome assembly GCF_021521415.1 of Bidens hawaiensis. Taxonomy (NCBI): domain Eukaryota; kingdom Viridiplantae; phylum Streptophyta; class Magnoliopsida; order Asterales; family Asteraceae; genus Bidens; species Bidens hawaiensis. Next base: position 369,963 of record NW_027491891.1, on the reverse strand, counting down.
AATCAATAAACACATGCTATCAGATAGAGTTATCCTAGATTTAGTTTTTCCTAAAACTAATCTAATATCTATTAAATAATTAAAATAACTCATAAGATGCATGTGTTCCTTGAAAATTCTAACTATAAGGTTAAATGGCACTACCGAATACATCATAATGTACAGTACCATGACCCATAAAAATTAAGGGCTCACACATGGAAATAAGTACACTTTTCTTATGCATTACATACTAAAATTTTCTATTATTATAATTTGTTGCCTTAAAAATCAACTATAACACTCACAAGTACAAAAGGAAAAACGAGTATGTGGATTAGCAACACATGTAAAAGAAAAGAATATGGCATTGGAACATAAGATGTTATTCAACTCACTACCACTAAAACCTTAAAGAGAATAATTTTAATGTTCATTAACAAAATACAAGTATTACTTCCAGCTTTAAGTTCTCTAAGGAGAAGTCTCATTGTAAAAATATGTCATTATATTAGGCATAAGTAACAAAACTATCCATAATTCAAAGAATATCTGGCTAAAACAGTAGTTGTATATTAATGATTTTTAAGTATGCTAATCCTAATATTCCAATTAATACATGATAGATTGAGTCTAGTTTTATAAGTTTCTTTACTGATATCAACAAATAACTAACATGAGTGTTAGTGACAAAATTTAAATGTTAAAGCTATTATAAAAAAAAAAAAAAACTGTCTTCTAATTATGCTTTATGATATCTTAAATATTCTAGAGATTAATCAGAATTTAGTATCATACTTAAGCTACAATATGACAGTTATGAGGTTTGCATAGCCAAAATAAAGTCACTCTTACCTTAAACTCTTAGATTATTTGTTATCAATATCTGGATTGAAACAATTTTAAAATAGAACTAGATGATATTATATACTTTCACAAATTTTGTTATCATGCAAATAAAATTTAAAAAAAGACAAATGAGACCTATAAAATTCATCCATTAAAACCAAATTTCATGAGAAATCATGACATGGTTGATGAGGGTGATTTTTCATCTAATCTCATTCTTATTAATTTAATCATGTGTTAGATGCCCTAAACATTACTTGGCATAAGGAATAAGTATGGGTTCTCCATAATTTATATTTCACTGACATTCGTGGAACTTATTCAAACGGAATATTCAGACATAATTCTTTTATCAATTAAAAGGCTTTTACTTGTATCTAATCTGTCTTCTATGGTCCACGATCTTAAAGAGATCCATTCATATATACTTAATACGATTTCTTCTAAATATGCCCCTAAGTTTATTATGACATCTGGACGTTAATGAAATCAATATATATAACAGATTCCCATGTCACGTACATCATTGAAACTTCTCTTGTATATTTCCTAGAGATATTAAAGATCAGTAGGAGCCTTAAGTGTCTCAATCATAACTTACAATATTTGCAAGAGGTGGGGGAGTGAAAATTTTATATGATCTCAATTACACCTTTTGTACAAGACACTACTCCATCACAACACTATTCTATCAAAACTTATCTCTTTAGAATTTACAATCTCTTACAAATGTTTCATTGTTGCTTAAAGTGGGCAAACTCGAATTTCTTACTAAACTAATCCTCAACAAGAGAAACTCCAACAACTTATATCATTAACTTGTTTCTCTGTTAGAATCTATAGGTTTATAAATATTGACCCTAAGCATGCTAATTTCCTAACGGTTTCTAAGGTCAGTAGGAGCAGTAAAAGTCCGTATAATGACTTGGCAAAAGTACAAGAGGCAGGGGGGAGAGAGTCATTAGATTTTACTCTAAATTTAACTCCAATTACACCTCTTGTACACCATACTGTACCAACTCTTACACACTTAGAATTCTGAAAATGATAGCAACCTAACCAAGAGCTAATTCATAAAACTGAAACTTCAAATAAACCCAATAATCAACTCAGGAGGTCATCTAGGTTTTAAAACCTACTAACTTTGATGATTATGTAACCTCCCTAACTAAAGTTGAAACGGATGTTGGAAAGTTTAATGATCATACCCCTTCTAATTAAACCATTAAATCAATCAATATTCTAAATGAAATAAAGCTATCATTAACAAATTAAACTAAACTTTATAAGTCAGAATAACGTTTAAGATTTTGTTGAACCCCATAACAAAATTAAATCCTAACACAAATGTTAAGACACAAAGAAGCATGATTGATTGTTAAAGGTTATATTCAAGGAGAAATCAACTATCAAAGAATCTTCTTACCTATATTACAAAAGATTTCTTTTAAGTATATTATTGTTCTAGTAGCTTATAATAGTTAAGAGCTACATTAGATGAACATTAAAAAAAAACTTTCCCTAACAATTGACTTACATATTTATATGTTCATAACACAACCTAAAAGTTATAAACTGAAGGCTAAAGAACATTTAGTCTATAAGTCAATAAAATTCATATATGGGTTAAAGCAAACATCAAAATGTGATGAAATCTTTATACAATTATTTTCATCAAAAACCTAGTGGATTAATGTACCTACCTCAAGATGAGTCGGAGTAACTAAAAACAAACTTGTTCGTATATATAGATGACATTCTTCTGACAAGTATATGTTATATAAGTCAAAGCATTGTTCGTACATACTTTATGTGATAGATCTCAGAGATATCCCTTACATAATAGATATCATAACATTCTGAGATAGACCCAAAGGGACGTTAGCTTTGTTCTATAATTTTTATCTTAAATGGGTCCTTATACATGTAACAAACAATATTGGTCTATTTAGAGGATAATAGGATCATTGAGATTATTACTTTATGCTTCATTAAGTAGAAGCCTTATGTAGGTTCAAGTCTATACTCGTTCAGATATTACTCAAAATTGCAACACACTAGATATGTCTAGATTAATGTGAAACATCTAAAAAGAGTATTAAAATATCTTTAAAAGAAACGAAAGACTAAAATTTAAAAGAAAAACTGAGAATTCAAACCGGTAGATTACTCTAAACTTTGTCCTATTCAGAGATAAGAAAATGTAATTTTCGGAATATATTCTTATGTCAGAAGATAAATCTATCTCATGGAGGAGTCATAATGAACTGATAACAACAACCTAAGTCATAACGACATAATATGTTGATTAATTACAATATTGTTGAATATTTATTAGTGAACTCAGAAGTTTATTAAACTCCAGATAAATTATATATTGAAGACTAATTGCGATAAATTCAGCTACCATGTTTTCTCAAACAGTAATAGTTTGAGAGGTGCTGCATTAAATTTTGATATGAAACTAATTATTCGTTTATGAACGAATTGAGGAATCTAAATTTTTGTATCGAATACATTCATGATATGCTTAAGGATCCTATAACTAAAGGTCTACCCGTAAGTATTATGAAAGCACTTATAATAATGAGGGGTTTGTTGATGATCATGTACAACTGCATATTGTACTATGAATATTTCCTCACTAGTTTTGATTTTGTATGTCTCTTAATATGTTCTGCATGCATAATGACATATAGACAAATTACTATACAAATCAAACGTTTGAAGGGCTTACTTGAAAATTTTGATCATAACTACTTAGGTTTTAAATAAGGACTACAGTATGATTAATGAGGGTCTTGAGTTGATGTTCAATTCAATGACTGTATTTCTCTGCTCCAGTTTGAGTTTAAAACTAAAATGAGTGTTAACTCCTGATCAGGCTTATATAATACTCATAATAAATGATTACTCGGCCAAGTGGGAGAATGTAAGAATAAATATATGACCATCATTATCATTTATATAATAATAGATAAAATAATTAATTATACCTTATTATATATTAGCTTAGTAATTGTTGTTGGGCCATATTACTCTTAATATCTAATAAAGGGTTTCCCCTTGGGTGTATATATAGAGAGAATAAATTAACATCATAACCTAATCTCACACACATAATAAGAAAATCATGTGTCTCCTCTCTATTCTAAACCGGGTTCCTCTCAAGAACCCTAACCATCCTTAACTATACATCCTAAAGGGGAACTCGATCAAGATAACAAACATGTCGACTACATCATACCCTGCTGCAGTTACTACTTTCAATGCTGTAACATGTACACATATAATTATAGGTTTATCATATTATTCATGTTTTCCATTATCACCATGAGAAATTGATCAACACGGTATAAATTATTAGTGGTGGATAATGACAAACATTTTTTCTATATCAGGAGATAGAGAGATTGCTCCCACTAATACCTCTGACTCCATAAACCTTTTCTTTGACGAATTTTTTACAAGACTAAAATTTCTTGTCTCGTTATACAAACACTATACATAATGGACCATCTACGACGGCCAACATCATTGCAATTTATGCATAACCACAATGATTTTGGTTGTCACAAAACTCGTCACAAACGTATTGTGACGAGGTTTGTTTTGAGATGGATTTAACGACTGAAATGATTGTCGTATTTACCCGAAAATATAGCTGGGTGGGCTACTTGAGGGCTTGAACGATCCCATATGCAATTTTGTCATTCCAAGTGACCGGGTTATGGTGCTTCTTCACATCGATTGTTGTATCTGCTTCATAAGCTTCCCATGGCTGTTACATAAAACATAATTAGTTAAGTTTACTTTGATTATTACAATAAAACCATAGTTTGAGACCGTGATCACATACCCGATAACAGTTCCATTTCCAAGCTGATCCGTCGGACTTTGTGAGTGCCTGTGGAGTTATGCCCCAGTAGCTTGAAACCGCTTTTGTATCAGTGTCGTCTTTCTTGTCTTGGCTAGACCCCGAAGATGCATGAGTGTTGTAGTTTCGAGCATGCATGGTCAAAAGCCTGGTGGTTCCCATGGTTGTACTCATGGGAGCCTTGAGAGGTTCAGTAACTACTGAACCTGTAAAACTTGTAGTGGAAAACATACGCGTTCTTAGTTGCGCTAATAGCAACTGGGACGCCTTTGTTACTACAACCGTGCCGTTTCGATTCATTTGAAAGTAAAGAGATTGATAGAAAGTGTTGAGATATGATAGTTTGTGGTGAATAATTTGATTGTGAGCTTTTATATATATATTAGGAGGTTGACATGAATCATGATTCATGAAACATTTAGAAGGAACGAAAAAGGGTATTCAATATAAGCGGCTTATTATTAGTCAACAAGGAAAAGTCTTTGGTCAAGTAAGTGACGACAAGTTTGATTTGAAGCATTAGATGGTCAACTAAGTGACGACCGACGAAAAGTTTGTTTTCTCAACATAAAATAAGTTATAGGATTTTTTTTCTTTGGTTTAAAAAAAATAATAGAATATTTGTGATTTTTATTTTAAACCAGGTAACGAACCTGTCTGTTTGATTGGCATTGGTTGAGCTCGTTATAACACCGATACTAAAGAAACATAAATATTAGATCCCCAAAAACAGTATTAACACACCTATAAAACAATTGAAAATGATTTGCGACACTGAATTCTGACTTTTATCTTTATGTAGAATGAATAATATGTTTAGGTCTGATGATTACTTCCATTAAACTTTTATAAAATTATAAGATTACCATTTACAAACTCTATAATAGTATAATTTACACAAAAACAAAACACCTAAAACTCAACACCTATGCTTATTTTGTTTTGAGCGAGATCCATCGTGCGCTTAAAATCTGAAACAAAGCATGTTATTTCCCCATATGAACCCGTAACTGAGTCTAAGGGTAGAGGATTAGATGTCGATGTTTGACTTTATTATTTAATCTAGTTTAATCATTTTGTAAATTTTAATAGCCTTTAAATAACTCGGTATTTTTATATCAACAATCAAAAAAATAGAAAATATATATTTTAACTTCTCAAGAATATTCTTATACAGTGGTTTACGTAATCGTCAGATAATCTATATAGATGGTGTGTTCTAAACCACGTAACGGTATCCACCTAAAGTCAACAACACATCTAATGTCACAGTAGTGTGTACTAGAGGTGCATAAACCGGTTTAAAAATCAAAACCGGTTTGGGTTAAAACTGGTTCGGTATGGTTAACAAAAGTCAAAACCGGTTTATGATCGGTTTCGGTTCGGGTTGAAACCGGTTTCTTAACATGTTACGACCGGTTTTGGTTCGGGTTTTGATCGTTTCGGTTCGGGTTTTAACCGGTTTTTATCCTGTTTTTGTCCTGTTTTGGCCGGTTTCGGTTCGGTTAACCGATTTGAAACCGGTTTTGGTGGAGAAAACTACAAACCGGATCCAAACCTCCGGTTTCAACTGGTTCCAAACCATTTTCTACATAATCAGTTTCAAACCGGTTCGGGTTCAATTTAATTTTTAAGTCGGTTCAGTTAACCAGTTTGTTTGCCCTACTCTAGTGTACAAATCTCCGGGCATTTTTGCTGTCTTGGGCTGGTTCCGAATAGGAACTTTCCTTTCCATGTATAAATATTAATTTATTTAAGACAACGTCTTTTTCTTAAATGACCTAAAATAACATTATTGAATTAGTTGAATGGTTTCGTGTTCTACTTCTCTTTTTCCTCATTTCTTGGCCGTCACATTTGTTTTCTTTTTGGATATTGACCCGTAAGTTTACAAGATATTAGGGGTGTAATCGATTAACATCTATATTGTTTTCGTTAAATAACAAACATTAAAAAATAATCACAATTACAGTTATATTCAAATACAGATACGTAACATTCGGTACATAAAAATAACAGCTAAAATATAATGGATCACTCGTCCCTGTAACAGAATAAAAAAAAAGTGCTATCTTGGTTAACGAAATGAATCTACGATTATACAAGGAATTTCATTCAATCAAAAACGATATCCCTTCGCACCCCTCTGTTTTTTTCTTTTTCATTTCTTTTCTTTTTCACCTTACTTTCTCGAGACCACTGCCGCCGCTGTCACCACCACCATCTATCTGCCACCGCCACCACAACCTGACTACCGCCACACCACTATCGTCGCAACCACCACCATCGTCGTTGCCATTTTGTTATTTTGATCAATCTTCTTTATATATGAGGTAGGGGCATTTTTGTTTTTGCATCTTTTAATTTGTGTTTAACAAACAACATAAAGTAATCATTTTATTTCAAGGTTAATCAAAAAGGCAAATGAATAAATAATAATAATAATAATAACTCATTTTGTTCCCTCTATTCCTAAAAGTTAGATGTAAGGCTGTCTACATCTTACACTCTTCATACCGTACCATAGTTTTACTATTTGTGGGATATACTGAATAGTGAGTACGATGATAATGATGATGATGATGATGATGATGATGATGATGATTTGTTCCCTTGTTCAATTCATACTTTTATCCATTCCATAACTCATTACCCTATACGAAAGAGACTTTTATTTTAACTATCTCATTATAAAACAAGTTTTTTAAATCAACCTAACTAAAAATTTGAATATGTGATTCTTTATTTGACAATCTGATTACAATTATATAATTGAAAACATTGAAAGCCTAAAATATGGATGTAACTCGTAAGGCTATCAGGTGTGGACATTGTTTTACCGCTGAAGAGCTAAGGTGGAGGCCGCCCCGATATTGTTGGTGCCGCCCAACGGAAAATTTTTGTGAAAATTTTACCGTTTAACTCACCGCCCAAATACTCTTCTCCCTTCCTTTAATTTCTTATTATTCTTATTATAAACCCAAGTTTAATTGCACAAATTCTTCATCTGAACAGAGGAGAAAATGGAGCAGGGCGGTGGTCTGGTGGAGAAGGCGGGTGGGGTGGAGAAGAAAGTGGAGCAGCTAATATTAATTTAATATTGGAATTGTGATGTTCTTATAAAAAAAATCTTTTTATAATTAGTTAAGTAGGTTAATTAGTTTTTAGTTAGTAACTTTTTTTATTAGTTTTTTTCAAAAAAAAAAAAAACAAATAAACATGTTTGCATAATTTTTTTATGAACGTCCCGGTATAAATTTTAACGAATACAGATTTTTTTGTTTCAAATAATATTTTTTTAGTCTCGTAAACGCTTTGACACGTGTATGGTCCGGTAAGCTTGGCGAAATAATTTACGTTTTTGACTACCTGAAAACAATGTAGTTTTATCATAGTTATATTTAATTTTTAAGTTGAATTATATTAATTTATTTTAGTTGTCTTTATTATTATTTTTAAAAAGAGAGTGAAATGGTAAATTGGTGACAATTTCCATGCTATTTTAAAAGAGACTGAAATGGAGTGGGGTAGGATGTGTCGCTGACGTGACATTGTAAAATAGGAAGCAAATGACATCTATACCATATAGTCTATCTAAGGGTGTGTCGAACCAGATCAATTGAAAAATCAAAAGACAAACCGGAGTGTTGCGTGCCACGATCTGGCACCACACCCAAGTTTCCATACCTTCAAGTTTCAACTCGATGCCAGCAACTTTTATGTGTTCTTGTTTTTGTTAGTTTGATAATTCTCAGTTTAGTATCTTTGTTTTGTAGTGGGTAGTTTATTAAGTAGCGGGTCGGTTATGGATTATGAATGAAAATATTATGATTTAAGAATCAAGTGTATATTCTATCTAAATTTCTAATCTGGATATTTTCTATTTTCTTTGGACCATTTAATTCACGAACGAGGTTCGTATCACGGATGAATATAGGCGGATTGATTGTGGGCTGTTTTGGGCCGGTTCGGCCTGATGATTTCATCTTTGTTGGGCCACTATGGGCTGCAAGCTAAAATAGACTGGAGTCTTGGACTGCTTTGTTGGTTAAGTAGATAGCATCATAGTAATATTTCTAGCAAAGCATTTTTACTAAATTTGGTGTGGAAGAAAATAAAATATATTGCATTTGATAATTGGTGTTATTTCGTAAACTTATTTTGTATTTAAGGCTAGTTTGGGTATCATAGATGTTAACTATCTTATACACATAAGCCAGTCAGCCTGACTAACGAAAAAACTTCAAATCGAGACTGACCCATTTTATGGCATGATTCCAACCTTTGATCCAGTCCATGGGTTGCTTTGTTCTTGAATTTCTGTTTTCGGGCCGGTGCGGTCAACACAAATATCAAAAGTTTTTACTAAATTACACTAATAATTTGATTGCAATACTTTTTATTGTTACCCTCTTATTGTAAAGTTCTAGTTACGTCACAAAAGATGTTACAAAGAATAGATAATAATGAAACTATGAGATAATGATAAATCAATAAACGAATGCTATAACTATAATACCATATATAACATATGAAAAAATCAAGCTTATTAATTATTATTGTTGTTATTATTAATATTTATCTAGTTAGTTGGATAAAGATTGATAGTATTTGTACTGGTTTAAAATTCGTATATGTGAAATTACGTACGTATGGGTCAAGATAAGGTTAGTATTTGAGGTAAGGTTCTTGTTTTATTTCTAAATTCGTAACTTTCGTTTTGGTTAGTAAAAAGAAAACCATAACATTAATTATTCAAGTTCTAGTATTTGCCTTGGTACCCACTTTCTGATTCAACAACCTAAACCTATCAAGCAATTCGAATGGAATCATTCCCGTCACGCAAAAACTACGAAGAGCTGGCTGACGTGTTTAGCTTCACCGCGGTTTCAGCCATGAACTTGGCCCTATGGTTCATCTTAGGAGTCAATCTGCTTTTATTGATGCTCAACTATGTGCTGCTTTTGGGCATATGGGCCGCATTGGTTCGATATGGCTTATCACCAGAAACGTTACTCGAGGTTCTATTATTTATTCTAGGGTGTTTCTATATAATGTATACTGCAAACAAGGCCATTGATTTAACAAGTCGGGTGTATTTTGTTACATGGGTCGTATTGGGGTCAACTTTCGTGATCATTGGAGTTGTAGGAGTGATCATAGCCGTTTACCGGATCATAAAAAGAAAGAATGAAACCAGCAACCAGATGCTTATGAAGATCCTAAACAACTCAACTATGTTGTTTGTCAATGGTTACGCGGTCTTATGTTTCTTGTGTGTCAAGCAGGAGAACAACGTTTGGAAAATATTGGGGGCTGTATTTTTGGGAGTTCTAGGATTACTTTGTTTGATATCGTGCACTTGGCGGCTTGTTAGCTCGTTGCGAGAATATCGTACTCGCAATGTGCGTGTATCAAACTCGAATGAAGTAGCTTGATCGATTCACAGCATCTGTTTATTCATATGGAATTTTGATTTGTTTCATAGCATAGTAAATATCTTTTTGTGCAATTGATGGATATATATTCTTCGTTTTATTTTTGTGAATCTTTTAACAATTATTTATTCAAGAGATTTTCACACAGATTAATAAATCAATATCAGTTTATGCATTATCTATCTTTTGTTAGTCATGTGTGCAATAAATTATACTTCATAGAAGTTTGAACTTGCTTTACGTGTCATAAGAGGATAACTAATCTAATCTAGATGTTTATAGCTTTGATACAATGGCGTGGGGCATCATTTGAAAAACTATATGTACGAAAGTCGCAAAAGCTACAAAACATTGAGGACGATTTTGGCAGTTACTACTCTACTCCATTTGAAAATTAATAAGCTATTAAACAAACTAAGAAGGATGAATTCAACCTTGAGTTAATGATAAAATCTAACGGAGTTAACGAGTTTAACGACGTTGGCAACAACTGAGAAACCTCAATGGTCTAATTGCAAAAAGAAAATCATATGAATGTAAATCGCAAAAGTAACCAATCTCATAGACGATTTTGACACTTTACTCTTTTAAATATTATATAAATATTAAAAACCATTATTTTGGTCGGTCTCTCATGTATCAGTATTCATTAAATTTTCATGTTCAATCACACACGTGATGATGACTCTTCATTGTTAATGTATTACTCATCCTAAATCCGTTATGGTTTATTACTTTCTCACAATCTTATAGACGTTTTTAACACTTTACTCTTTTAAATATTCTAATTAACAAGATCATGCAAAATCCTTAAATCAACTTTACTTTCAAACGTTAAAAAAATTAAAAATAAAAATTGTTGGTAAGGTAAGTAATAAAACTTCAGGGGTACAAACTGAAAACAAAACATTTATAAACTCTGTCCTCCGTTATATATTTCGTCAAACCCTCCATCACCGTCAATCCATCCGTTCAAACACCGGCGACCAGGTAAACTTTGAATACTCAATTGCTTAATTTCTTCAAAAAATATTATCAATTTACGCTTTTATTTGCTTATTAATTCAGCTAATTACAGTAGCATCGTATATATATATATATATATATATATATATCTGATGTACGTTTATAATAATTAGGGATCTTATGAATCTATAGACCAATTTGCATCACGATCTATAACATATTTAAATTTATTATGAAATTATTAGATAGATTATAAATTAGGGTTTATTGAAACATAATAATTTTTCTAATTGTAATTATATAAATAGTTGATCAACAACATACTGCGTTACAAGGTCAATTTCCATGTTATTATTTTTGCAGGAAATTTATTATTTGTTGCATCTAATTATCAACAATGGGAACCCCCGAGACCTCTTGTGAGGGACCGTATACTAGACGACATCGGTGGAGCCTTTGGTATGGGTGCGGTTGGGGGCTCGGCTTTTCATTTCCTGAAAGGCACATACAACTCACCCAAAGGCTTGCGGTTTGTTAGCGGGTGCCAAGCGGTGCAGATGAATGCTCCACGCGTTGGCGGCAGTTTTGCAGTCTGGGGCGGGCTTTTCTCCACTTTTGATTGCACGATGGTGTACTTCCGCCAGAAAGAGGATCCGTGGAACTCGATAATAGCCGGTGCTGCCACCGGAGGGTTTCTCCAGATGCGGCAGGGGCTCGGTGCAGCCTCACGATCGGCGGCTTTTGGTGGGGTTTTACTTGCTATGATCGAGGGGGCCGGAATCATGTTGAATAAGATCATGAGTGCGCCACAGAATTTGCCTCCAATGGAAGAGGCGTTACCGGCTAACATGCCGCCAATTCCCATGGCACATATGTCTAATCAGGGCCATCAGGCTCAAGTAAACATTGATGGCATGACATCATCATCGTCTTCATGGTTTGGAGGGCTGTTTGGTGGCGGGAAACAAGAGGAAACTAGCCCGAGCAATGGCGCAAAGACACAGGTTTTAGAGAGCTTTGATGCTCCGAACCTGCCTTCATTTGAATACAAGTAAGTTAGCAGATAAAGGTTTTGGAGTTTTGGAATGAGATTGGAGGTTATATTTCACTTGTGAGGTTTGTTTTGAGACATTGTTTTTGTGTACAAGTTTCTAACCAAATAATCAACAATCAGGCTAAACCGCTGCTGGCTCTGATATCACTCACTTGTTAAATTGCTACTTAACTTGTTATAAATGTATTTAAGCCACTTAAGTAATTATTACATAATCTCAACATGAGCAAAGGGTCGTTGCAGACTTGGAAAAGAAAGATGCCACAAGATCATTAGCCCACATACTAATTTAATGTAAATGGCGGGTAGAGATGCGTGATGCAACTAGGGGTGTTTACGGGCGAAGACGCTCGCAATTAATTTGAGATTAGATCTATAAAAAGCTCAAAACTGGTTGAGCCTATCGAGCTTGAGCCTCAAATAAAGCTTGTTTGATTATCGAGTTTGAGCTAGAGTCTTGTATGGGATCAATTTGAGATCAATAAAAAGCGTGACACGAGCTGAGCCCAATTGAGCTTGAACCTTAACTACAGCTCGTTTCGTTTGGTTATCGAGCCCGAGCTAGAGCCTTGTATGCGAAGATCGTTTAGGCCCGTCAAGTTTTACCAAGCCTTGTGTGTTTTTAAGTTTTAAATTTTTTTGGACTACTATATATTAATTTTGCACTATAAAACCGAGGTGAGCCGAGCTTTGGCCCGTTTAAGGTACTGCTCACAAGTACGAGCTAACCTTAGGCTCGTTATAATTAAATAATAAATGGCTCGAGCTTGAAAAACAGTTCATTGTCTGAGCTCGAGCTTTAGAAAAAGAGTTTCAAAAAAGTCAAGCTTGAGCTTGAGTTCTTGAGTTTTATGAAAAAATAAATTAAATATATAAAACAAAATTTTACTTGTTTAAAGAGAATTAAAAATATAAAACCAAATTTTACTTATTTAAAGAGAGAGAAAAGTTGTATATATGGATTGGCCTTTAAAGCATATAGAGGTTGGATGATGTTAAGTTCAAGTCTTTCGTATGATAGAAGTTAGAAAAAGGAATAATCAAGGAACAACCGTACGAGTTAGGCATCATTTGACACCGTGTGCACCACTCAATAAAAGAACTAGATAAAAATGATACACATAATGTCAACTAGGCTGCTTACATTCAAATCGTATTTTAACGCAGACTTGATAAGATTGTGTATTGTGTGATCATATAAAATCAAATCCAAACGATTATTTTACAATATGGAAAACTTGGTACTTATCTATGATAATGAAAATGGAAATAGTGAGACATGGGTGCCGCTGTTCAAGGTGTCTAACATGGATATCATATCATACTCACACCAATATTTTGGAAGTGTTAAATGAGTATATGTGATTGTTCATGAAGACTCCCAATCACCATCATATGGATAGGATGAATAAACGGAAAATACGTATCTAAATGATATGATGAGTACGAATGTGATGGACATGTGTAAATGTGTCTCTTTTTTAAAGTGAAATCTCTTTAAAATAAAAGAAAAGAAAAGGATGGTTTGATTTTTTTAGAAATGGGGTTTAAACCTAGACTACATAGGATGAGATTATCGTTTGACGTGCTAAGTTTTAATTCCTTTGGAATATTGCATATGACGTTTATGGGTTGCTAAGTGTGTTTAGTTTGATACTTTGATAGAGTTTAGGCCTGAAAGTCAACTCGATCTCGATAAGTGAAGCTCAGACATATTTATTAAGCAAATATATTTTTAGACTTGATATAGAGGTCAATCTCAATTAATATCGGCCGACTCAAGCTTTTAGCACGCCGATCTCAAAAAGTTAATACCTCCCCCACAAGTGTACAGTACATGGATCCGTCCCCAACATATTCACAAAATCGGTAACTTCACCAAGCTAATGTTAGATGTACTTCAATCTACATTTATGTTATATAAAGGTGTACATGATATATTATTATTATTATTATTATTATTATTATTATTATTATTATTATTATTATTATTATTATTATTAGATGATTGGTGTACGTATGGTTGATCGGGAATGATGTAGAAAGGAGTGATGAATTATCTAAAGTTAGTATATGAAATTATAAATAGAATGAATGAATATAAAAACACGTTTATCAATCATCACCGTTACTTCCAAAATTAATATATGGCCCATGGAGTGGGTTGCGTCTTGCACTTCAATCAATCGTCATCACGCATGGCTTACCCTTCATTTCAATTATTTGCTTCTCCATGTCATATTCTTATCCATCTAATTGTTTTTTCTTATACTAAAAGTTTCAATGGGTTGGTTTCATAAAGTGATTTTTAAATATAAAGTGCACAAAATATTCATGACATAACACGTTTATATAACGGGACTCGAGACACTCACGGGGTAGGGCAAGGACAACAGCCGGTGCACTGTGGTGCAAGTATGGTGGCTCGGGTAGTGGGTGTGGTGATTAGTATCCGAAGAAAGGAAAGAAGAGTGAGATGTTTGTGTGTGTAGAGGAGAGAGGGGGCAGAGAGCATGTGGGTTCATGGGTAATGGGGCACAACTGGTAGCAGATTCCTGCGGGTCAAAGACAAATGATGAGTTGTCGGCCGGTGAATGGATATCATACAGGTTGCGTCCCGGCCTCCGTAAGTGTGAGAGCGTATAGATTGTTAAGTTCATGATGGCTTTAGACATACAATTACAAGTGGATACTTCTTTTATGCTTCATACCTAAATAACTTGAATGTATCGTTATATGCTAGAACAATGTTAAGGTCTAGTAAGGACATTCGGTTATGGTCTAGTTATGAATATCGGTTGTGGTGCAATTATGGATACCAGATATTGTCTAGTTATGGATTCTAGAAGTGGAATGGTGACGATTATTCAAGTGTGTTAAGTACATTAAACAGATCTAGTATTAGTGCTAACACATGAAATTGTGATGAAGGTCTGGTATGTTTAAGCGTTGTATGCCTTATGGTGTGCATTACTTACGCTATGCGATGCTTTTTGAATGAGACATGAACACCATTTCATAGGCATGGTGAAAGGGGCATTGATACACCCCTACTATCTGGTGAAAGCCTCCACGTTGTTGCCCCTCCTCGATCTAGTGAAAACAATTATTCTTCAAGCCAATTAGACAATGCTACATCATCATTTCATTAAAAAAAGTTTTAAAAGTTCGCCCACCCCATCACATTTTACCCCATGTTGTTGAGTGTACGTGAAACGTGAACAACTTCACTATGCACGTGGCTGAAGGATATAATCTTGATTTCACATGTAAACAAGGATTAAATATGAACAACCGAAAAGTACAAAGGGTAAATTGAGTAAAGAGTTTGAAGATAAAGAAGATAAATATTAGAGTATAAATTAATTGTTAAAGATAAACTTGTTTTAATTAATTAGTTTATTTGTTTTCTTTGTTTTAGTCTAGTGTAGTGTGAAGTCTGGTTAAGCAAGTTAGAGTTTTAGTATAAATTCAATTGTTTAAGGTCATTGCATTTTGTGTGGGTTTCATTCTTAATAATATTGAAAAGAGTTGTGAGTAGTTCTCACAAATTACCGACGTTTATGTTACTCAATCCAATTAAGTCCAACAATAACACCTACGTCAACTTTTTCACATTTTACGTTGGTTTTATATCCATTTTACACTTACATCGAATCGCAGCCACCAGTACTCTTGCCCGGGCCGACGTTGCCAACAATATTGTTGACCGAGAGATGCCAACACACCCAGATCACTTGCTTGCACGCTTACTCACATGCTCCATCATCTCGCCACACACACGCCACACGCACACCTGAGGCATCAGTGCATGGTTAATTAAATAAATAGATATATGGCATTGAAAAATAAGTTGGAAGTTTAAATAAAATTTTAATACTTAACACTTATGGTTATAATGGTTGTACAAGTTTTAATTACAAATGTTTCTGTATTTAAAATTATCCTTAAAACAATTTTAAACTCTATTCTTTATTTAAGTGTTTTAAAATAAACAAACAAAAAAAAATTGTTTTACCTTGAAAACTAAATAATTTTCATTTTAAAGCTTTTTAAACGTACATACTAATGCATTTTTTTTTACTTTTATATGTTAGTTTATATAAGTGCTACATGCATGTATTATCTAGCTTAGATCATGTGTAGTCATAACTATTCACATGTATATATTTTACGTCATGTGACGCACAGTCAGCTTTTTCAAATTTGCAAAAAGAGGGTGTAGTCATAACTACTACCCTTGAGCATTTTGTGTCACGTGGCGCCCAATCACATTCACATTTTTTTGTTTTTTTATTTTTTATTAAAAGTAAACAAATAATAATATTTTATTAAATAAATATTACATTAAAATAAAAACATAAACTACTCGTCTCCATTGTTACCCTCGTCGCCGTCGTCTTCATCATCGACCTCGTCTTCGTATTCATCGCTGCCCTCGTTTTGGTTTTCATTTTCACATGGCAAACGCCGATTCATCCAAAAATGTTAGACTAAATCCCTTTCAGTGAGTTATGTATTTCGCTTGACCGCACGAAATACGTGTTTTCAAGTCTTTGCTCCATACTTGCTGGAGTTCGTAGTGGATCCGAGTCCGGTATGAAAGTTGGACATATTGCTCTTCCCTCGTCTTCGATGATCATGTTATGCGTTATGATACACGCATACATAACACTTTTCATTATTTCTAAAGACCATAGATGACAAAGTTTTTTTAACAAAATGCCAGCATTGTTGAAGAACTACAAAGCACCTCTCGATATTCTTTCTCGCAGACTCTTGTACTTTCTTAAAATACTGTCTTTTTTCATCCAACGAGTATCTAAATGTTTTCACGATAATCGCATACTCTAGATATATTCCATCGCCCAGATAGTACCCACGATCGTAGAAGTTATCGTTTTCCCAAAACGAAGCGACGGGAACGGTCCCAGAGATGTAACTCTCCAACACAGGCGACTGTTTTAAGACGGACATGTCATAGTTGGAACCGGGAACACCAAATAATGCCGACCAAATCCAAATGGCGTATGAAGCAATCGCTTGAAGGCTGACCGTTAGTCTCTTTTGGTCACCTCGTGTGTATTGACCTTGCCATGCAATTGGACAATTAGCCCATTCCCAATGCATAAAGTCTACACTCCCGATCATGCCGAGAAAACCATGCACCCTTGCATGTGCCTCTTAAAGACGTTGTAGATCGTTCCAGTTGGGCTTTATTAGATAATGTGGTCCATATAGTTTTAATATTCCTATCTTTTATACAATTTATAAAATAATTAAGAGTTGATTGCCAATTCCGTCCATGTGGTTTGCTACTTTTGCTACTTCAATCCAAAGTTTGAAGTTTTGTCAATTTAGTCAATTATGTCCCATCCGTCTAATGGCATCCATACGTTGTTAGTTTAAGGATTTTTTTGTCTTTCTCCTTTTTATTTTGAGTTAATGGTCATTTTCGTTCCTGTGGTTTGATACTTTTGCTACTTCAGTTCAAAGTTTGAAATTATATCAATTTAGTCCTCATAGTCAATTATGTCCCTTCGTCTAATGCCATTCAACTATGTGAGGTTGAATATCATAGCGAACAAAGTATGTAAGGCCACGTCACCGGTGTCCTACATTGGACGTTGGATTTACTCATAAACACAGTTCTAAATATCAAAGTTAATTAAAAACTTTCATGGAATATTAAATAGTCAACCATTCATTACAATCATCCATATTTATCTTTTAAAACATAACGTAAAATATAGTAATAAAACTTCATGACAAAATCTTCAGATGCCAGTCTCGTCAAATCCTGCCATGTGTCCCCCTCAGGCTAGCTGCTTCAGTCTATTCGTCTGCGTGCATACTAAAAGTCAACTACGCTGAGTGAGTTCTAGTTAATATAGTTAACATACAATACGTTCATATATTACATACTTAACCTCCTTTACTTTCTTTCGTATATACACAAGTATATACCTTCATTCTTACTTTCATACTTTCTTTTATTTTCGTACTTTAATCTTTTATCTTACTTTACATACATACTTATACGTTTTAAAGAGTCTTTCGCCCTATAACCTCACAGATATTTTTAGGGTCTGCCACCCTCCATCATATATATTATTAGGGCCTGCCACCCTTTACCGTCAATTCCTTCGTTTCATACTTTCCTTTTCTTTTATACTTTTATATATACTTCCTTACATACTCATATTGTAACATCCTAAAATTTTTATAATGTTAAATAAAAGAAAGTTATGTTTAGTGATTTCACGTTTTAGTTATTTAATGTCGAGTAAGGAACGGGTCATGGGCTTAGATTACGTAAGATGGGTTAAATGAGAATGGGCCTTGGGTCCGTGGGCTTGAGAGATATAAATACCCATCCCAAGCCCAAGATATCATTTTATTTCCATCTTTCTCTTTTACACACTCAAAAACACACACATAACCGACCGAGATCCGAAGTCGAGACCCGAGATTTTGCTGGTAGATCTGAGTTGGAAAGGTAAGAACTAATCCCGCAAAGCTAATATTACTGAAAATGGTTAGGATTTGACGGGTTAATCGGACCCGAAACACAACTGCCCAAATCGGACCCCTAAAACGTCGATTTTAGGCCGATTTGATGGTTGGGATTTGTAGGCGCCGATCATACGATTCCGTGGGTACCAAAATCGAGTTATTTGGCTAAGAAACGAAGGAGTTATGGGCAAACAGATCTGCAGCGCGACAACTTCGCCTTCATCTGGGCAACTTCGCCTTCAAGCGATGAACTTCGCCTGCAAGCTAAGTTCGCCTGATGAACTTCGCCTGCAAGCCAAGTTCGCCTGATGATAAGTTCGCCTGATGATAAGTTCGCCTGATGGCAACTTCGCTGAAATGGTAACTTCGCCTAAGGTTTAACTTCGCCTAAAAGCCAAGTTCGCCTAAGGTTTAACTTCGCCTGAAGCCAAGTTCGCCTAAGGTTTAACTTCGCCTAAAAGCCAAGTTCGCCTGAGGTTTAACTTCGCCTAAAAGCCAAGTTCGCCTAAGGTTTAACTTCGCCTGAAGCCAAGTTCGCCTAAGGTTTAACTTCGCCTAAAGTGAAGTTCGCTTAGAAAATAAATTAAAAACCTAATGGAAAATGTGTTAAGGCAGTTATCGAAAATAAAATTTTTCCAAGCTGACCTGGCAGCTTAACCCCAGCCAGGGGCTCTGCCCCTTGGACCCCGCTAGGGGCTGCCGCCCCTAGAACCCCGCTGCCAGGGGCGCTGCCCCCGGACCCCCGTTCGTTGTGGGTCATATATAGATAGAAATACAACGAGTAGTAGTAGTTAATTGATATGTGTAAATATTATACAGTTAGCCGAGCCCAGTTAAAGAAAGGAATTACGATCAACGGCGAGCGTAACAGGATCCAGGTGAGTTTCTAGCCCCATTCCTTGTTATGTTTTCGGGGCTGTGTGCATACTTGATGTGTTGTTAATACATTTATCCTAAGTGATAAGTGTATGCCATATGTGATATATGTGATATGTATGAATGATTGCTTGATGGTTCGTGAACGATCTTCGGATATTGCACGTACTGTCAGGTTGTAACGTTATAAAGCCATATGTGATATGTATGAATGATTGCTTGATGGTTCGTGAACGATCTTCGGATATTGCACGTACTGTCAGGTTGTAACGTTATAAATATGGCAAGTATGATATGTATGTTTATGTGTATGAACGTAATAAAGTTAATAAAAGAAGGAAATGACGGTTGTATGGTTGTATGGTTACGAAAAGGGTACCGAGCCCTAATAATACTCGAGGTATGATGTATGGTTGTATGGTAACGAAGAGGGAATCGAACCCTACCAATATTCGAAAACAAGGGACCAGACCCTAATAATATCTGTGATGTTAGGGACCAGACCCTTATAATATCTGTGATGTTAGGGACCAGACCCTAATAATATCTGTGATGTTAGGGACCAGACCCTGATAATATCTGTGATGTTAGGGACCAGACCCTTATAATATCTGTGATGTTAGGGACCAGACCCTTATAATATCTGTGAGGTTATAGGGCGAAAGGCTCTTTAAAACGTATGATTATGAATGTAAAGAAAGTATGTAAGTAAGAAAGAAAGTATGTAAGTAAGAATGAAGGCATGAGTACTTGTGTGTGTATGAAAGAAAGTTATGAGGTTAAGTACGTATGTATGTAATAAGGTATTGTATGGTATTGTATGATTAACTAGAACTCACTCAGCGTAGCTGACTTTTAGTATGCACGCAGGTGAGTAGGTTGAGACAGCTGGCTTGAGTGGAGGACACATGGCAGAAGACTAAAGCCTGGCATCTGAAGATCTGATATGTTTTATAAGTTATGTTTTGATTTTGAAAGACAAGAGGAATGTTTTAAGACATGATTATGAATTGATATGTAATGTTTTATGAAAGTTTTATATTCCGCGTACAGTTTTAATTAACTCTGATATTTAGAACTGTGTTTATGAGTAAATCCAACACGAAAGTAGGGTTACCGGTGACGGGGCCTTACAAGTTGGTATCAGAGCAAAGTTCGAGAGATTTAAGCATCCTACATGCTTAGACTCGAACAGAGAATGGGATTTAAGTAAGAAAAGAAAGAAGATGCCAGTTCAAGAATGCCATGTGTCACTCAAGCAAGATCAGTAAAGGTGAAAGGTATGATTAAATGATATACGTTAATGAGAAAGAAAAGATATGAGAATGGTACGGATAGGAATAATTGATTGTTTGAATTGACTAACTACTTAAGTAGAACCAGCACAAATAGACTCATAAAAGGAAGTGTATAGGACACGGAAAGTAACGTGATCAGCTAATCACAACTGGCCACTGTTATTACCTGTTAGCCTTACTATCCTTGTACTAGATAGTTCCTTGAGTGATGATGTTTGTGTTTTCCCCTTTAGAATACTAATGGCTGGAGCTGGAGAATTTGTTGAAACTGGGGGTCGCACTGGGCGTCGTGGCAGGCCTCGTCTTGTCCGGCAACCCTCGGTGGAAGAAGCTTCCCACACCGAAGATGAAGGAAGCGCAGCTGGAGGAGACCAGAACAACAACGAGGAAGTTCAACTTAGCCCTGCAGTTCAAGCAGCCATCGTTCAGGCTGTAGTTGCTGCTGTGAAGAACCTGAATCCCGAAGGATCTGCTGGAAGCCGTGAGCGAACTGCTGAAGGGGCGGGTGGTGATGGTAGAAAGGATGGGGAAGGTGAAAGAGGGGCCTCGAGTGGGGATAAGTCTGTGAAAGTCGATGATAGGAGAGGAGGACAAGGTGGGTGCAGCTATAAGTCCTTCAAAGGTTGTGACCCGCCTAAGCTGACTGGTTTAGGGGACGCAATCGCCACTCTCCAGTGGATAACCGCTATGGACAAGGTTATCCGCATTAGCGAATGCCGTCCCGACCAAGCTGTGGGTTATGCTACTCAGTCATTCGTAGATGAGGCTATGTATTGGTGGGAAAGTGTGGAGCAGAGAAAGACTAAGGATGAGATCAGAGCAATGAAGTGGGAAGATTTGAAAGAGTTGGTAATGAAGAAGTTCTGTGCAGATGCCGAGGTTGAAAGAACGGAGATGAAGTTCCAGAATTTAAAAGCCGGTATGATGACGCATCGTGAGTATACCACGGAGTTCAACCGACTATCTAGGTTGGTGCCTGACATGGTTGACACCGAGGTCAAGAGAATCAAATGTTATGTGAGGGGGTTGCCACAAAAGGTCCGCATGTTAGTCAGGGCGATTCAACCTGCTACTTTTGATTCGGCTGTTGGACTCGCGGAAATGGTCTATGCTGACGTGGCCGCGGATGATAGGGTGGAAAGGGACGAAGAGAAAGAGAAGAAAGGGGTCACTCCTGCTAAACGACCCGGTACTCAGTTATGGAACTCCAAGGATAAGAAACAGAAAGTGTGGGAGAAGAGATCGTGTAAGACCTGCGGAAAGAGGCATGGTGGTGAATGCAAGTGGGGTAAAAGTTCTAATGTTTGTCTCAAATGTGGAAAGGCTCATGGTGGGGAATGCAGAATGGGGTCGAATGCCTGTTATAAGTGCGGGAAGGTAGGGCATTATGCCAATGAGTGCAGTGCGAAGCCAGCATGTTACAAATGTGGCAAGACAGGCCATATGTCAAGGGAGTGCACTGAAGGTGTAGCTGGAGGTAGTGGAAAGAAGGATGCCGATCAAGCTAGGCCCAGAACTAGAGCCTACATGCTGACCCAGGAACAAGCCAGGCAGATTCCGGATGTCGTCACAGGTACGTTTCTAGTGAACGATGTTTCCGCTTCTGTATTATTTGATTCTGGTGCGAATAGAAGTTTTGTAGCTACGGCATTTAGTAAACTAGCTAAAATGAAAGGCTGCCGAGTGTCGGAAACTTTTGTAGTAGAAACCGCAAGTGACACTTCGGTGAAAATAACAAAAATGGTTAAGAATTGTAAGATAGAGTTAGAGGGACATGAGTTCCCTGTTACTTTGTATGTTATGGCCTTAGGAGGGTTCGATGTAGTCTTGGGTATGGATTGGTTGTCTGAGTTTGAGGCTCAAATAGTATGTAAAAGTAAGATGATAAGGTTAAAGTCATTGGATGGTAGTGCGGTGACGGTTTATGGTGATAAGGAGAGTTATGGGCTTAATGTCATTTCGATGATAAAAGCCGAGGGTTTGTTAAGGCGAGGGTGCGGTGCCTACCTGGCGTATGTTGTCAACGCTACGGCCGAGACGAAAGAAATGAAGAATGTTCCTATTGTGCGCGACTACCCAGAAGTATTCCCTGAGGATCTTCCGGGGTTGCCACCTGAGCGAGAGATAGAATTTCAGATAGATCTAGTACCAGGAGCCCAGCCCGTCGCGAAAGCGCCTTACCGTCTAGCACCGTCCGAGATGAAGGAATTGATGTCCCAACTGCAAGAACTCCTCGACAAGGGTTTTATCAGACCGAGTGTTTCTCCGTGGGGCGCACCGGTTTTGTTTGTGAAAAAGAAGGATGGAAGTATGAGAATGTGCATAGACTATCGTGAGTTGAATAAGCTTACGGTAAAGAATAGATACCCCTTGCCTAGGATTGACGATCTGTTTGACCAACTGCAAGGTTCGAGTTGGTTCTCACGAATAGATCTCAGATCAGGCTACCATCAGCTGAAGGTGAAAGAGGTAGACATCCCTAAAACAGCGTTCCGAACGCGGTATGGACACTACGAGTTCCTTGTAATGTCATTCGGTCTAACAAATGCTCCTGCAGCATTTATGGACATGATGAATAGGGTGTGTCGACCGATGTTGGATAAGTCGGTTATCGTCTTCATCGATGATATATTGATTTATTCAAAGAGTGAGTCTGACCATGCCGAGCATCTGAGAGAGGTATTGGAAGTTCTGAAGAAAGAAAGGTTGTACGCCAAGTTTTCGAAGTGCGCATTCTGGTTAAGAGAAGTGCAATTTTTAGGTCATGTGGTTAATCCGGAGGGGATTACCGTGGACCCAGCTAAGATTGAAGCGATAACGAATTGGAAGACTCCGCAGAATCCGACTGATATACGAAGCTTCCTAGGGTTAGCTGGCTACTATAGGAGATTCATCGAAGGTTTCTCCAAGATAGCCGCACCGCTGACCGGTATGACCCGAAAGACGATAGTATTCAATTGGGGAAAGTTTCAGGAGGAAGCCTTTGAAGAATTGAAGAAGAGACTCACGCAAGCTCCAATCCTTACTTTACCCGATGGTGATGAGGATTTTGTTGTTTGTGCTGATGCCTCGCATCAAGGGTTAGGTTGCGTGTTGATGCAACGAGGGAAGGTGATAGCCTACGCGTCTAGACAGTTGAAGGTCCATGAGAGTACTTATCCGACGCATGATTTGGAGTTAGCAGCTGTAGTGCATGCTCTTAAGATATGGAGGCATTATCTGTACGGCACTAAGTGTACTATCTATACCGATCATAAGAGTTTAAAGTACTTCTTCAGCAGAAAGAACTGAACATGAGACAGAGAAGATGGTTAGAATTGATAAAGGATTACGACTGTGAGATTAAGTATTACCCCGGTAAGGCTAACGTGGTCGCTGATGCGTTAAGTCGTAAGAATGAGGAAGTCCTTGTAACCGTGAAGTCATATAAGTTGATCATGAACTCAAGTCTTTTTGAAGAAATCATCAAAGTGCAGTCAGAAGTGTTAGTAGACGAAGGGTTAATAAAGAAAGAAAGGATTTATGGCCAGCAAGATGAGTTGATGGAAAACACTCATGGAGTTAAAACTAGGTTCGACCGTATGTGGATCCCACGCCATGGTGATCTTAGAAGTCGAATCTTAGATGAAGCTCATAAGTCAAGGTACTCAATCCATCCAGGAGCTACAAAGATGTACCAAGACTTGAAAAGGGATTACTGGTGGCCAGGAATGAAGATTGATGTAGTGGATTATGTTAGTAAGTGCTTAACTTGCTTACAAGTCAAGGCCGAGCACCAAAAGCCTTATGGGAAGATGCAACCGCTAGAGATACCTGAGTGGAAATGGGAACACATCACCATGGATTTCATAACTAAGCTACCTCGTACAGCTAAGCATCATGATACCATCTGGGTGATTGTGGACCGTTTGACCAAGAGTGCTCACTTTCTGCCCATACGAGAGGCCATCTCGTCAGAAACTTTAGCAAGCTTGTTCATCAAGGAAGTGGTAACCAAGCATGGAGTACCGTTATCGATCGTGTCTGATAGGGATACACGGTTTACTTCGAGGTTCTGGAAGAAATTTCATGAAGCTATGGGGACGAGGTTGAACATCAGTACGGCGTATCATCCTCAAACCGATGGACAGTCTGAAAGGACGATCCAAACCCTTGAGGATATGCTACGTGCTTGCGTTTTAGATTTTGGTGGAAGTTGGGATGATCATCTGCATCTGGCAGAGTTCTCCTATAACAACAGTTACCATTCGAGTATTGGTATGCCACCGTTTGAGATGCTGTACGGTAGACGATGTAGAACCCCGGTGTGTTGGGGTGAGATTGGTCAGAAGGAAATGGGAAGTATAGAAGTGGTTCAAGAAACGTCTTCAAAGTTCGATCAGATCAAAGCAAGAATGAAAGCCGCTCAAGACAGACAAAAGTCTTATGCGAATAAGCGGCGACGACCAATTGAGTTTAACGTTGGCGACTATGTGATGCTTAAGGTCTCGCCTTGGAAAGGAATTATCCGTTTTAGAAAGAGAGGGAAGCTAAGTCCGAGGTACATTGGACCATTTAAAATTTTGTATCGTGTGGGGGAAGTAGCTTATAAGCTGGATTTACCCGATGAGTTAGAAGGAATTCATTCAACCTTCCATGTTTCTCATCTGAGGAAGTGTCTAGCTGATGACACGTCTCACGTGCCATTAATGGACATCGAGGTTGATGAACAATTGAACTACATCGAGCAACCGATAAAGATCGTTGATCGCAAGGAGAAGCAGCTTCGTCACAAGATTATACCCTTGGTAAAAGTGATATGGAAACACCGCAAGGGATCAGATGCTACTTGGGAAGTCGAGGATGAGATGCGCAAGTTTTACCCTAGTTTGTTTATGTAATAGTTAGGTTTCGGGGACAAAACCTCTTTAAGGGGGGAAGACTCGTAACATCCTAAAATTTTTATAATGTTAAATAAAAGAAAGTTATGTTTAGTGATTTCACGTTTTAGTTATTTAATGTCGAGTAAGGAACGGGTCATGGGCTTAGATTACGTAAGATGGGTTAAATGAGAATGGGCCTTGGGTCCGTGGGCTTGAGAGATATAAATACCCATCCCAAGCCCAAGATATCATTTTATTTCCATCTTTCTCTTTTACACACTCAAAAACACACACATAACCGACCGAGATCCGAAGTCGAGACCCGAGATTTTGCTGGTAGATCTGAGTTGGAAAGGTAAGAACTAATCCCGCAAAGCTAATATTACTGAAAATGGTTAGGATTTGACGGGTTAATCGGACCCGAAACACAACTGCCCAAATCGGACCCCTAAAACGTCGATTTTAGGCCGATTTGATGGTTGGGATTTGTAGGCGCCGATCATACGATTCCGTGGGTACCAAAATCGAGTTATTTGGCTAAGAAACGAAGGAGTTATGGGCAAACAGATCTGCAGCGCGACAACTTCGCCTTCATCTGGGCAACTTCGCCTTCAAGCGATGAACTTCGCCTGCAAGCTAAGTTCGCCTGATGAACTTCGCCTGCAAGCCAAGTTCGCCTGATGATAAGTTCGCCTGATGATAAGTTCGCCTGATGGCAACTTCGCTGAAATGGTAACTTCGCCTAAGGTTTAACTTCGCCTAAAAGCCAAGTTCGCCTAAGGTTTAACTTCGCCTGAAGCCAAGTTCGCCTAAGGTTTAACTTCGCCTAAAAGCCAAGTTCGCCTGAGGTTTAACTTCGCCTAAAAGCCAAGTTCGCCTAAGGTTTAACTTCGCCTGAAGCCAAGTTCGCCTAAGGTTTAACTTCGCCTAAAGTGAAGTTCGCTTAGAAAATAAATTAAAAACCTAATGGAAAATGTGTTAAGGCAGTTATCGAAAATAAAATTTTTCCAAGCTGACCTGGCAGCTTAACCCCAGCCAGGGGCTCTGCCCCTTGGACCCCGCTAGGGGCTGCCGCCCCTAGAACCCCGCTGCCAGGGGCGCTGCCCCCGGACCCCCGTTCGTTGTGGGTCATATATAGATAGAAATACAACGAGTAGTAGTAGTTAATTGATATGTGTAAATATTATACAGTTAGCCGAGCCCAGTTAAAGAAAGGAATTACGATCAACGGCGAGCGTAACAGGATCCAGGTGAGTTTCTAGCCCCATTCCTTGTTATGTTTTCGGGGCTGTGTGCATACTTGATGTGTTGTTAATACATTTATCCTAAGTGATAAGTGTATGCCATATGTGATATATGTGATATGTATGAATGATTGCTTGATGGTTCGTGAACGATCTTCGGATATTGCACGTACTGTCAGGTTGTAACGTTATAAAGCCATATGTGATATGTATGAATGATTGCTTGATGGTTCGTGAACGATCTTCGGATATTGCACGTACTGTCAGGTTGTAACGTTATAAATATGGCAAGTATGATATGTATGTTTATGTGTATGAACGTAATAAAGTTAATAAAAGAAGGAAATGACGGTTGTATGGTTGTATGGTTACGAAAAGGGTACCGAGCCCTAATAATACTCGAGGTATGATGTATGGTTGTATGGTAACGAAGAGGGAATCGAACCCTACCAATATTCGAAAACAAGGGACCAGACCCTAATAATATCTGTGATGTTAGGGACCAGACCCTTATAATATCTGTGATGTTAGGGACCAGACCCTAATAATATCTGTGATGTTATTGACCAGACCCTGATAATATCTGTGATGTTAGGGACCAGACCCTTATAATATCTGTGATGTTAGGGACCAGACCCTTATAATATCTGTGAGGTTATAGGGCGAAAGGCTCTTTAAAACGTATGATTATGAATGTAAAGAAAGTATGTAAGTAAGAAAGAAAGTATGTAAGTAAGAATGAAGGCATGAGTACTTGTGTGTGTATGAAAGAAAGTTATGAGGTTAAGTACGTATGTATGTAATAAGGTATTGTATGGTATTGTATGATTAACTAGAACTCACTCAGCGTAGCTGACTTTTAGTATGCACGCAGGTGAGTAGGTTGAGACAGCTGGCTTGAGTGGAGGACACATGGCAGAAGACTAAAGCCTGGCATCTGAAGATCTGATATGTTTTATAAGTTATGTTTTGATTTTGAAAGACAAGAGGAATGTTTTAAGACATGATTATGAATTGATATGTAATGTTTTATGAAAGTTTTATATTCCGCGTACAGTTTTAATTAACTCTGATATTTAGAACTGTGTTTATGAGTAAATCCAACACGAAAGTAGGGTTACCGGTGACGGGGCCTTACACATATTCTATAACATACATACATCATATATACAACATATATAAACAATCACATCTTCAAACTATCCCCTGATAGTACGTTCAATATCCGAAGATCGTTCACGTTCCGCCAGGCATTCGTTACCTTCACATATATCATAATAGGAATACACTAACCACTTATGGTAAGTGTATTAACTAAACACATCGAGTATGCACGCAACCCCGAAAACATAACAAGGAATGGGGCTAGAAACTCACCTGGATCATGTTACGCTCTCCGTTAATCATTATTCCTTTCTTTAACTGAGCCTGGCTAACTGTTAAATATATATTTGTTAATTAACCGTATAATTATGTAAGTTGGTATTTTAGTTAATCAATCAAACTGTCTAAGTTGGGCTTGTTTATTTAGTGTATGATGATGACTAGTTTGTTTTAGGTAGAATATCGGTCTAAGACTTGTGGACCTAGTCAGGTCAGGCCCAACTGTCCATTGAAGCATCTGGGTCCAACTGGGCTTAGGCCCAAACCCAACAGAAACTGGGTGGCCGAGAACTCAAGACAGAGAACCTCTGTTGACCGAGAACCCATGTTTGACCGAATTCCTGTGTTTGACCGAGAACTCCTTATTTGACCGAGAACTCAGTTCGCCGAAAACTTAGTGGCCGAGAACTCAGTGGTCTAGAACTGAATGGCCGAGAACTCCTCGTAAGATGCTTTCAGTTTAAATTTGGAATCCTTTAACAGCTCAGGTAGCTGTTGATGGTTTTTATCACTAATTTTGATAACATTAACTACTCTTCTTATATCTTTTACACCCATTACCCATCCATAATCAAGATCTAACCCGCTCTTGGCATAAAGCTTGAACCTTTAGGCTAAAGATGTTCAAAACCAGATCTAGGGTTTCTTTAATCGAGCCGTTCAAAAAAATAAGTTCGTTAAGTCCATTTTAACATCAAGTTTGCTACTTTATGGTTCGTTTATACCCGATCTACTCTAGGGCTTAATTCCATGGCTAACCGTCCACAAAAACATAAGCTTTAAGGATCGAGAACGTACCTTTGAACGTTTTTAGGTTACGGTTTGACTTGTTTATCAACCTTTATCTTGTATCTAGCTTGTGTAACCAATATCTATCGGTATTCAGCTTGGATTTGGTCTTGGATATCTCTCTTTCTCTCACGGCCGTAAATAGGAGAGTGTGTGTGTTTTATGGTGTAGGCAAAGGTGTAGAATGGATGAGAATAGAAAGGATTAGGGTTTAAGTGGTATTTATACTCCCTTAAGCCCATGGATCTAAGGGCCATCTTTCCTTTTTGGTCCATAATTAATTCCATCTAATTAGCCTACTTTTGTTTTCATCTTTCTTATTTTATTATTTCTTTATCAACTCAAGTAGACTTGTCTATTATAAGAAATAATATATGAAATATTATTATTTGAAATTTTGGGATGTTACAAGTCTTCCCTCCTTAAATTGGTTTCGTCCCTGAAACCTAACTATCATTTAAACAAAGCAGGGTAAAACTTGCGCATCTCTTCCTCGACTTACCAAGTGGCATCCGATCCCTTGCGGTGCTTCCATATCACTTTTACTAAGGGTATGACCTTATGACGAAATTGCTTCTCTTTGCGGTCAACTATCTTGATCGGTTGTTTAATATAGTTCAACTTTTCATCAACCTCAATATCCATTAATGGCACATGAGACGTGTCACCAGCCAGACATTTTCTCAGATGAGAAACATGGAAGGTTGAATGAATTCCTTCTAACTCATCGGGTAATTCCAGCTTATAAGTTACTTCACCTACACGATCCATAATCTTAAACGGTCCAATGTACCTCGGACTCAACTTTCCCCTCTTCCTGAAACAAATGATTCCTTTCCAACGCGAGACCTTGAGCATCACATTGTCACCAACGTTAAACTCAATCGGTCGTCGCCGCTTATCAGCATACGACTTCTGTCTGTCTTGAGCAGTTTTCATTCTTGCCTTAATCTGATCGAACTTTGAAGATGTTTCTTGAACCACTTCTAAACTTCCCATTTCTTTCTGACCAATCTCTCCCCAACAAATCGGGGTTCTACATCGTCTACCATAAAGCATTTCAAACGGTGGCATACCAATACTTGAATGGTAATTGTTGTTATAGGAGAACTCTGCCAGATGCAGATGATCATCCCAACTTCCACATCATTTTTCATTCCTGGCCACCAGTAATCTCTTTTCAAATCTTGGTACATCTTTTTAGTTCCTGGATGAATTGAGTATCTTGACTTATGAGCTTCATCTAAGATTCGACCTCTAAGATCTCCAAGACGTGGAATCCACATACGGTCAAACCTAGTCTTCACACCTTGCATGTTTTCTATCAACTCATCTTGTCGTCCGAAAATCCTTTCTTTCTTTATTAGACCCTCATTTACCAGCACTTCTGACTGCACTTTAATGATTTCTTCAAATAAACTTGAGTTCATAATCAACTGGTATGACTTCACTGTTGCAATGACTTCCTTGTTCTTACGACTTTTACGCGTTGGCTACCACATTAGCTTTACCAGGATAGTATTTAATGTCGCACTCGTAATTCTTAATCAACTCCAACCATTTTCTCTGTCTCATGTTCAATTCCTTCTACTCAAAGAAGTACTTTAAACTCTTATGATCGGTGTAAATGATACACTTTGTACCATACAGATAATGCCTCCATATCTTGAGAGCATGCACTACTACTGCTAGTTCTAAATCATGTGTCGGTTAAGTACTCTCATGAACTTTCAACTGTCTAGACGCGTAAGCTATCACTTTACCTCGTTGCATCAACACGCAACCTAACCCACGATGCG
Organism: Bidens hawaiensis; assembly: GCF_021521415.1. Classification (NCBI taxonomy): domain Eukaryota; kingdom Viridiplantae; phylum Streptophyta; class Magnoliopsida; order Asterales; family Asteraceae; genus Bidens; species Bidens hawaiensis. The sequence continues at coordinate 339,033 of NW_027491891.1, read as the reverse complement.
AAGCTTCAGTACAAACAACCAGATCCTCGTCGCCTTCGAGTAAAGCAAGGATTGGAACTTGCGTGAGTCTATTCTTTAATTCCTCAAAAGCTTCTTCTTGGAACTTTCCCCAACTGAATACTACCGACTTTCGGGTCATACCGGTCAACGGCGCGGCTATCTTGGAGAAACCTTCGATGAATCTCCTATAGTAGCCAGCTAACCCTAAGAATCTTCGTATATCAGTCGGATTATGTGGAGTTTTCCAATTCGTTATCGCCTCGATCTTAGCTGGGTCCACGGCAATCCCATCAGGATTGATTACGTGACCTAGAAATTGCACTTCTCGCAACCAAAACGCGCATTTCGAAAACTTAGCGTACAACCTCTCTTCCTTCAGAGTCTCCAATACCTCTCTCAGATGCTCAGCATGATCAGACTCGTTCTTTGAATAAATCAATATATCATCAATGAAGACGATAACTGAATTATTCAACATCGGCCGACACACCCTATTCATCATGTCCATAAATGTTGCGGGAGCATTCGTTAGACCGAATGACATCACGAGGAACTCGTAGTGTCCATACCGCGTCCAAAACGTTGTTTTAGGGATGTCCGCCTCCTTCACTTTCAGCTGATGATAGCCTGATCTGAGATCTATTCGTGAAAACCAACTTGAACCTTGCAGTTGGTCAAACATATCATTAATCCTTGGCAAAGGATATTTATTCTTTACCATAAGCTTATTCAACTCGCGATAGTCTATGCACATTCTCATACTCCCATTCTTCTTCTTCACAAACAACACTAGTGCGCCCCACGGGGAAACACTTGGTCTTATGAAACCCTTGTTGAGGAGTTCTTGTAGTTGGGACATTAATTCTTTCATCTCGGACGGCTCTAGACGGTAAGGCGCTTTCGCGACGGGCTGGGCTCCTGGTAATAAATCTATCTGGAATTCTATCTCTCTCTCCGGCGGCAACCCCGAAGATCCTTAGGGAATACTTCTGGGTAGTTGCGCACGATACGAACATCTTTCATTTCTTTTGTCTCGGCCGTAGTGTTGACAATATATGCCAGGTAGGCTCTGCACCCTCGCCTTAACAAACCCTCGGCTTTTATCATCGAAATGACATTAAGCCCAGAACTTTCCTTATCACCATAAACCGTCACCGCACTACCATCCAAGGACTTTAACCTTATTATCCTACTCTTACACGCTATCTGAGCTTCATACTTGACGTGAGGTCGAAGACTCACTCAAAAATAAACCAAATACAACTAATTAGATAGCGGTAAGTGGGTATCGATCACAGGGAGTTTGTGGAAAATGTGTTACTGAGTAGCTTTGTAATTTAACTATATTAAACTAAATGCAAAAAATAACTTCAAAGATTTGTTTGATTGGTTTGATTAACAAAAATAACTAAAAACACTTTAACGAGTTTTAAACAATATGAGAAAATATGCCTTCCCTCGGTTTCAGGTTTCTAAGACTGTTAAAGTAAATGTTTAATCTGAGATGAACTATAAAGATATAGTTCGTGGTTATACGAACGATTGTGATAATTGAAGACCAAGTACTTGAATTATAAACGCAAGGTAATCACTCAAATATCAATTAGTTTATCCAACCCCGAATCCCTCCCGATTAATCTCGATTGCTTATAGCACCAAGAACTGACGGTTTAGAACACGAACTCAACAAACTAACAATCTATCAATCAATTCATAAACACCATAACAATGAAATCAATAAGATCAAACTATTATCTCAGAAATTGCATAAGCATTCAATCAAACATTCATAAATAAACCTTACAATCCGAGGGAAAACACAAAGGGATTTAGCCGAGCATAATTCGGTTCATCATTTTTTCATTTAAATCATGAATAAGAATCAAAATCAAGTCTCTAATGATTACTAAACTCACAATAATGTTCTTGGACCCAAAAATCGCCTCTAAGTCGTCTCCAAGTGATAGATATGTGAAAAGACAGCCCAAAAATGAGTAATAAAACAAAAGAATTCGGCAGTTACAACATGAACCGTGGCCCACGGTTCACACCGTGGGTCACGGTGATCTTCTTGAAATGCTGGGTCACGGTTACCCTCACGGTGACATCAGAGGCCACGGTACGATGGCCTCTGTTCGTTTTTGCACACCTGGACCGTGGGCCACGGTGGACTTCCACCGCGCCTTCTCGTTTTCACTTCTTTTGACCCCTCGCGCGTCTTCGGCTTATTCGGTTGCCTCGGTATACTCCATAATAGCCCCGGAACCTCCTTTAAGCCTACAATTCACCAATAATACCGTAGTTATCTAATTCCACAAAATAAACAAATTCAAATCATGAATATTACGGCTTTAAATCAATTAAGGGTTGTCTCATGGACCACCCGTCACATTCCCACACTTAATCGTTGCTTGCCACCAAGCAACATCTCAAACAAAAACTTTATATTCCATTCAACTTGTATCCACCAATCTTACCACAAAACCGGTTCAGTTAAGGTCCCAAGTCATACCCTATTCCCTTATTTTTATCGGGTGCACTAGTTCACTTGATGTTCCATTTAACCCGAATATTTCTAACCAAACCTAACATGCTTTCGGCTTTTACCTATACATAACACATTTACACATTACCATTTTTATTGGTGATCATCCATACATTTCATATTTAATCAATTCTCCTCGCATACGCTTGTACAATTATCAAATCTCTACCTATGTAAATGCTTATTGACATGAATACAAATCAAGAGGTCTTTAAACGGGTTGTAATGGGGCCAAGTGAAAGGTATGGAAGGGAATATTGAAAGTAGCTCAAGCGACCCGATCCGACTTATTACAAACAAACTAAGTAAACAATGAAATAAACAACTATAAACATCACGAACTTCTCCTTTTCTTTTCTTTTTTCTTTTTTTCTTTTTTTTTCTTTTTTTTCACTCAATACATAATACTTTGAACATTGCATACATAAATCTTGCAACTCTAATACAAACTTTACTTTTTTTTTGAACTAATATAATACTTGAACATTACATACTAGCATGATAAACATAATGCTTCACATCTCTAACTGATAAATACTAAAAGAATTACATAGAAACCTATTAAGTCGGATCGTTTCGCAAAATAACACCGGGGTTGATTAAATGAAAGAATAGGCCCAATAAAGTTTTCTAAAGGAACCAACCCCCCGCCCCTCACATAACATCCTCATATGTATAATGTATGAGGCCCCAACCCCACAGTTGCCACACTCTCGCTCATCCAGACGAGGCTTAACCTACGTGCCTCTATCAATTTTGCACTCATGCCAAGCTAAGATCGCGAAATTCACTAATTGTACAAGTTCTATCGAAGAATATCAACCGTCTCACCAAACAATACTTTCTCAATTCTCAAGTGTAAATGAACGTGTTATGCAAGTTATTACACCGAAAGTATGCTAACCTTGGTTAGAAAACTACATAATCTCCTTTTTAAACAACTAGGCACATGTTATTTAGGGAATTGTGACCATGAAAAGGGACCAAAAATTTATCCCGCCATCTTACCACTTTCCGATTCTTTTAAACACATTTTTTTAAAAAATTTTTTCTATTTTTCTGATTTTTAATTTTTTCTGATTTTTTTATTTTTATATATATTTTTTTTCGATTTTTTAAATTTTTCAAAACAAACAAAAGCAAATGAAAATTTTGCTCATCCTCACACTTGGGATACATTGTCTCCAATGTACGGTTTTAAGAAAAATAAAACAAACCACTTGTTAAACACCACCTTCATTCAACACATTCCCATAATACTTAATCAAAAGTATTTGTCCACCACCCATACACCCAAAAACACAAAAAGACACATTAAATAACAACTATACAGTAATATACAGAACAATGTTCACCTAGCATCACGCGGCTCGATCTGTTGTAAGGAGGGTGGGCCTGCCCGAAAATAGATGTCATGAAGTCTGAAAACTGGCCGAAATTAAACGCCCCATCACCGCCACTGCTTCCTTCTCCTTGTGGTGGTGGTGGTGCCATTGACTGCATTGGGCTGACCCACATTGAATGATGAAGTGGTGGTTCGTGATATCGTACCGAACCGTCACATGGAGGAAGAATCGTGTAATCTACCATTTGTGGATCCGACACGACCGGTTTACCTGCATGCCATTGGTCATGCATCCTCCGATTCCTATCATCCAAGTATCTCATATTCATCTCATGTTCACGCCCGTACGCATTGGCACGGTTCCATATCTCCAACTTGTCGTGCCTCTCTTTTGCGGCCCGTTCAGCATAGGCCCCCATAAAAGTCTGATGATCGAATAGTGAACGCGACTCATCTGACCAATTTCCATACGTGGAGGGCCTATGCCTCTCCACCACCTCATTCATTGACCCCGCATGGGACCAATTATTCCCGTAAGAGTTATAACCATCCGAATAGTCCCAACCCCCATGTTGGGAACTGCTGTCACCACCCACATCTATATTATCGGGTTAACCCACCTCTTCTACCTGTTCAATCTCATCATCTTCCTTTGACTCAACATCCTCTCTTACTACTCACCATCTCACCTTATCACACACAAGCACATGGTGCCTAGCAGTTTGTGTGTACTCGCAACCTTGCAAATCTGACAACTTAAACTCCTTAAATACTTTGGTCATCCCCACCGACTCATCAGTTATCACACCATGATTCTTTAGCAATGCTGTGATCAGTCGACAATGCGGAATTAACTTCTGCTTATTGCTTTCCCGGCTGATCCAAATATTATGCATGACTAGATATCGATAAGAAATAAGGGGCGTCCCACACACCAATGCATACAATACAGGCACATCACAGTTCCACACTATCAAAATATCTCCCCTTCGAGGCATCCTGTTGTACAAGAAAATAGACATCAATAACTTTGCCTCAATCTTTAAATCCTTTCTCTTTATCTGATCACCCGAACCTGCACCTATTTTAAGAATCTTTTCAAGCATGTTATGCCATTGAGGGTGCTTGTCGGGGCAATCAAATAAGTCTTTAGCAGATGGGTATATGTATGAATTTCTTGGCTTGGTGTCAAAAAGCGCGATCTGATTAAATGAGTCAAATGACATCACCACTTCTTGACCTCCCACCGTCCCAATAAATTTCATGTCATTACCTTTTTGTATGCGGGACATCTTAATGTGGACACCCATTCTTCAATCTCTCGATCGTACAAAGTGTTAGTTTCTTCATCATAACACTTTAAATCTACTTCCCAACCCAAAACTTCAAACTTATCAACTATCCCAAAAGCCTCAAAACCAGGATCGGTGACCTCCTTCTCACACATGTACCCTTCAATTCATTTATTCAACGTGGCCATTTTATCAATAAACAGCTCCGCTTGCCATTTCGATGGGTACTTTGACAATCCCCCACCTTTCCAAGTGGGTTTTACCATTTGTACTTGCATATATGCTTGCTCTTCCTGCATCCTCTGTCTCTTTAATTGGGCTGCTCGCCCACTTGAAGATGATGCCTTTGAGTTTCCCTTATCCGAAGTTCTACCCATCTACACACAACAAACATCCCAAACAAACCAAGTTAAGTCAACATAAACTTCCCCACACTCGCTTGTTACTATGGTTGTGGATAATCACTTGTTAATCAATTGACCAAAAATTTCAACACTTGCTTCAACAAATAATTTCCAATTAATCAATATAACAAACATATATTTATAACATTTATTAACTAGCCACAACCATAATGCTTAATCATTAGACTAATTACTCAACAAGCAAGTGGGTAAATAGAACAATTATGATCAACTTACAACTTCAATACAATATATCATCAATAACAAAAAAAATTCCATACCTTGATGTTGTAAGAGATGAAGATGAAGAAAACTTCAAAGTAAACCAAAACCCCCAAAAATTTCACAAATTTTCGGACTCTATATGTCAAAATCGACCAACAAAACAAAGGATTCTTTCAATTTCAATGGTATAATAGAAACCCTTGTGAAATTCTAGCCAATTTAGACCCAAAAATCGGTTTAATTGATGGAGATATGAGGAAGTTATGAAGGTTTGAAGTAGAGAGTTAGGGTTTGTAAAGAGAGGTTTTGAGGAAGATGAAGATGGAAATTGAAGTAAATAATGAAAATAGGTGATTTGTGTGGTGTATAATTGATGTAAAATTTAATTTTTATTGTCTATTGAACCCAAAACCCGGCCCCCATGTCTGTTCCGATCGGACCGTGGTCCACGGTCACAACCGTGGGTCACAGTTGACTTAATTTTAGCTGCTGGTTCGAAGTGGACCGTGGCCCACGGTCCACACCATGGGTGTTGAGTTGTGTCAAAACAAACAGATTGAACCGTACCGTGGTCCGTCCTCCCACCGTGCTTCACGTTTCCCACCGTGGGCCACGGTTGGAACCGTGGTCCACGGTTCATGTATTTTTTTAAACAAAATAAGGAACCAAGAAAAACCAAAAACAATAATAAAAACTTATTTACCAAATTAAGATATAAATAAAAATTAAATAAAAATTACCCTACCCCCCCCCCCCCCCCATGAAAAACCCGAGTTGTCCTCAACACGGTATAAAAATCACAAGGATTTCCCACACTTGATTTGGACAACTCCAAAGCGAAGAAGGTAATTTTTAACCAATTTTAAATAAAAACTAATTTAACCTATACTAAAATATACAACATACCTTGGCCTCTTAATTCATTTCCTCATCCGTGAGCTTAACAAGTAACTCACCCGGTCCACATCGAGCATATTGATGTCCTTTCCTTCCAAATAGGTTTAAGTCTTTGACCGTTCACCACTTGTTTCGTTTGCTCTTGAACATCTTCTATCTCTCCATCACCAAATTGGCCCATTTTGTGATGACGTATGGGCCCATCCACTTGCTCTTTAACTTACCTGGGAACAACATTAACCTTGAATTATACAACTACACCTTTTGACCCACTTCAAAAGTCCGTTTTCTCAACTTTGCATCATGGACTTTCTTTAGTTTGTCTTTGTACGCGGAAGCACATTCATACGCTTCATCCCGGATTTCCTCGATCTCATTCAATTTCAACTTTCTAAATTCACCCGCTTCCTTATAATCCGCGTTGACATTCTTGATCGCCCAAAACGCCTTATGTGTCAACTCCATTGGTAAACGACACCCTTTCCCATAAACTAACCGATAAGGCGTTGTGCCAATAGGGGTTTTGTAGGCGGTCCGATACGCCCACAATGCATCATTTAACTTAGAAGACCAATCCTTCCTATCAACCCGCACCGTCTTCATCAATATTTCTTTAATTTGGCGATTGGACACTTCAACTTATCCACTTGTTTGTGGATTATAAGGAGTATTAATTCAGTGATTCACATTGTACCTTTTTAAAAGTTTCCCAAATTTGAAATTCTTGAAATGTGATCCACCATCACTAATAATAACCCACGGAATACCAAACCGAGCAAAGATGTTTGATTGAACGAATTTGCAACCTCCCGAATGGTCATTTGTTCTTGTTGCTACCGCTTCTACCCACTTGGACACATAATCAACCGCAACCAACATATATAAAAATCCATTCGAGTTTGGAAACGGGCTCATAAAGTCAATCCCTATACATCGAAAATCTCTAACACCAAAATCGGTTACAATGACATTTCATCCTGTTTTGAGATACTACCCAACTTTTGACAATTCAAACAATTTCGGGCATACTCACTTGAATCGTTAAAAATGGTGGGCCAATAAAACCCACATTGGAGCACCCGGTAACCCGTCTTTTGACCACTAAAATGACCTCCATACGCCGATGCATGTGAATGAGTCAAAACTTCCCACACTTCAGAATCGGGAATCCACCTCCTTATCATTTGATCTGAACCAATCTTGAACAAATCCGGTTCATCCCAAATATATTGTTTCACTTGGGCCATGAACCGTTGTCTTCTTTTCTTCACCCAATGACTTGGAATAGACCCCGTTGCTAAATAATTCACAAAGTGGGCATACCACGGTGTAGTCGACACGGCTAAGAATTGTTCATCGGGAAACCGTTCGTTTATCTCCATCGAGTCATCAACACCCTCTAGTGGAATTCGGGATAGGTGATCTGCCATGACATTTTCACACCCCTTTTTATCCCGAACCTCTAAATCAAACTCTTGCAAAAGCAACACCCATCTAATTAACCGTGCTTTTGCATCCTTCTTCTCCATCAAATATCGAACCGCCATATGGTCCGAATAAACAATCACCTTACTCCCCCAAATATACGAGCGAAACTTATCCAAAGCATACACCACCGCAAGCAATTCTTTTTTGGTGGTTGTATAATTAAGTTGTGCTTCAGATAAAGTTTTACTCGCATAATAAATTACCACCGGCTTTTTATCAACTCGTTGACCCAAAACCGCTCCCATAGTAGTATCACTAGCATCGCACATAATCTCAAATGGCTTTGACCAATCCGGTGGTTGTAGAATGGGAGCTTTCACCAACTGTTCCTTCAAAACATTAAACGCTTGCAAGCATTCATTAGTAAAATCAAAAGGAGCATCTTTTAACAATAAATTACATAAAGGTTTCGTGATAACACTAAAGCCTTTAATAAATCTTCTATAAAAACCTGCATGCCCCAAAAATGACCTTACCCCTTTTATGTTTTTAGGTGGAGGTAAAGATGATATTACCCGAACCTTTGCCTTATCCACTTCCATTCCCCTTTCCGAAATCACGTGACCCAACACGATACCCTCTTGCATCATGAAGTGACTTTTCTCCCAACTTAGAACTAAATTTGTCTCAACACACCTTTTTAAAACTTTTTCTAATTCATTAAGACAATTTTCATAAGTTGGGCCAAAAATTGAAAATTCATCCATAAATACCTCGAGTGACTCCCCGACCATATTCGAAAAAATACTCATCATACAACGTTGGAATGTGGTTGGGGCATTACGCAATTCGAATGGCATTCGCCGAAAAGCAAAAGTGCCATACGGACAGGTGAAAATGGTCTTGTGTTGGTCATCCGGGTGAATAGCAATTTGGTTATAACCCGAGTACCCATCCAAAAAACAGTAATACTTTTGACCCGATAATTTTTCAATAATTTGGTCGATAAAAGATAATGGAAAATGGTCTTTAGATGTGGCGGCGTTTAATTTACGATAATCAATGCAAACTCGCCACCCGGTGACCGGTCGGGTGGCGATTTGTTCACCGCTTTCATCTTTAATTACCTGTATACCTGCTTTTTTCGGTACCACCTGTGTAGGACTTACCCATGCGCTATCCGAGATGGAATAGATGATTCCCGCATCAACCACTTGATTACCTCTTTCTTCACAACTTCTCTCAAATTGGGATTCAACCTTCTTTGAGTCTCTCGGGTTGGTTTTGCCTCCTCGTTGGTGATGATTTTGTGCATAACTATAGATGGACTAATGCCTTTTAAATCGGCAATTGTCCAACCTATTGCAGCCTTGTTTGCCTTCAACACCTTCAACAATTCTTGTTCTTGGGCCTCTTCCAAATTAGATGCAATAATGACCGGTAGTGTGTCATTATCCCCCAAAAACGCATACTTCAAGTGGCTTGGTAAATCTTTCAATTCCAGCTTTGGTGGAGTTTCCAATGATGGTTTTGTACCCGAATCAATCACAGCTAGCAAACTTTCACTTTGATGAGTCCATGGTGGTCGTCCTTCTTTAACTGCCAACACGTCTTGATTTTTCTCTTCCATCCTCAATGCACAAAGATGTACCTGTTTAGAAAAATCAGAAACACATGCTTCCACAGCATCGTCCTCATAATCGTTCGGTTTACACGTGTCAACAATATCTGCCATGAAATACTCATCACCACATAAAGCATTAGATCCGTTAGTGAACACATTTAATCTCATTTACCTATTTCCAAAAGCCATATCAACTGTGCCCAATGGACAGTCAATAATAGCATGAGCGGTGTTTAAAAACGGTCGACCCAATATAACATTTTGTTGTTGGTCGAATCAACCGATGAGTAATCTAAGACCAAAAAGTCAACCGGATAGTAAAATTCCTTCAACTTTTACTATCACGTCCCGCACAATTCCTCGGGGGAGTTTATGAGACAAATCGGCTAACACAACCGTTGTCTCAACTCGTTTTAAAGGACCAAAATCATATTGGTCGTATAAACCCCCGGAAGAATACTTACTTCGGCCCCAAGATCTAGTAACGCCTTAGACATTTGAAAATCGCCTACTTGAATGTTAATTAAAGGCATTCCCGGATCTTGAAGCTTAGGAGGAAGATCTCCTTTTAAAACAACACTCACCCGCTCAGTTAAATCCACTCGTAGAGGCACTTTTTGTTGCCTCTTTTGAGTGCATAATTCTTTTAAAAACTTAGCATACGCGGGCACTTGTTTGATTGCCTCAAGTAACGGTAAATTCACTTTTACTTGCTTAAAAACTTCCCACATCTCTTCTTTTTGAGGACCCCTTCTTGAAATTATATTTTTCTTGCCCAGGTCAAGTAAAGCCGAAGGAAATGGAACCACCTTTGGTTCTACTTCCTTGTTTTCATCGTTTACATTTGAAGTTTGACCCGGATTTTTTAACGGTTTTTCAAAAGTGACATGTTTAGTGGGTTTATTAATTTCAATTTCATTATCACTTTCATTACCCGTAATATCCTCAACTTCCCATTCAACCACACCCGGTGATAAATCTTTTTTATATTCTTTACCACTTCTTAACACACTAACGTGATTAATAGGAACATTAAGAGAAGAGTAATGAGAAGGATTTACCTTTGTGTCGCTTGGCAATTGACCTTTATTCTTCTTCAACTCGGATACTTCAGTTGCGAGTTGACTCATTTGTGTGGTCAAAGATTGGATGGCCTTATCTCTAACTTCATCCTTTTGCATTCTAACCTCATCAAGTTGATTTCTTCATTGCATGTCTTGTTGCATCAACGTCAACATATCCATAACTTCATTTCCACTCGATGAACTTTGACCCGTTGACCCGCTTTGACCGCCACACCCTTGACCTTGAAATCCTTGATTATTCCCGCCATGATAATTACCTTGGTTATTATATTGTTGGCGAGGGACATAATTTCTTTGATTTCCTTGAAAATTCGGGTTAGATTGAGTGGCCGGATTTCCGTATCGAAAATTCGGGTGATTTCTCAACCCAGGGTGGTAGGTGTTGGAGTTCATATTGTAATTTCTACCACCTCCCCCTTGGAGTGCATTTACCTCTTCCACCGGTGCTTGACCTACTGTACATACCTCTGTTGCATGACCCAACTCATTACAATTTGTACAAACATCGATTACTTGATTTGTGGTTTGTACATTTCCTTCTTCCACGGCTTGCACTTGCGGTCTACCAATCGCCGGTCTCGCTCTTCTACCGGTTTAAGCCTTTCTCTTTGAAGTAACCGCCATTTGTTCCAAATATGCCCAATCATCTTGTTCATAATTGGTACCAAATGTACCATTAGTGATCGACCGCAAATCCCGTTCATCCTCCATACTCAAACCCTCATGAAACGAATTCAATAACTCCCATAAAGCAATACCGTGATGAGGACAATTCTTTATCATCATATTGAACCTCTCGAATGCTTCATGAAACATTTCCCCCGATTGTTGTTGGAAGGTTCTCAAACTTCTTCTTGCATCGTTTGTCTTTTGGGCCGTGTAAAATTCTTCCAAAAATCTTTGTTGCATTTCAGCCCAAGTATAAATAGACTCGGAAGGCAAAGTGTAAAACCATCTCTTTGCCTTGTCTTCCAATGAAAACTGAAATAGAACCAACTTAACATCATCCGATGTAAAACCATGGCCCCCAATTGTGTTGCAAATGGAGTCATATGCCTCTAAGTGAAAGTAAGGTTCATCCGTTGCTAGACCCTTATACTTCGGAAGACTTTGAAGTGAATTTGTTCTTACTTCAAATGTCCTCCCTTGATGATTGAGAGGGATAATCACCGGAGACGGATTATTAGTAATTATGGGTCGGAAATGGGCTTCAATCCCCCTTACCATCTCTCTTGCATGCCTTCTTGGCACACCCATGGGTACCTTAGTTGACCCGTTTGCCTATAAACGGGCCTTGGCTGCACAAACTATTGTTGAAACTGTGGTTGGGGCATTTGCGGTTGGAATTGTTGATCTTGAGGTTGCCCTTGCGGGTGTTGAACAATCGGTGGCGGTTGAACTTGTTGATTCACAACGACTGGTTGTTGTTGAGCTTGTTGTATAACTAGCGGTTGTTGAACGAGTTGTTGGACAACAATCGGCGGTGGTTGTTGTCGATTAATCTCTTGCAACGGTTCCGGTTGATGCCATTGACCATAACCAAAATTTCCCGGATTTACCCTTTTGCCTCCATCACCTCCCATGTAGTAACCTTCTACTTCATACCCATCAAATTCATTGTCAAACCCATATCCGTATCCGTCACCTTGTGATCTTGAATGTTGCATGAAAGGTTGGGGTTGATATTGGTAACTTGATTGTGATGGTTGAAAGGTTGGTGGTTGGTGTTGTTGAGATAACGATGCACCAAATGTAGAAAAAAGGTTGGTAATAGGTGGCAATGTGGATGATGTTGCATAGGTGAATTGGCCATTGATGGGTTCGGTTGTGGGTGGTGGTTGGAGTTCACTTGATGCTGTAGATATATTAGTAGTGATTGGTGGAGGTGGATTTGGTGGAGGTGTAGTTGGGATTGTTTGACCCGAAGTGAGAAGTGGTGAATCCATGTTGTTTGATGCGGTTGGAGAACCAAGAATCTTATTCTCCCTAAGTAAGACTCGGTTTCTTCGAAGTGTTATGTCAATCTCAGGATCCATTACTAGCGGTGATGACCTGTTAGAGCCTCTAGTATGCATACACCTGTAGGTACCTGCACACTAACACAACCAGTGTAAACCCGAAAATAACACAAAAACTACTAAAGCTAACACACGTTGCGCACTACTCCTCGGCAACGGCACCAAAATTTGACGTGAGGTCGAAGACTCACTAAAAAATAAACCGATTACAACTAATTAGATTGTAACATCCTACTTTTGGTTATAATAACAAAATAAATTCCGTCTATTTTATAGTGGGTCGTTATCGGTTTAGATAAATAGAATACGAGTTGGGCTAGTGTTGGGTAAATGAATATGGGTTATGGACATGGGTTATGAAAGAAAGAAGGAAAGACCATGGGCTTAAGCCCATGATCCATAAATATATAAACCCTTAATCACCATTTAATTCCTCATTTACACATATTCCATACACCACCAAAACACACACTTAAGATCTCTCTCTAGTTCTCTTCTTATCTAGCCGAACCAAGAAAGAGGAATCGATCTCAACCCGAGGTAATAATAGTATGATGTTGTATTAGCTTAAACCTGTTAAATATAATCGCGAAACGACGAGCCGACACCTTTAAACCATTAAAGTCACGAGATCCGTGGGAATCGGATGTAAACCGAACCTAAGATGAGCTTAGGGGTCACCTTAGCTCAGATCAGGATCGAACGAGTCGAAAAACGGTGGTGGAGAAACGAAGAGATCTCGTTTTTCCGGCGAGATTTCCGGTTTTCCGGCAACGACGACGCCGGAAAGGCGGCACCGCCGGTGAAGAGAATTTTTGAAAGGACATCTGACATTTTGTCAGATGCCCTAAAACCTAGGCGCGTGTAACGAACTGGGCACTCCCATTCGTTAAGGAAAACTAACGAATTAGTCTAATTCGTTAAGCATTTCGTTACACAATTCGTCAGACAGTTTTTAATGGGAAATGACGAATGAACCCTCATTCGTTAGAAGGGTCATTTGTTATAAAAGGGGGTCATTCGATACAAGGTTCAATTCGTTATAAGCTCCAATTCGTTATAGGGCTCAGTTCGCTATAAAAATCAATTCGTTATAAAGTAACGAATTAGCCAATTCGTTATGAGAGAAAGGAGTAGCGAATGAACCCAAATTCGCTAAGGACCGGATAACGAACTGAAGTTTAATAAAATGACAGAATGGTCCCTGGACTTAGAAAAGAATGGTTTATTTACAAAGAAGCCCTTGAACTTTCAAGTTAACTAATTAAATGATGATTCAAAATTCTAATGGAAAATGTGTTAAGACAGTTAATGGAAATAAAATTTTTTCAAACTGACCTGACAGCTCGACCCCAGGTAGGGGCTCTGCCCCTTGGACCCTGCTAGGGGCTGCCGCCCCTAGACCCCGCTGCCAGGGGCTCTGCCCCCGGACCCCCGTCCGTTGAGGGTTATAGTTAGAATAGAAATGTGATATGGCTAGTGATAGATAATTGATACGAGTAATTGTAATACAGTTAGTCACGCACCGCTAAAGAAGGGAATAACTATTAACGGCGAACGTAATCGCATTCAGGTGAGTTTCTAGCCCCATTCCTTGTTATGTTTTGGGGACTGTGTGCATACTCGATGTGATTAGTTAATACAATTATCCTAAGTGATAAGTGTATGCCATATATGTATTATGTGAAATGTATGAATGATTTCTTGCCGGTACATGAACGATCTTCGTAATTAAATGTACTGCTAGGAAATGGTTTGATGTTATATGTATGTTGTAAGATGAAGAATGAATGATGTATGTACGTACGAAACTTTACGATTATGTATATAGGAAGTATGCTATGGAGGTATGGAAGAAAGGTTACCGGACCCTAATAATATCCGAGGATGGAGGGTACCAGACCCTAATAATATCCGAGGATGAAGGGTGACCGGACCCTAATAATATCCGAGGATGAAGGGTGACCGGACCCTAATAATATCCGAGGATGGGGGGTACCGGACCCTAATAATATCCGAGGTATGTAGGGCGAATGCTCTTTATAATGTAAGGTTAGTTATGAATGAATATAAAGGACTGATATGTAATGCGTACCTTTGGGCACGTATATGTGTACGTAAAGTAAGTTATGTGATTAACTAGAACTCACTCAGCGTAGTTGACTTTTAGTATGCACGCAGGTTAACCAGTTGAGACAACTGGTTTGAGGAGGACACATGGCAAGATCAAAGAGGCTGGCATCTGAAGATTTGTCGTGATGTTTTGATGTTATCAATTATGTTATGTTTTAAAGACAAGTTAAGAATGTTTGTAATGAATGGATGACTATTATTATTATTATTCCGCGAAAGTTTTAATTAACTCTGATTTCTAGAACTATGTTTATGAGTAAATCCAACACCAAAGTAGGGCTACCGTTAATGGGGCCTTACATAGATAGCGGTAAGCGGGTATCGAACACAGGGAGTTTGTGGAAAGTGCGTTACTGAGTAGGTATAAAATTTAACTATATTAAACTAAATGAAAAAGTAAATTCAAATAGTTGGTTGTTCGGTTTTGATTAACGAAAATAACTGAAATAATTAAAACAATATGAGAAACAATGCTCTCTCCCGATTTCAGGTTTTCAATATTGATACAGTTAACGTTTACTTGTGGGATGAACTACATAAACATAGTTCGTGAAAATGCGTTTGACGGTGATAAAAGAGGACTATGTACTTGAATTGTGAAAACGCAAGGTTGTCACTCAATAATCAGTTTTATATAGTTAACCCTAATTCTCTTCTACTAAATCTCGATTGCCTATGGCACCAAGAACGGATAATCAAGAACATGGATTTACACTATATTAACAACTACTAATCAAAATCATAATCACCATAGCAATTTAATCATAAAATCAAAAGACTATCCCACAAATCATATAAACGAATAACAAGTAATCAATTGAAACCCTTACAATTCGGGAGAGAACACAAATAGTACTAGCCATGCATCTTTTGAATCATCACCATATCGATTAGGTTATAGGAATGAATCACCAACATTAAACTAATGATCACAATCACCAAAATAGTGTCCTTGGACTCTAAATTCGTCTCTAGGATGTTTTAGAATGAAAGATAGATGAAAAGACAGCCCAAAAACGAGTAATAAAACAAAAGAATTCGGCAGTTACGACATGAACCGTGGCCCACGGTTCACACCGTGGGTCACGATGATCTTCTTGAAATGCTGGACCGTGGCCCACGGTCCAACCGTGGGTCACGGTTACCCTCACGGTGACATCAGAGGCCATGGTACGGTGGCCTCTGTTCGTTTTTGCACACCTGGACCGTGGCTCACGGTGGAGACCGTGGGCCATGGTGGACTTCCACCGCGCCTTCTCGTTTTCACTTCTTTCTACCCCTCGCGCGTCTTCGGCTCATTCGGTTGCCTCGGTATACTCCATAATAGCCCCGGAACCTCCTTTGAGCTTACAATTCACCAATAATACCCTAGTTATCTAATTCCACAAAATAAACAAATTCAAATCATGATTATTACGACTTTAAATCAATTAAGGGTTGTCCCATGGACCACCCGTCAATACTCAGATAACCAATCCATTCCCAAGACCACATCGAACCCTCCTAAGGTCATTACATATAAGGTAACTGGGAACTCATGTCCCTCTAACTCTATCTTACGACCCTGAACCATTTTCATTATTTTAACCGACGTGTCACTAGCGGTTTCTACTATAAAGGTTTCAGACACTCGGAAACATTTCATTTTAGCTAATTTACTAAATGGTGTAGCTACGAAACTTCTATTCGCACCCGAATCAAACAATACTGAAGCAGAAACACCATTTACTAAAACGTACCTGTCACAACGTCTGGGACCTTTTTGGTTACTCTTGGGTCAGTATGTAGGCTCTGGTCTTTGTCCTTGATGGTTCAGCATCTTTCTTTCTGCTTCCACCAGCTTCGATACACTCTCTGGCCATGTGACCCTTCTTACCACACTTATAACATGTGGGCTCAGCATTGCATTCATGCGCATAATTCCCCACCTTCCCACATTTGTAACAAGCATTTGACGCTAGCCTACACTCTCCACCATGAGTCTTCCCGCACTTATGGCACACATCAGAACCAGTACCCCACTTGCACTCACCACCGTGCATTTTACCACAAGTCTTACATGACTTCCTTTCCCACACCTTCTGTTTCTTATCCTTAGAGTTCCACAACTGAGTACCAGGTCGTTTAGCAGGAAAAACCCATTTCTTCTCCTTCTTCTCTTCCACCACCACATCGTCCACGGCCAGATCATCATAAACCATCTCTGTGAGTTCGACAGCAGAGTCAAAGGTAGCTGGCTTACTAGCCTTGACTAACGTGCAGACATTATGTGGTAGCCCTCGGACGTAACACTTGATCCTCTTAGCTTCAGTGTTCACCATGCCAGGCATCAACCTAGACAGGCGGTTGAATTCAGTGATGTACTCGCGGTGTGTCATCTTACCCGTTTTCATATTCAGAAACTTCATCTCGACCCTTTCGACTTCAGCATCAGCACCTCTTCATTACCAACTCCTTCAGATCATCCCATCTCATCACCTTTATCTCTTCCCGACTCTTTCTCTTCTCAACCGACTCCCACCAGTACACTGCCTCATCACCAAACGATTGGGTAGCATACCCCACAGCTTGACCGGGACGACACCCGCTAATGCGGATAACCTTGTCCATAGTGGTTATCCATTGGAGAGTAGCGATTGCGTCTCCCAAACCGGTTAGCTTCGGCGGGTCACATCCTTTGAAGGACTTATAGTTGCACCCACCTCGACCTCTTTTCCTATCATCAACCTTCACTGACTTAACCACACTTGAGTCACCCTTCTCTCTCTCATCATCCTTCTTACCATCTCCTCCCGCCCTTTCATCAGTTCTTTCACGGCTTCCAGCAGACCCCTCCGGAGTGAAGTTCTTCATAGCAATGGCTATAGCTTGTATAATGGCTGCTTGAATTGCATGGTCAAGTTGATGCCCTTCGTTGTTGCTTGGGTTTCATCCAGCTGCGCTTTTGAAATCTCCCGTGTTAGAAGCTGTTTCTACTGAAGGTTGTCGGACAAGATGTCACACCCTCATTTAGGGCCTAGGTGTGTGACCAATTGTTGGTACGTGTTTTGAAAATATATCAGAGTTTTAGCGGAAATCTTTATAAAAGATTAATATATATATATATATATATATATATATATATATATATATATATATATATATATATATATTTAAACATTAGTTTATTTGTAAACTTTTATTTATTATTAATAAAACATGTGATTTATTAGAAAGCTTCTCGAATAATAGATATTCGAGGATTTAGTTATAAACCTTGCTTTGATTTTATAAACTTTGTTTAAATAATATTTTCAATATTTTAATAAGTTAAAAACTGAGCCATCTCAACCTTGCGAGCATCTATCTTCTTGGATGGCTATAATTCCTTGCTACCTGTACTAACTTTATTTCCTGTAATAAGGGGGGGGGGGGGGGGAAATACGTCAGCGATATGCTGGTGAATCGTTGACTCTAAAAACATTTTATAAATCTTTCTTTGACTGATAAGATAGTTTTCTGGAACACCCTCAGCAGAAACGTCTCTTATTTATGGGATTTGTACCACTTGCCATACACACATAATTACGGTTCTCTGGGAACTGATGCCCATTGGGAACTGACGCCCATTGGGAATTGACGCCCATTGGGAACTGATGCCCATTGGAGAACTTTTATTATAATCTCTAGTCTGCGGCCACGTAGCCTTGACTGATAGACTAAATTAATTATGTTTGGATCCAGACACATGTGTACTCGGTCTGAGTTGCTTTTATTTTCTATCTTGTATTTTAATAGGGATCATGTAATCCCATAAATCTTTATTTGACTTTCTTTCTTTAAGATAAACAATCCGTTCATCTTGACTGAAAAAGGTTTAACGTATTCACCTGTGACTGTCTGTTGTGAATGATGTGGTGATCTCGTTTGAAAACCTTTATGAATGAATGAATGATTGACCTATAATAAAACAGGTTTATATAAATACCCGGATCGTCTTTTAATCCGGCTACAGACCTTTAGTCTGGTTTTGATAGCTTAAGCCTTGATTGATCATTTGCTTATAAAATACTTTGGACATGAATTCCTTTCTCTTTATCTGCCAATCTTGTACTTTGTTTCTTCTTCAAGAAGAAATGTTTACAATATGTTTCTTCTTCAAGAAGAAACGTCATTTATCTATAACCTTTTTAAAATCTCATGTTTCTTAATCATAAAGAAACACTAGTTTTTTACTATACCTCTTGTGGGTAAAGCTTATCTTTTCTCACTATATTCTCATGTATGTGAATACTTGCATTTCTTATCCATAGAAGAAATTATATTTGCTTATAGGCTTTGTTTTTGTATTTCTTAACTGTAAAGAAATTTTTATTTAATTATTATAATTTGATCAAGGTCTAGGCTATACTACTGGCTAGGGTCTAAGCCTTTGGAATAATAATATTTTATTTGGGCAGAACCCTTACCTTGTTCGGCTTATTATTTTCTAGATTCTCGGGCAGCACTTCGACGCTGGCACGTATAATGAGAATCTTGATCAACAACTCCTCGGCACGCAAATCGAGGCAACGTTCGGGGGTCGCGGGGTCATGCACGTACTTCGAGGCAGAATGTCGGGTCGGCACAGTTTACGAGGTCGTCACTCGTTATGAGGTCGGCACGCAAAACGAGGTGCGCCGGTCATCGAGATTGTCGGTACGAACTTCGAGGTGTCGTCGCCTACTTGAATGTTAATTAAAGGCATTCCCGGATCTTGAAGCTTAGGAGGAAGATCTCTTTTTAAAACAACACTCACCCACTCAGTTAAATTCACTCGTAGAGGCACTTTTTGTTGCCTCTTTTGAGTGCATAATTCTTTTAAAAACTTAGCATACGCGGGCACTTGTTTGATTGCCTCAAGTAACGGTAAATTCACTTTTACTTGCTTAAAAACTTCCCACATCTCTTCTTTTTGAGGACCCCTTCTTGAAATTATATTTTTCTTGCCCAGGTCAAGTAAAGCCGAAGGAAATGGAACCACCTTTGGTTCTACTTCCTTGTTTTCATCGTTTACATTTGAAGTTTGACCCGGATTTTTTAACGGTTTTTCAAAAGTGACATGTTTAGTGGGTTTATTAATTTCAATTTCATTATCACTTTCATTACCCGTAATATCCTCAACTTCCCATTCAACCACACCCGGTGATAAATCTTTTTTATATTCTTTACCACTTCTTAACACACTAACGTGATTAATAGGAACATTAAGAGAAGAGTAATGAGAAGGATTTACCTTTGTGTCGCTTGGCAATTGACCTTTATTCTTCTTCAACTCGGATACTTCAGTTGCGAGTTGACTCATTTGTGTGGTCAAAGATTGGATGGCCTTATCTCTAACTTCATCCTTTTGCATTCTAACCTCATCAAGTTGATTTCTTCATTGCATGTCTTGTTGCATCAACGTCAACATATCCATAACTTCATTTCCACTCGATGAACTTTGACCCGTTGACCCGCTTTGACCGCCACACCCTTGACCTTGAAATCCTTGATTATTCCCGCCATGATAATTACCTTGGTTATTATATTGTTGGCGAGGGACATAATTTCTTTGATTTCCTTGAAAATTCGGGTTAGATTGAGTGGCCGGATTTCCGTATCGAAAATTCGGGTGATTTCTCAACCCAGGGTGGTAGGTGTTGGAGTTCATATTGTAATTTCTACCACCTCCCCCTTGGAGTGCATTTACCTCTTCCACCGGTGCTTGACCTACTGTACATACCTCTGTTGCATGACCCAACTCATTACAATTTGTACAAACATCGATTACTTGATTTGTGGTTTGTACATTTCCTTCTTCCACGGCTTGCACTTGCGGTCTACCAATCGCCGGTCTCGCTCTTCTACCGGTTTAAGCCTTTCTCTTTGAAGTAACCGCCATTTGTTCCAAATATGCCCAATCATCTTGTTCATAATTGGTACCAAATGTACCATTAGTGATCGACCGCAAATCCCGTTCATCCTCCATACTCAAACCCTCATGAAACGAATTCAATAACTCCCATAAAGCAATACCGTGATGAGGACAATTCTTTATCATCATATTGAACCTCTCGAATGCTTCATGAAACATTTCCCCCGATTGTTGTTGGAAGGTTCTCAAACTTCTTCTTGCATCGTTTGTCTTTTGGGCCGTGTAAAATTCTTCCAAAAATCTTTGTTGCATTTCAGCCCAAGTATAAATAGACTCGGAAGGCAAAGTGTAAAACCATCTCTTTGCCTTGTCTTCCAATGAAAACTGAAATAGAACCAACTTAACATCATCCGATGTAAAACCATGGCCCCCAATTGTGTTGCAAATGGAGTCATATGCCTCTAAGTGAAAGTAAGGTTCATCCGTTGCTAGACCCTTATACTTCGGAAGACTTTGAAGTGAATTTGTTCTTACTTCAAATGTCCTCCCTTGATGATTGAGAGGGATAATCACCGGAGACGGATTATTAGTAATTATGGGTCGGAAATGGGCTTCAATCCCCCTTACCATCTCTCTTGCATGCCTTCTTGGCACACCCATGGGTACCTTAGTTGACCCGTTTGCCTATAAACGGGCCTTGGCTGCACAAACTATTGTTGAAACTGTGGTTGGGGCATTTGCGGTTGGAATTGTTGATCTTGAGGTTGCCCTTGCGGGTGTTGAACAATCGGTGGCGGTTGAACTTGTTGATTCACAACGACTGGTTGTTGTTGAGCTTGTTGTATAACTAGCGGTTGTTGAACGAGTTGTTGGACAACAATCGGCGGTGGTTGTTGTCGATTAATCTCTTGCAACGGTTCCGGTTGATGCCATTGACCATAACCAAAATTTCCCGGATTTACCCTTTTGCCTCCATCACCTCCCATGTAGTAACCTTCTACTTCATACCCATCAAATTCATTGTCAAACCCATATCCGTATCCGTCACCTTGTGATCTTGAATGTTGCATGAAAGGTTGGGGTTGATATTGGTAACTTGATTGTGATGGTTGAAAGGTTGGTGGTTGGTGTTGTTGAGATAACGATGCACCAAATGTAGAAAAAAGGTTGGTAATAGGTGGCAATGTGGATGATGTTGCATAGGTGAATTGGCCATTGATGGGTTCGGTTGTGGGTGGTGGTTGGAGTTCACTTGATGCTGTAGATATATTAGTAGTGATTGGTGGAGGTGGATTTGGTGGAGGTGTAGTTGGGATTGTTTGACCCGAAGTGAGAAGTGGTGAATCCATGTTGTTTGATGCGGTTGGAGAACCAAGAATCTTATTCTCCCTAAGTAAGACTCGGTTTCTTCGAAGTGTTATGTCAATCTCAGGATCCATTACTAGCGGTGATGACCTGTTAGAGCCTCTAGTATGCATACACCTGTAGGTACCTGCACACTAACACAACCAGTGTAAACCCGAAAATAACACAAAAACTACTAAAGCTAACACACGTTGCGCACTACTCCTCGGCAACGGCACCAAAATTTGACGTGAGGTCGAAGACTCACTAAAAAATAAACCGATTACAACTAATTAGATTGTAACATCCTACTTTTGGTTATAATAACAAAATAAATTCCGTCTATTTTATAGTGGGTCGTTATCGGTTTAGATAAATAGAATACGAGTTGGGCTAGTGTTGGGTAAATGAATATGGGTTATGGACATGGGTTATGAAAGAAAGAAGGAAAGACCATGGGCTTAAGCCCATGATCCATAAATATATAAACCCTTAATCACCATTTAATTCCTCATTTACACATATTCCATACACCACCAAAACACACACTTAAGATCTCTCTCTAGTTCTCTTCTTATCTAGCCGAACCAAGAAAGAGGAATCGATCTCAACCCGAGGTAATAATAGTATGATGTTGTATTAGCTTAAACCTGTTAAATATAATCGCGAAACGACGAGCCGACACCTTTAAACCATTAAAGTCACGAGATCCGTGGGAATCGGATGTAAACCGAACCTAAGATGAGCTTAGGGGTCACCTTAGCTCAGATCAGGATCGAACGAGTCGAAAAACGGTGGTGGAGAAACGAAGAGATCTCGTTTTTCCGGCGAGATTTCCGGTTTTCCGGCAACGACGACGCCGGAAAGGCGGCACCGCCGGTGAAGAGAATTTTTGAAAGGACATCTGACATTTTGTCAGATGCCCTAAAACCTAGGCGCGTGTAACGAACTGGGCACTCCCATTCGTTAAGGAAAACTAACGAATTAGTCTAATTCGTTAAGCATTTCGTTACACAATTCGTCAGACAGTTTTTAATGGAAATGACGAATGAACCCTCATTCGTTAGAAGGGTCATTTGTTATAAAAGGGGGTCATTCGATACAAGGTTCAATTCGTTATAAGCTCCAATTCGTTATAGGGCTCAGTTCGCTATAAAAATCAATTCGTTATAAAGTAACGAATTAGCCAATTCGTTATGAGAGAAAGGAGTAGCGAATGAACCCAAATTCGCTAAGGACCGGATAACGAACTGAAGTTTAATAAAATGACAGAATGGTCCCTGGACTTAGAAAAGAATGGTTTATTTACAAAGAAGCCCTTGAACTTTCAAGTTAACTAATTAAATGATGATTCAAAATTCTAATGGAAAATGTGTTAAGACAGTTAATGGAAATAAAATTTTTTCAAACTGACCTGACAGCTCGACCCCAGGTAGGGGCTCTGCCCCTTGGACCCTGCTAGGGGCTGCCGCCCCTAGACCCCGCTGCCAGGGGCTCTGCCCCCGGACCCCCGTCCGTTGAGGGTTATAGTTAGAATAGAAATGTGATATGGCTAGTGATAGATAATTGATACGAGTAATTGTAATACAGTTAGTCACGCACCGCTAAAGAAGGGAATAACTATTAACGGCGAACGTAATCGCATTCAGGTGAGTTTCTAGCCCCATTCCTTGTTATGTTTTGGGGACTGTGTGCATACTCGATGTGATTAGTTAATACAATTATCCTAAGTGATAAGTGTATGCCATATATGTATTATGTGAAATGTATGAATGATTTCTTGCCGGTACATGAACGATCTTCGTAATTAAATGTACTGCTAGGAAATGGTTTGATGTTATATGTATGTTGTAAGATGAAGAATGAATGATGTATGTACGTACGAAACTTTACGATTATGTATATAGGAAGTATGCTATGGAGGTATGGAAGAAAGGTTACCGGACCCTAATAATATCCGAGGATGGAGGGTACCAGACCCTAATAATATCCGAGGATGAAGGGTGACCGGACCCTAATAATATCCGAGGATGAAGGGTGACCGGACCCTAATAATATCCGAGGATGGGGGGTACCGGACCCTAATAATATCCGAGGTATGTAGGGCGAATGCTCTTTATAATGTAAGGTTAGTTATGAATGAATATAAAGGACTGATATGTAATGCGTACCTTTGGGCACGTATATGTGTACGTAAAGTAAGTTATGTGATTAACTAGAACTCACTCAGCGTAGTTGACTTTTAGTATGCACGCAGGTTAACCAGTTGAGACAACTGGTTTGAGGAGGACACATGGCAAGATCAAAGAGGCTGGCATCTGAAGATTTGTCGTGATGTTTTGATGTTATCAATTATGTTATGTTTTAAAGACAAGTTAAGAATGTTTGTAATGAATGGATGACTATTATTATTATTATTCCGCGAAAGTTTTAATTAACTCTGATTTCTAGAACTATGTTTATGAGTAAATCCAACACCAAAGTAGGGCTACCGTTAATGGGGCCTTACATAGATAGCGGTAAGCGGGTATCGAACACAGGGAGTTTGTGGAAAGTGCGTTACTGAGTAGGTATAAAATTTAACTATATTAAACTAAATGAAAAAGTAAATTCAAATAGTTGGTTGTTCGGTTTTGATTAACGAAAATAACTGAAATAATTAAAACAATATGAGAAACAATGCTCTCTCCCGATTTCAGGTTTTCAATATTGATACAGTTAACGTTTACTTGTGGGATGAACTACATAAACATAGTTCGTGAAAATGCGTTTGACGGTGATAAAAGAGGACTATGTACTTGAATTGTGAAAACGCAAGGTTGTCACTCAATAATCAGTTTTATATAGTTAACCCTAATTCTCTTCTACTAAATCTCGATTGCCTATGGCACCAAGAACGGATAATCAAGAACATGGATTTACACTATATTAACAACTACTAATCAAAATCATAATCACCATAGCAATTTAATCATAAAATCAAAAGACTATCCCACAAATCATATAAACGAATAACAAGTAATCAATTGAAACCCTTACAATTCGGGAGAGAACACAAATAGTACTAGCCATGCATCTTTTGAATCATCACCATATCGATTAGGTTATAGGAATGAATCACCAACATTAAACTAATGATCACAATCACCAAAATAGTGTCCTTGGACTCTAAATTCGTCTCTAGGATGTTTTAGAATGAAAGATAGATGAAAAGACAGCCCAAAAACGAGTAATAAAACAAAAGAATTCGGCAGTTACGACATGAACCGTGGCCCACGGTTCACACCGTGGGTCACGATGATCTTCTTGAAATGCTGGACCGTGGCCCACGGTCCAACCGTGGGTCACGGTTACCCTCACGGTGACATCAGAGGCCATGGTACGGTGGCCTCTGTTCGTTTTTGCACACCTGGACCGTGGCTCACGGTGGAGACCGTGGGCCACGGTGGACTTCCACCGCGCCTTCTCGTTTTCACTTCTTTTTACCCCTCGCGCGTCTTCGGCTCATTCGGTTGCCTCGGTATACTCCATAATAGCCCCGGAACCTCCTTTGAGCTTACAATTCACCAATAATACCCTAGTTATCTAATTCCACAAAATAAACAAATTCAAATCATGATTATTACGACTTTAAATCAATTAAGGGTTGTCCCATGGACCACCCGTCAATACTCAGATAACCAATCCATTCCCAAGACCACATCGAACCCTCCTAAGGTCATTACATATAAGGTAACTGGGAACTCATGTCCCTCTAACTCTATCTTACGACCCTGAACCATTTTCATTATTTTAACCGACGTGTCACTAGCGGTTTCTACTATAAAGGTTTCAGACACTCGGAAACATTTCATTTTAGCTAATTTACTAAATGGTGTAGCTACGAAACTTCTATTCGCACCCGAATCAAACAATACTGAAGCAGAAACACCATTTACTAAAACGTACCTGTCACAACGTCTGGGACCTTTTTGGTTACTCTTGGGTCAGTATGTAGGCTCTGGTCTTTGTCCTTGATGGTTCAGCATCTTTCTTTCTGCTTCCACCAGCTTCGATACACTCTCTGGCCATGTGACCCTTCTTACCACACTTATAACATGTGGGCTCAGCATTGCATTCATGCGCATAATTCCCCACCTTCCCACATTTGTAACAAGCATTTGACGCTAGCCTACACTCTCCACCATGAGTCTTCCCGCACTTATGGCACACATCAGAACCAGTACCCCACTTGCACTCACCACCGTGCATTTTACCACAAGTCTTACATGACTTCCTTTCCCACACCTTCTGTTTCTTATCCTTAGAGTTCCACAACTGAGTACCAGGTCGTTTAGCAGGAAAAACCCATTTCTTCTCCTTCTTCTCTTCCACCACCACATCGTCCACGGCCAGATCATCATAAACCATCTCTGTGAGTTCGACAGCAGAGTCAAAGGTAGCTGGCTTACTAGCCTTGACTAACGTGCAGACATTATGTGGTAGCCCTCGGACGTAACACTTGATCCTCTTAGCTTCAGTGTTCACCATGCCAGGCATCAACCTAGACAGGCGGTTGAATTCAGTGATGTACTCGCGGTGTGTCATCTTACCCGTTTTCATATTCAGAAACTTCATCTCGACCCTTTCGACTTCAGCATCAGCACCTCTTCATTACCAACTCCTTCAGATCATCCCATCTCATCACCTTTATCTCTTCCCGACTCTTTCTCTTCTCAACCGACTCCCACCAGTACACTGCCTCATCACCAAACGATTGGGTAGCATACCCCACAGCTTGACCGGGACGACACCCGCTAATGCGGATAACCTTGTCCATAGTGGTTATCCATTGGAGAGTAGCGATTGCGTCTCCCAAACCGGTTAGCTTCGGCGGGTCACATCCTTTGAAGGACTTATAGTTGCACCCACCTCGACCTCTTTTCCTATCATCAACCTTCACTGATTTAACCACACTTGAGTCACCCTTCTCTCTCTCATCATCCTTCTTACCATCTCCTCCCGCCCTTTCATCAGTTCTTTCACGGCTTCCAGCAGCCCCTCCGGAGTGAAGTTCTTCACAGCAATGGCTATAGCTTGTATAATGGCTGCTTGAATTGCATGGTCAAGTTGATGCCCTTCGTTGTTGCTTGGGTTTCATCCAGCTGCGCTTTTGAAATCTCCCGTGTTAGAAGCTGTTTCTACTGAAGGTTGTCGGACAAGATGTCACACCCTCATTTAGGGCCTAGGTGTGTGACCAATTGTTGGTACGTGTTTTGAAAATATATCAGAGTTTTAGCGGAAATCATTATAAAAGATTAATATATATATATATATATATATATATATTTAAACATTAGTTTATTTGTAAACTTTTATTTATTATTAATAAAACATGTGATTTATTAGAAAGCTTCTCGAATAATAGATATTCGAGGATTTAGTTATAAACCTTGCTTTGATTTTATAAACTTTGTTTAAATAATATTTTCAATATTTTAATAAGTTAAAAACTGAGCCATCTCAACCTTGCGAGCATCTATCTTCTTGGATGGCTATAATTCCTTGCTACCTGTACTAACTTTATTTCCTGTAATAAGGGGGGGGGGGGAAATACGTCAGCGATATGCTGGTGAATCGTTGACTCTAAAAACATTTTATAAATCTTTCTTTGACTGATAAGATAGTTTTCTGGAACACCCTCAGCAGAAACGTCTCTTATTTATGGGATTTGTACCACTTGCCATACACACATAATTACGGTTCTCTGGGAACTGATGCCCATTGGGAACTGACGCCCATTGGGAACTGACGCCCATTGGGAATTGACGCCCATTGGGAACTGATGCCCATTGGAGAACTTTTATTATAATCTCTAGTCTGCGGCCACGTAGCCTTGACTGATAGACTAAATTAATTATGTTTGGATCCAGACACATGTGTACTCGGTCTGAGTTGCTTTTATTTTCTATCTTGTATTTTAATAGGGATCACGTAATCCCATAAATCTTTATTTGACTTTCTTTCTTTAAGATAAACAATCCGTTCATCTTGACTGAAAAAGGTTTAACGTATTCACCTGTGACTGTCTGTTGTGAATGATGTGGTGATCTCGTTTGAAAACCTTTATGAATGAATGAACGATTGACCTATAATAAAACAGGTTTATATAAATACCAGGATCGTCTTTTAATCCGGCTACAGACCTTTAGTCTGGTTTTGATAGCTTAAGCCTTGATTGATCATTTGCTTATAAAATACTTTGGACATGAATTCCTTTCTCTTTATCTGCCAATCTTGTACTTTGTTTCTTCTTCAAGAAGAAATGTTTACAATATGTTTCTTCTTCAAGAAGAAACTTCATTTATCTATAACCTTTTTAAAATCTCATGTTTCTTAATCATAAAGAAACACTAGTTTTTGACTATACCTCTTGTGGGTAAAGCTTATCTTTTCTCACTATATTCTCATGTATGTGAATACTTGCATTTCTTATCCATAGAAGAAATTATATTTGGTTATAGGCTTTGTTTTTGTATTTCTTAACTGTAAAGAAATTTTTATTTAATTATTATAATTTGATCAAGGTCTAGGCTATACCACTGGCTAGGGTCTAAGCCTTTGGAATAATAATATTTTATTTGGGCAGAACCCTTACCTTGTTCGGCTTATTATTTTCTAGATTCTCGGGCAGCACTTCGACGCTGGCACGTATAATGAGAATCTTGATCAACAACTCCTCGGCACGCAAATCGAGGCAACGTTCGGGGGTCGCGGGGTCGTGCACGTACTTCGAGGCAGAATGTCGGGTCGGCACAGTTTACGAGGTCGTCACTCGTTATGAGGTCAGCACGCAAAACGAGGTGCGCCGGTCATCGAGATTGTCGGTACGAACTTCGAGGTGTCGTCGGTATATAGTGCGGATTACGAGGTTATGATTTGTCGGGTCGCGGCATGGAAAACGAGGTAGAGAGAGAATAATTCTAGAGAGAGAAAGTATTTTTAGAGAGAGAGTGGAGTGGTGTGAAAATGAATGTGCCATCACCCTCGTATTTATAGCTGAATTCCGGTCCCATCGCGATACACGATGACATCTTTCTATTGGTCATCGCGTATCGCGATGACACGTGTTTCTTAGAGAGTGCCACGTGTCGCCATGTGGCGGACACGTGTCACTTTCTTACACACCCTCTGCCACGTGTTGACACGTGGCGTACACGCGTCGTTTTCTAAGACACGTTATGCCATATGTTGACACGTGGCCTGCCACGTGTCGCAATGTCTGCCACGTGTCGCCTCTGGGTCACACGTGTTGATGTGTTATCAGGACCATCGCGTATTGCGATGGCCTCCTTGGCTATGCCCGTCGCCTATCGCGATGGGTCAAAATTTTTCGTTTTTAATCCCTTTTCTTCTATTGACTTGTCTTATTTGGATCAAAATTTTTGGGGATGTTACACAAGACGAGGCCTGCCACGACGTCCAGTGCGACCTCCTGCCCTCACAACTTCTCTAGCTCCAGCCATCGTATTCTAGAATGGAAAACACAAACGTCATCACTCAAGGGACTATTTAGTACAAGGATAGTAAGGCTAACAGGTAATAATAGTGGCCAAGTGTGATTAGCTGATCACGTTACTTTCCGTGTCCTATACACTTCCCCTTATGAGTCTATTGTGCTGGTTCTACTTTCAAACAGTCAATCAATTAATCCTATCCCTAACATTCTCATATCCTTTCTTTAGTAATTAAGCTAACATTAACATTTATTATCTGACCATACACTTTACCTTTACTGAGCTTGCTTAAGTGACACATGACTATCTTAAACTGACATCTTCCTTATTTACTTACTTAAATCCCATTCTCTGTTCGAGTCTAAGCATGTAGGATATTTAAATCTTTCGAACTTTGCTTTGATACCAACTTGTAAGGCTCCGTCACCGGTGCCCTACATTGGACGTTGGATTTACTCATAAACACAGTTCTAAATATCAGAGTTAATTAAAAATTTTCGCGGAATATTAAATAGTCAACCATTCGTTACAATCATCCATAATTTATCTTTTAAAAAATAACATAAAATACAGTAATAAAACTTCATGAAAAAATCTTCAGATGCCAGTCTCGTCCAATCATGCCATGTGTCCACCCTCAAGCTAGCTGCTTCAGTCTATTCGCTTGTGTGCATACTAAAAGTCAGCTACGCTGAGTGAGTTCTAGTTAATATAGTTAACATACAATACGTTCATATATTACATACTTAACCTCCTTTACTTTCTTTCGTATATACACAAGTATATACCTTCATACTTTCTTTTTATTTTCGTACTTTCATCTTTTATCTTACTTTACATACATACTTATATGTTTTAAAGAGCCTTTCGCCCTATAACCTCACAGATATTATTAGGGTCTGCCACCCTCCTTCACAGATATTATTAGGGTCTCCCACCCTCCTTCATAAATATTATTAGGGTCTGCCACCCTCCTTCACATATATTATTAGGGTCTACCACCCTCCTTCACAGATATTATTAGGGTCTACCACCCTTTACCGTCAATTCTTTCGTTTCATGCTTTCCTTTTCTTTTATACTTTTATATATACTTCCTTACATACTCATATTCTATAACATACATACATCATATATACAACATATATAAACAATCACATCTTCAAGCTATCCCCTGACAGTACGTGCAATATCCGAAGATCGTTCACGTTTCGTCAGGCATTCGTTACCTTCACATATATCATAATAGGCATACACTTACCACTTATGGTAAGTGTATTAACTAAACACATCAAGTATACACACAGCCCCGAAAACATAACAAGGAATGGGGCTAAAAACTCACCTGGATCCTGTTACTCTCTCCGTTAATCGTTATTCCTTTCTTTAACTGAGCCCGGCTAACTGTTAAATATATATTGTTAATTAACCGTATAATTAAGTAAGTTGGTATTTTAGTTAATCAATCTAACTGTCTAAGTTGGTCTTGTTTGTTTAGTCTATGATGATGGACTAGTTTGTTTTAGGTAGAATATGTGTTTAAGACTTGTGGACCTAGTCATCTCAGGCCCAACTGTCCATTGAAGCATCTGGGTCCAACTGGGCTAAGGCCCAAACCCAACAGAAACTGGGTGGCCGAGAACTCAAGACAGAGAACCCCTGATGACCGAGAACCCATGTTTAACCAAATTCCCGTGTTTGACCGAGAACTCCTTATTTGACCGAGAACTCAGGCCGCCGAGAACTTAATGGTCGAGAACTCCTCGTCAGATGCTTTCAGTTTAAATTTGGAATCCTTTATCAGCTCAGGTAGCTGTTGATGGTTTTTATCACTAATTTTGATAACATTAACTACTCTTCTTATATCTTTTACACCCATTACCCATCCAGCATCAAGATCTAACCTGCCCTTGGAATAAAGCTTGAACCTTTAGGGCTAAAGATGTTCAAAACTAGATCTACGGTTTCTTTAATCGAGCCGTTCATAACCATAAGTTTGTTAAGTCCATTTTAACAACAAGTTTGCTACTTTATGGTTCGTTTATACCCGATTTAGTCTAGGCTTAATTCCATGGCTAACCGTCCATAAAAACATAAGCTTTAAGGATCGAGAACGTACCTTTGAACGCTGTTAGGTTACGGTTTGACTTGTTTATCAACCTTTATCTTGTATCTAGCTTGTGTAACCAATATCTATCGGTATTCGGCTTGGATTTGGTCTTGGATCTCTCTCTTTTTCTCACGGCCGTAAATAGGAGAGAGTGTGTGTTTTATGGTGTAGGCAAAGGTGTAGAATGGATGGGAATGGAAAGGATTCTGGTTTAAGGGGTATTTATACTCCCTTAAGCCCATGGATCTAAGGCTCATCTTTCCTTTTTGGTCCATAATTAATTCCATCTAATTAGCCTACTTTTGTTTTCATCTTTCTTATTTTATTATTTCTTTATCAATTCAAGTAGACTTGTCTATTATAAGAAATAATATATGAAATATTATTATTTGAAATTTTGGGATGTTACAAAGTAATTATGTCCCCTCGACTAACGGAATCCAAACGGATATTCGAGATTAACATATCGTAGCGAACATCTAGGTCGAAATCAACATAAGGAGGTCGAATATCCCACATTTCCATGTTTGCTCAAGAAATCGGTACACTAAATTGCATGTGTGTTCTTTAAATCAGGGTGTTGTTCTTGAGTTCGTTAAAATCTAGGGTTGTAGATGGCTAAACGATATTGATTACGTCTAAAAAGACGATTATATCCTCACGTAATGTCTAAAAAGACATTTATGACCCTCACGCAAGGGAAACGTGATAACGAAGTAACGACATAGTTGGATGTCATTAGACGTGGGGACATAATTGGCTATGAGGACTAAATTGATAAAATTTCAAACTTTGGACTAACGTAGCAAAAGTATCAAATCACAAGAATGAAAATGACCATTAACTCGAAATAAAAAGGATAAAGACAAAAGTACCCCTAAACTAACTGTTGGATGTCGTTAGACGGGTGGGACTTAATTGGCTAATGTTTAAAGCTATGAGGACTAAATTGATAAAAATTTTAAACTTTAGACTGAAGTTGTAAATGTAGCAAACCACAGGGACGAAAATGACCATTAACTCAATAATTAATTAAAGTAAACAAGTGGTTTAATTATTTTAAAAAAATGAAATGTACCATAACAAAAATACTCCAACGTGTCCCGAGTTGTTTTATCGGCCATCTTTAAATACTCGCCGTTGATTTCAGCAGTGTTTTCGTAGGCGAGCACGCGTATGGCTGACGTAACCTTCCGAATAGCTGTGAATCCTAGCGTCCCTCGACCGTCCGGTTTTTGGTTAAAGTAATCAAGCTCACGCTCCAAATCATTGGTGATGCGCATAAATAAATTTTTAGACATCCAAAAGCGACGCCTAATGTCACACCCCAACCTAAGGCAGAAATGCCGGGGCGTGGGCTGATTGCTCACAGCTCTCAAGATACTATCATGCAATAATTAATATTATAATATATATTAATTTAAATTAAATAAATTCAGCAATTTCAAATAATCATAGTACATAAAATTCATAATTAAACAAGTAAAACGAACACCCAAAATTAAATTCTTGTATCTTCTTCTCTAACATGCACCCTAAGTGTCACACCCCGAAAATCTTAATTAAGACAGCGGAAGACTTTAACTTAAGTTGTCCGGGTCGTGACAGATGTCGATAACTAAAATAGAGCAATAATATTTAATAATAAAAGTTTAACTTTTATTTAATAAAGGATCCATTACATCAGAGTTATACATGTGATACTGCACGGTTTATGAAAATCCCGGTTCCTACATTATTCAAACACACATCCAACGCTCTCTTTTCCTTGTCCCCTCGAAGCCATTACTTACCTGAAAAGCATATTAAAATAAACTTCAACACGAATGTTGGTGAGTTCTCTTTATTGAAAATAATATATATATATATACACACACACACACACTTACATATATATATATATATATGCATATATATTATAATGAAATTAAAACAACCGAAATATCCATTGAAGTCATCATAACAATATTATATCAATTTATCGAGAAATCAAGTAAACGAGTACAAATAAATTATCACCATACAATGGTTCAACGACCATTCTTTTATCATCTATTACCATAAGCAACGTTGGTAATCTTTTCCTACCGTTCTTTTAACATGGTAATTATATCTTTAAAATTATTAATAATCGAACTTGCCATAAAAACGAAACATTTTATCTTTTAAACAAATCGTACTGTTGTAGACTAGCAAGGAATACAACAAGTGTATGACTATCAAAATTGATAACTCGATACATACCATACTCAAAATATTCCCATTTTTAACCCAACGCGTTTGGAAATGGAGGGCATCATCCCGATAGATCTACCAGTACTCCGGTGCCCTTATTAATTTGGTTAGCAGTTATTTAACCAATTGTTGACTCATCCCACTTTTTACACGATTTGTAAAATAAAATGCTTTGTAAAATT
Organism: Bidens hawaiensis; assembly: GCF_021521415.1. NCBI lineage: Eukaryota > Viridiplantae > Streptophyta > Magnoliopsida > Asterales > Asteraceae > Bidens > Bidens hawaiensis. The sequence goes on along the minus strand of NW_027491891.1, from coordinate 304,796 downwards.
TTCAATAAAAATCACTAGAAATAATATGCTTTTCCCCCAAAACATAAAAAAAAACATTTCGAAAACGAGGGGTCGATAGAGAAACTCACGATTGAAGCTTTTCGTTCCAAAAATCGCGTGTCATATATTAGCACACGTTTTTTAATAAAACTTGGTTTGAGTTTTAGTTTATAAAAATCTTTTATTTGTTAATCCTAGTCTAATGACCACACAAGCACATAAACAGGTAATTTAATTGTGACAATCGTCAATTTCAGGTTAACTCCGTTAACTCAACTCGGTCAATTCAAACTTAAGTTCACTGAATCTATAACGCACACCTCATTACATTTAAACTAGGGTTTAAATGACGCTTAACACTTACTACATGTGTAGTCTTTCGGGAATTGCACCGAAACGCAAACGAGTTGACGCAAATGATTGGTGAATAAACGAAAAACGTCAAAACAGTAATTATGTGATAATTATGTGTTAGACTTATGTGTTGTGTGATAACATCGTTATAAACGTTAACTCAATGTACTAGAACTAGTTAGTTAAGCTAGAAAAGCAACAATTGAAAGTTGAGGGACTTGAGTGTAACATATTATTATTATTAATAATAATAAACCTAAACCCTAACTCATTCTTTCTCTCCTCCCTCTACCCCGATCGGAACCCCTCTCCCTTGGCTCCCTTGGCTGCCGCCATTCACACACACACATACAACCAAGTTTTCAAGCTTTTGATTGAAGATTAAGGTGCTAGGAAGGTATAAACAACTATCCCTTGCATCCCTTATACTTAATTTCGATGTTTAATGGGTTAATTGAAAACCCTAGGGGCCGATTTATGTGTGTAATGTGTTCATATGATTGTTGTTGATTTGATGATGATTTGATAACTAGAATGGATATTGTTACATGTTAATTGCTTGTGTCTTTGATTTGAGTTCAAACAAAAACCCTAATCATGTATGTAATGTGTAATTGATGTGCATGGGTAGTGATTATGGATTCTAGAGTGTTATATGAATGAATGATGGTCCATAGATAGTTAATATGTTAAGTTTGGATGCAAACAGTTTCTGGACAGATTGTGTTATTGATGTTTAATTGACTGTAACGGGGTGTAAATGTAAAAATTGGTTGAGATTATTGATACTACAGTAAACTAGGTTGAGTCTAGTTTCTAAAGAATATAAATTTGCAATTTTTGGACGTGTAAAAGTTAACTTTTATGATTTTACAAAAACGTTGCGCAAAGCTGAGTTGCTAGACCTTCTGTTAGGTTGTTTTGTAAATATTACATCTCATGAACTACGAGACCAATTGGGTTGGTTCCACTTCTGGAAGTTGACTTATTGAGTTAGGAACCTAACCCAAGTGGTCTTGCATTTATTGGATTTTTCGTTTAACGGGAATTTCAAATAACATTCTGTTGCGCATGAATTTGACTGTTATGAGTTTGCTATAATGATTTGATTATTGTGAGAAACCTATGTGGAATAAAAATATAATAAAATATGTTCTGGAAACCTAAGACATATATGCTTTTGTGATGATTTTTGGTAAATTAATTGTGATGCTATGATCGGTGGGATAGACTAGTTTTTCAAGTAGAATTCTGTCGTTAAGAAACTAGTTGCTGAGCTTTGTGAAAGTTGCATGAAACAACGTGATTGCTAATTGATTGTCATGATTGACCAAATTGCCCTCATGGGGAATAATTGCTAGTTAATTGTTATGTGTTGACCAAATTGCCCTTACGGGGAGTAATTGCTAGTGATGTACATTATGAATACATGACACGTAAATAATTGCTTACACATGTAACGTATCACAACTACACTTGTTAAAGTCACACACGATTCACAAACGAAACACGAAACATGTTGTGTGCATAGGTATTATGTGCCGGGTCTAGATACTCGATAATATTCCGACACTTAGAAAAAATCTCTTTGTTGTTTTAGAACGCTAGAGAGAGTTTTTCTGTGACGCGCATCTTGGTGAATTATTTTGGGAATACTTCCCAAACAGTGAGTTTCACTTTCCCCTTTTAAACTTTTTAAACGCTTTTCACTTGGGGGAGATAACATACTCCGAAAACGCATTTAAGATTTTGTTAATATAGATTATATATCACTTGTAAAGACTAAGTGGCAAACGCAATAACTAAAGTCCTTCATTCACATCGAACCGTTTAATATTGGATAATAGCGAGTCATTGTTGAGTAGTACTACTGGGTTTGACAAACCCCACCCAACGCTAAACTCGACTGGAGGTCGAGTGGGTGTAATCTTGGCTAAACACATACCATGGTTGGGATAGACCTGGTGGCAAGGCAAATGATAAACAGTCAGCTTCGGTGTCGAACACTTAGTAATACTTGTTTTATAGGCTAGCTACCTATAGATATATAATTGACATAACACTATCTGGTAACGCAAAACGCTTAACGCAAAACGCTGAACGCAAAACGCTTAACGCAAAACGCTTAACGCAAAACGCTTTATTTTATATAAACTTGTGAACTCACCAACCCCGTGTTGACACTTTTAGTATGTTATTCTCAGGTAGCCGAGGCGGGCGCGCGGTTTAGGATCATGCATTGCTTGAAACACTTTTAATTATGCAAACTTATTTTAAACTGTTATCATTGGGTTTTAAGTCGTCCTACGTGACGCAACATTTGTTTCTATGGTTTTTACGCTTCCGCATTTAATTACTCGTAAACGTTTTCATGGTTTTGAAACTTTGTTTTATGGTTTGATTATAACTAATGAATCCGATCCTGTTAGTTCACACCCTCTGACGGTAAAACTCCGTTAGTGGATCTTGAGGGTGTGACAGATTGGTTATACAATTACTTTTCTTATTGTAATTACTCTAATTATGAAAATAATTACTCTAATTATATTTAATAACTAGTTATACAATTACTTTTCTTATTGTAACTTTTTATCTCTTCAGGCAAATCAATTATGCTCTACGATTGAAGAAATCATGAATGTGAATCAAACAAAAACAAATGGGTTATTTCAGTTGAAATCAAGCTTTGTTATTTCAATTGATCAACCTATATTATTTCAATTGATTGATTTAGTTGATTTCATATGAACCCATTAAATATATTGATGCTCTGTTTTTTAATATCAAGTTCTATTTTAATTGAATCATACAATTCAATTGATTTCATCAAACAAAGGGTTTCCAGTTGATGATACGAAGAATACATGTCGAAGCGATGGAGCGAGTAGAGAAGGAAAGTTTGATTAGTATATATTTTGCACAAGAGGCATGGGGACGATGAGTTGCAGATGAAGGATGAAATAATCTTTTATTTGCAAAATTGCCACCGTCTAATTCTTTGATTCGTACGTTTAGTATGGTTTTTTTATTTGTATTTGATCCATCTCCTATATATATATAATATATATTTATATATATATAATTAATATAAACAAATTTATATAGACGTTTAACGAAGAGAAAACACCAATATTGGTGTCGGGTTTTAGTAAAGTAACGATGATTTATTATTATTAAAAATATACTTATAATACATACATATATGTGTGTTTGTGTGTGTGTAAACGAAAGCTTTTTACGAAATTTGACAAGAAACATAACTTCAAGATGTCAGTTTAATAAAATAATATTTATCTAATATTTAATATACTTTATCATTTATTAAAATTAATTATAATAATTAATCAAAAACAAATTAAAACAAAATAAAGCCTTAAAAATCGGGTGGCCGGGTTCGAACCCGCGACCACAAAGTTCTAACACACAGACCAAACCTACTGGATTAACTCCTTGATTGATTAGTAAACGAAAACGATTTATTATATGCAGAAACGTACAGAAACCCCAAATTAAATATAAACCCTAGAACCACAATATGTTAATCCGTTATGTTTTGGTTCAATTAACCTTAGGGTTAATGTTATACTGATCAAAACGATTATGTTACAATGATCTATTACCTGAATAGGTGTTGTAATGATGATGAACGGCGATACCAGCCGTCGCGGCTCAAACATGGATCCAAATCCTTATACGCAGGTTATGATTATAAAATTAAACATGGAGGTTAAGATTGCGATGGGTAAAGGGTGGTTTCTGCAAAATTAATTGAATTATAAACATCGATAGATCATATTTTGATGTTAGGGTATTGACGGCTTGGTTATATTAAGCGAATTCGTATAGATTTGATCTTTGATTCCTAATTAGTTATGTCGGCATGCTCGTAATAGCAAGGTGAATAATATTACTGATCCAATTTCTATATTGACAACGAAACTTATGGCTCAAGCTTGTTAAACGGGTACAAGTAAGCAAAACGGGTTGGATCATGATATATTGGTTTGGGTTCAAGTATAATAATATAATAATTGCATATTTTGCATTTAAGTCCCTGGATTAAAGATGGGGGTACAAATTGGGTTAGAACTTGAGTTTGGGGTTAAAAGTGTATTTAACTCAAAGTTAATATGGATAATTAAATACATATAATAACCTATAATTATAAAATATTAATAACTCGATACATGGGATATTTTAGTAATTAAAATTTCCGAAAACGAAAATGGGTCGGATATAAATAAGTTAAACGAAAACCCGAGTTGTCACACCTAAAATTCTTCGAGTTCTTGTATCTTGGTGAGTCGTTGAAGTAATCCCTCATCAACCGGTTGTTGGCTTCGATACGGCCTTGTTCGATATATGTTCTTTTTGAAACGGGGGGTGGAGAAGAGCTAATAGAATTCATATAAGTTGTCGCGAGCACAATCGCACTCGTAACCGCCTCTTCCTCCGTGTCGTTTTCAGCTTGTCGGTCGAGACCGAAAAATTGATTATATATAGAAGTGAGAGAATCCATTTAGATTTTATTCATTGGGAATTTGGTGTGAGCAAATATACAGTTAAGAAACAAAGGTTTATAAATTTGATTAGTTTTGATTGGGGATGAAGATGATTATATATATAAAAAATAATTAATTAATTTATTTTTAAACCGTAATGTGACAGTTGGAACGGTCAAATGGAGAATTTTTATCAAACTTTGTGCCAAGCTAGCGTTTTATACAAAACGCCTAATAAAAAAAGAAGGCCATAACACGGGGGGGGGGGGGGGGTTCCCAACGTTTTCAACCTAAAACGCCGCAACATGGGCCGAGTTCGGATGATCTTATATATCAAATACATTTTTATATATCTCTCTTTAGTATCTTTAAATAAACCTAAAACTAATATTTAATGTTTTATGTTTCATTAGTTTATGATTGCATTAAATAAGTTTTACAATTAAGTGATAGTTTTACGTAATTACTAATTTATACATGGTGTTGTTTGTTACTCCTTTTGTCCCGGTCAAAATGTTTTAGTTTGAAAAACACAAAGTTTAAGGTAGATTAAACTATTATTTTCTTTGCTTATCAAATGACAATAATGCCTTGGAAATTGGGTTCATCAATATTGTTTATTAATGTTAGTTGTGTGTGTTTAAGGGTAAACTTGAAAATTGGCTAATAAAATTTAAAACTAGACCATTTGTAATAAAACAAATAAAAAATGAAATGTTGACACTTTTAATAGAACAGAGGAAAGTATATAATTACTAATTTGGATGCTTATAATTCTAAAGCAGCTCCAATAATTATTACTTGTATAATGCATCATCAAAATCACATAAGTTATTTCTGATCCAAATACAAGTGATAGCATACGTACGCAAGCCCTTAAAATGCAATGAATTGGTCAAATAAATGGGCAATATTTAAGACATCGAAATATCCTATCATTTTGTTTAATTAGGGGTGTTCATCGGGTCAACTCGATCGGGTTTCGGGTTAATCAGGTCGGGTTAGTCGGGTTTTTCTTAAAAAATATCTAACCCGCAACCCGACCCTATTAAGGTTCAGGTTAGTCGGGTTCGGGTTAGTCGGGTCAGGTTAATAGGGTTAACCATGTTACTTTATAATTTTAAGTTATTTTTTGTGTTTATAACTTGTAGGTTGCAAAGTTTCTCATTACACTCAATTTTTAATTTATTTTACAAGAAATTATCTTATAATTACATATATATAGGCATGTAAATGAACCGAACGGACATGAACAAAGGCATGTCCGTGTCCGTTAATTTTACTTTTAACAAACACGAACACTTAATTGAACAAATATTTGTGCTCATGTTTATTAGTTAAAAACTAAACATGTCCGTGTTCGTTTATTTAAAATCTAAATGAACAGTCCACGAACATAAATGAACGCATTTAAATAAACACATACAAACAAATATAAAACAAATTAGGATGATAGAATTTCTAAATGCAGAAAATATTTAATAATATTCTATTAATATGTAAACGAACATGAATGAACTTAAATGAACGATTATAAACGACCGTTCACGAACATAAATGAATGAGTGAAACATGTGTTCATGTTCGATCATTTAATTAAATGAACACAACATAAATGAACTTTCCGCCGAACTGTTCATGAACAAGCAAAATAATTAACTCATCTATAAAGCTTACAGTATTGCCATTATAGTGCTTATTTCATCTTTTCATCATTGTATTTAAAGTTAAGGATCACCACTAATTGGGTTATTCAGGTTAACCCGAAATCCGACTTTTTTTCAAAAATAAACCCGAACCCGACCCTATTAACAATTCGGGTTAACCCGAATAACCCGACTAATACTTTTTGACCCTATTTAACCCGACTCAAATTAGCTTATTCGGGTTCGGGTTTGGGTTCGGGTCGGGTCGGGTTAATCGGATCCAGGTGTTTTAGACACCCCTACTTGCAATATAAATATGGACGTTTAATTAATAGTTTATAATGATGGTTAACAACTTCACATCACAAATACAATTAAAATGTCACTTGGGAGTTGGGTTTAACCTGAAATAGTTAAATTTACAGTAATGAATGGGATTGAAAATCGAAGAGGAAAAAGACAATTTCTTAGAAGCCAATTATCATATAATATATGTATATGAAAGGAAAAAAAAATCGATGTCAAGTTTAAGATTATTATTTCTGTAGATTCAAGTTATAATAAGAAGTATTATCTTTGTAGAAAGTATAAGGAGTAATCTAGACTATTAATTTTGAATTTGAATAATTGAGATTAGTTTGGAAAAAAATTAATTATAAAATAAAGGGAGATGGTAAAAAAAGAATAACACATAATTGTTGACTTTCTCTCTCCACATGCAATGTACATGCCAATTTCCATATCGTTTTAAAACATCCATAACTTTTTTATACAACATTTAAAAAAAACCACCTTAATAATAAGCGTCTTTTTATCTTTAATATGAGTACCATATTGTTATAAAAAATTAAAAAAATTAGTGGGTTTTTTGATACATTGTGTTATAGGTTATAGACATTGTGTTTTTCTTCATTCTGTTTAATCCAATTATGCTTTAACATATTGTTTTTTCCATTGTGTTTTTTAAATTATGTTATACAATTGTTTTTTCATTGTGTTTTCTTTTCATAAGGTTTTTCCATTGTGTTTTTTTCCATTGTGTTTTTTCCGGCGAAATTTCTGGAGACTTTTCCGGCGAGGTGGTGGTGATGGGTGACGGTGGTGGTGGCAGTGGGCGATAAAGGGGTGGTGTTTATAGGAAATGAGTGAAGATGTAGGTAGGTTTTTGAAATTAATGTAAGTGGGTTTTTGAGATTAAAGAAAGTGTTTTTTAATTTTAAAGTAAAATCAAACTTTTTATTTAAACCTAACTCATTTTTCTTATTAGATTCGTTTATAACGGTTTAATGGGTAGGTTTTTTAATATAGTTTTTGGTTCGCTCTCATTCATCTTCTTCAAGTTCCAATAATATACACGCAAACTTATGCAAGTTGTGAAGAATATTCATTTAAAAATATGAAAGGTGAATAACTAACGAACAAGATATCATTAAGGAAACTTTCTTAAGATTCGTTTGGAATATTCTTTGATTTTACAGAATTTGTTTATTTATTTATTTGTTTATTTAAAACAAAATTATATTAATTATAAACACATCAAGGTGCTGCAAAAAGTTTACAAGGTATTTGGGGCCGTCATTCTCAGCACCTTGCTTAATGTATGCATAATCGTTTATCTTAATGCAACTTCGTTTCATTGTTAAAAGAAATAAATAAAAAAAGCAAAAAACAAAAACATGAACTTGAAAAGGAATAACAAGATGCCTACGGCTACGTATAATTGTAATGTCCGTTTTTCTAGTTTCGGTTAATAAATAAAAATACGAGTTATTATGAGTCGGGCTAGTGTTGGGTTAAATGGATATGAGTTAGGGACTTGGGTTATAAGGGAAAGAAGGAAAGACCATGGGCTTAAGCCCATGATCCATAATTATATAAGCCTTAATTACCCATTTAATCATTCATTTCTCACATTTCTCACATATTTCATTTCTCACATCTCTCTCTAGTTCTCTCCTTGCCTAAGCCGAAACCAAGAAGGAAACCGATTACCGACCCGAGGTAATGATAGTTTAATATTGTTTGAGTTTAACGCGTTAGATATAGTCACGAAACGACGAGCCGACACCGTTAAACCGTTTAAGTCACGAGATCCGGGTGGAATCGGGTATAAACCGAACCTATGATGAGCTTAGGGGTCATCCTAGCTCAGATCTGGATCGAACGGGACGAAAAACGGTGAAAAACGAGTTAAAAACTCGTTTTTTCCGACGTGTTCGCGGTTTTCCTGCGACTTTCCGGCGGCGGCGCCGGAAAGGCAGCGTGTACGAGGAAGGGAATGTCAGAGAATGTTTCCGACATTCTCCGGAAACATTCTCTGACCTAACCCTAGTTCGTTAATGGGAACTTAACGAATTAAAAGGTGATTCGCTAGCTGATTCGTCTATGAGAGCATAACGAACTAGCTTCAGTTCGCATTCAATTCGTTAAGGGAAAAGATAACGAATCACCCTTGATTCGTTATAGTCATTCGTTGAAAGGAGATAACGAACTGGAAGGTCCAATTCGTTACATGGACTGATTCCCTACATGAACTGATTCGTCAAATGACCAGTTCGTTATATGGTCCAGTTAGTTTAATAACCAGTTCGTTAAAGGGTTCAATTCGTTACATGACCAGTTCGTTATGATAAATTCGCTAAGACCAAAGTAGCGAATTAGAAGTTTAATGAAATGGCAGAATGGTCCCTGGACATATAGAAGAATGATTTAATTACAAAGAAGCCCTTGAACTTTTAAGTAGCGAGTTAATTAACGATTCGAAATGTTAATGGAAAATGTGCTACGACAGTTAATGGAAATAAAATTTTTCCAAGCTGACCTGGCAGCTCGACCCCAGCCTGGGGTTATGCCCCTTGGACCCTGCTAGGGGTTGCCGCCCCTAGACCCCGCTGCCAGGGGCGCTGCCCCCGGACCCCCGTTCGTTGTGGGTTATAAGTAGACTAGAAAGACGTTATAGATAGTGATAGTTAATTGATACGTGTAATTGTTATACAGTTAGTCGTGCACAGCTAAAGAAAGGAATAACAATAAACGGTGAACGTAACCGCATTCAGGTGAGTTTCTAGCCCCATTCCTTGTTATGTTTTCGGGGCTGTGTGCATACTCGATGTGATTAGTTAATATACTTATCCTAAGTGATAAGTGTATGCCATATATGTATTATGTGAAATGTATGAATGATTTCTTGTTGGTACATGAACGATCTTCGGAATTGCATGTACTACCAGGAAATGGTTTGATGTTATATGTATGTTGTAAGATGAAGAATGAATGATGTATATACGTACGAAACTTTACGATTATGTATATAGAAAGTATGCTATGGAGGTAAGGAAGAAAGGGTACCGGACCCTAATAATATCCGAGGATGGAGGGTACCGGACCCTAATAATATCCGAGGATAAAGGGTGACCGGACCCTAATAATATCCGAGGATGAAGGGTGACCGGACCCTAATAATATCCGAGGATGAAGGGTGATCGGACCCTAATAATATCCGAGGATGGAGGGTACCGGACCCTAATGGTATGTAGGGAGAATGCTCTTTATAATGTATGGTTAGTTATGAATGTATATGAAAGAATGATGGACATGTTAAGTATGTAATGCGTACCTTCGGGAACGCATATGTGTATGTAAATTAAGTTATGTGATTAACTAGAACTCACTCAGCGTAGCTGACTTTTAGTATGCACGCAGGTTAACAGATTGAGGCAGCTGGTTTGAGATGGACACATGGCAGGATTGAAGAGGCTGACATATGAAGATTGTCATGATATAAATTATGTTATGTTTTAAAAGACAAATTGTGGATAATTGTAATGAATGGTTGATGTTTTATATTATTCCGTTGAAGTATTAATTAACTCTGATATCTAGAACTGCGTTTATGAGTAAATCCAACACCAAATGTAGGGCACCGGTAACGGGGCCTTACAATAATTACACCTGAAAACACCTCAAAGGATATTTTTACCCAAGTCTCCCAATTTATCGATTTCCATCATGTCCTTTTTTTCTTACGATTGAAGACCACAGCTTCCCATGTTGAAAGAGAAACCACTAAAGGTGCACTTAGGAGGATGAAGAACTCATTATAACTCATCCTACAAAACCCTAATCTTTGCATAATAAGTTGAGACCCAAACTTCATCTTGTGGTATGGCTTTGAGGGTTTGCTTCAATTTGTAGGTTGTTGGTGTACTTTGCTTTAACCTTTCTGTTAGATCCGACCACATCTTTTGAAGCCTATTTGAAACTATCCTTGATCTTCTTTTCCATTACAATATTTAGCCAACCTTAAATCATGACATCATATCTCATCCATGTCATGTAGTAGATTGTTTTTCATTCCGACTTCGGTGCTCCCACTCTCTGACTTCTATGTGTCATCTCCGACCATCGTTGGAGATGAAGAGGATATCGACTAGATTTTTAGACGTTGTGTTTGCAAGAACACATGGTTTTTAACACGAAACTGTTATGTTTGATGTTGTTTTAGTTGCAATCTGTTTAGGATACGTTAATATTTGCTACATTCGAGTTTTACATGTCCCAGTGTAAAAATGAAGGATCCTGATACATTAGAGTTTTTAGAATACGCTAACATAACCAAAATATGATATTTACGACTAGTACATACATGATCATGCACGAGCCGTGTTGCCTATGCCATCTTATGTTAGAACAATAAAATTGAAACTCTAATGTCAGACTAAATTGGCCATGCATGGCATGTACCAACTAAAGCCTTCACGAGTGTACGCACTTCGAAAACTCTAAAAACACCTATAATTTCCATTGAATGGCTGAAAACAAGAGGACAACCAAAAGGCTATTGTGGCGGCTATGGACGACTTTTAAGGGCTTTAATCAGTCAACACAAATCAAGGCTAGCACACTCAGGAATCAAGATTTAACCATTCGACTATGAAAACGCGTCTCCAAAGGATCCATATCGTTACATTTCCAAATAACTTGAACCTTTTTATCATGTTTTCGATTTGTATTATGATTTTGAATCTTTCTATTGTAGGCTAACTGCTTTATATTCGGTTGGGCAATGATGAATCTTAGTTAATAAATAAGTTTTTGGAGGTTTTGCTATGATAGTGTGATAAACTAATTTCTTATCTTAATCTTGTGATGTATATGGTTGCATGTGTATTGAATAATTGGTTTGTTTGTGTGGATTGGATTTATCTTTCAATGAATTTATGCATGCTTCTTAAGGTTCATTTTATTTCAAGTTTATATATCGATCAGTAACTCGGGCCTGCAACCTTAATTGGTAATAGATAAATAATGTGTGAACTACCTATTGGGAGGGTGATGCAGTGTGGATATAGTAGAAAAAGGAGTTAATTTTTTCAAAGATTTGTTCACACAATGTTGAGTTTTAAATTTATAAAAGAATGATTATTATCTTAACTAAACCACACACAAGTAGGCAAGTGCACCTATCATATATGTAATAAAGTATAGGTAAGAAGCAAGTGTCGATCCACGACACACTTATAGAGTTTTACTACTTAATCGTTGTATTAATTTAACCAGAAGTAAAGATCATTTTGGTTTTTAGTGAATAAGTTCTAAGAGAAATAAATTAAAAGACAATATTTTTGGGTTTTATATTTTAAGGTGGACAAAATATCAAAGATAAAAGGGTATTATCTTGGTTAAAACTCCTCTTAACTAGGTTTGACAGTTGATTGGTAAAAATATGATCTTGAGCTTGCTATGGTGATTAAATATGAGAATAACATAGTTAGTCATGTTATTCTATGATAATTAAAGAAAGAGATAACTCTTGACTCCTTTTACCAAAACATCATTTTATGCAAGCAAGTGGTTTTTAATAAAGATAAGTTAACTCACTTAAAATGAGACAATCCCTTAAATTACTAAGTGAATTGTCATTGATACTTTAGTAAAATAACCCTTGTATTATGCCTAAAATACCAACTAAGATTAGTTGAGTCTTAAAGGATTAACCTTGAATTACCAAATCTTAATCTGCACAACTCTTGAACAATTATAGAACTCATGTAATAACCACTCAATAGTTGCTTTAAACTGGTTATGTTGCACACTCACTTAACGAGTAACTAACCGATCTTAGTGGATGAATACCAACAATCCGTTTCCACAACATTGTCGATAATTCTCATTATAAAATGGTCGATCACTATTAATATTCCATTTGGTCCATGTCGATATTAAGATTCATGTTTTTCCCCCAACCAAGCCCTTACAAGAATGGCGATTTCTCGACTTATCATCAAGCTCAGAATCTTGGTGGCTCTTTAAAAGTTCCTTAAGTTATTCCCCAAACCATCATAAGAGTGGCAGTTCCCCGACTTATCATCAAGCTTGGTGTTTGGGGGTTGATCTTAAGGATTCTTAATTTATCAACCAAGTTCTCACAGAAATAGAGATTTTTTGACTCATCATCAAGTTCGGGGTCTTGGTTTCTATTTTAAGGTTCGCCAAAGCTTTGCAAGACAAACAATTTCTTGGCTTATTGTTTAGATTAGCACTTGGGGTATTTTTTAAGAATATTTTAACATACTCATCAAGTGATAACTGAAACACAACCATTTGTTATAAAAAACTGATCACATGTTTTACAAATATTATACTTTAATTAAGATTCATTATAAACCAAGATGATACTATGGAAGTTTAGCCACTAATAGATATAATGATGGTTATCAAAGTAATAGATACAAACATGATCAAATTGAAACAATCTAACCAATTTGGATGACTAATATTTGAAGCTAATGATTTGTGCCAAAAGTTTAATCTCCTTAATCTTAGTGTTGGACGAATAGGATTGATTCCCTTATTAATGATGGTGAAAGGAAGCGGTTGGAGAGCATTGAATGCTCCTCCAATGGGTGTTCAAGTCCATTAAACGAAGAAGAAGAACATTCAATTTATAGGCCTATCAGACTCTCAAGGCACAACAATGTTGCCATTTTTGTCATGCTGCGTTAATTACTCTTGTCAGATTTTACAGCTTAAGGGTAACATTGTAGGTCCCCCCGGGGACGTCACCGATCGATACGAGATCCGCACGAGGTCTAGGAGTGCGGAATCCTCCTAGACTCGTTTATTGGTGTAAAGACAAAGAACACAAACACGTACACGATCCAATACACAAACAAATACTAGAACGGGATAAACAAATCTGCAGATTCATATATAAAATAATCACGTTACATACCGTAACAAAAACAGAAAACACGACTGACCGGAGGTGAGCTCTACCTCGGGTCGTCTCACACGACACTAGTCTCTTACTCTCTCTCAATAAACAAGCTGCTCAAACACACACCGATTTCTTGATTCCTAAAACTAAACAAGACACAACTATATATAGACAAACATTCACGGGCCTGGGCTTCAGTAGGCGAAGTTGTGCTAACTTCGCCTATGGCGAAGTTGTGATAACTTCGCCTAAGGCAGAAGTTGTTACAACTTCGCCGTTGGCGAAGTTGCTCTAACTTCGCCTAAGGCGAAGTTGTGCTAACTTCGCCTGTGGCGTTCCGCTGGTCAGAATTGCATAGCGACGGTCACAAAATGCACCAACAGTCTCCCCTTTGACCGTTGCTCTCAATTCTAACAAACACGAAAGATCATCTGTTACAAAACATGCACCAACAGACTCCCTCTTAACTGATGATCTTCTGTTTGCAGTCAACCAGCCGTGTCAGAAACTGTCCTGTAGCTTCACAAATCTACCAATCACCCAGCGTCTTCCATATCAGATCTCCCCTTCAGTGTAAGCTTCTCCGACTATAACGATTGAGGTCTTTGTAATGCATGCATCCTCGTGCCAATAGATCATCTCAACCAATCACGTGAGTCCATCTGACTTCACCACCACATGAAGTTGGGCTTCCTCCACAACTTCACCAACTCGTCGGCATACGATAAGGTTTAATCTTCAACTACTCAACATCAAGTGATCAATTTCATCACAAAACCATCCTGACAGAATCTAACACACTACCATTAAAAAATCTGAAGCATCTTCAATCACCAGGGATAACGATCAGGAACATAAACACTTTAATTCCCGGTTAAATCCAACTTGTTCCAGAATCTTCACTCTAATAAATAAGCATCACGTTTCAGGATCCAATTCTCGAACGCCTTGAAAATAACATAAAAAATATGCTCTGACCGCAATCCAGTAATGACGAAAAACCTTCAGTTCAATTTGACTTTCTTCGGTTGGTCACCACGAACAACAACAATTTCCTTTCCCACAAACACCCGAATATGTGTCACTATCCAGTTTCAAACAATAACCCATTCACAACCTCAACTCCAAATCAGAGTTGACACGTATTTGTTCACACGTAAGATCAAGAGATAACAAGATCACTCGTTGACGGAACAACATCTTCGGTCTCACAATAATCGTGTACACCTGGCCATACAGACGAAAACTCCAAACAATTTTTTTTTTTTTTTTTTTTTTTTTTTTTTTTTTAACTTCACCTGGCTGCTAACTTCACCTGGCCATAACTTCGCCTGGCTGCTAACTTCGCCTGGCCATAACTTCGCCTGGCCTGTTCATAACTTCGCCTGTTCATAACTTCGCCTGGCCTGTTCATAACTTCGCCTGTTCATAACTTCGCCTGGCTATAACTTCGCCGAGAAGTCAACTTCGCCTAAAGTCAACTTCGCCTGTTCATAACTTCGCCAGACCTTATATCTTCGCTGAAACCCTACGAACAGTGACGGCAACTTCGCCTGATGAACAATAACTTCGCCTGAAGAACTGTTCGGCCAGAAACGCACAGAAACGTGCCAGAAACACCAAAACGCAGATCTCGAACCATAGCGTAAGAGCCTAAGGCTCTGATACCACATGTAGGTCCCCCCGGGGACGTCACCGATCGATACGAGATCCGCACGAGGTCTAGGAGTGCGGAATCCTCCTAGACTCGTTTATTGGTGTAAAGACAAAGAACACAAACACGTACACGATCCAATACACAAACAAATACTAGAACGGGATAAACAAATCTGCAGATTCATATATAAAATAATCACGTTACATACCGTAACAAAAACAGAAAACACGACTGACCCGAGGTGAGCTCTACCTCGGGTCGTCTCACACGACACTAGTCTCTTACTCTCTCTCAATAAACAAGCTGCTCAAACACACACCGATTTCTTGATTCCTAAAACTAAACAAGACACAACTATATATAGACAAACATTCACGGGCCTGGGCTTCAGTAGGCGAAGTTGTGCTAACTTCGCCTATGGCGAAGTTGTGATAACTTCGCCTAAGGCAGAAGTTGTTACAAAAAAAAAAAGTTGTGATAACTTCGCCTAAGGCAGAAGTTGCCAAGGCGAAGTTAAGCACAACTTCGCCGAATTCAACAACTTCGCCCGTAATTTTCAAAATCAGCCCTTTAAGTTTGAATAATCTTGAATTTAACCTTATAAGTTACCAAAAAGAGTTAAACAAATATGATCAAGACCCAGTAACCAACAATACAATAATATAACTACAAAAAAACAAAAAAACTTAGAAAAATTTTAATGAAATAAGGGATCAAATTTCAGTCTAGTCAGGGACCACTGCGTTTTAGAAAAGATCCTAACAGGAATCATACTAACGATGTGACTGTCACTTAGATCCGTGTTTAGCTGTATTATGACATAGAGACACAGGTTGTAAGCATGTAAATAACGTAAATGGTTTTCATCGTTTCTGTGATATGGATTAAGGTTCAGTTAAGCTCAAAAATTTAAGTTGGCAACATCTCAGAGATAATGATGTCTTCTATCTATTCTCAAAGCGTATTTGGCTATACCCAAGTCACCCCGAATTGACTTCGACCCATAATGTCTGATTATCTTGTAGATACACGATGTCTGCCTCCCGTTTTCTTCTAACTCCAGACGTGAGAAGTCTTGATTGTTACTATGTCTCATAAGTATTTAAAAATATACACATATATATATATATATATATATATATTTTAAATCAACCTTTTTATCGACTTCGGAGTACTAAACCACTGCAAGTCCCGAATTTGGATCACTGCAGTATCTTGAAATGCTTTCTTCACGGGAATCAGAACACTCACGGGCTCGTGTATGACTGGGTAGTCGCTTTTCTGCCTATCCTTCGAAAAGATATGTATGAAGACATACAAAAACTCTTAAGGAGTTTCCACGTAAATTCGAGTAAATTTAAGTTAGTATCACATACACTTTTACGCACCATAAAAATTACCATGACATACAATGACTGTCCTAAAGCCTTTTAAGCCTAATAACTTCACTAGTTAAGCACACACAATCAGTATATACATCATTTTCCAAGGTTGGATCAATTTACTGTTAAACACAGCATAGAACTTCTTACGACGTAACAGACTTGAAAAGTAATTTCATTTCCCTAAAAAAAACTTTAATTTCAATCGCCCCAGTCACATCAAAGTCGTCAGGTAAACGGCTATCCTGAAGATCCAATGGATCAACTGGACCGACCACATACAAGTATGTGTCCTTCTTACTAAGTATGACCGACTAATTTTCAGCAACTGAAAGAACACACGTCATAGCTGCCCCGGTTACTTTCAGTCTTCCGGTTAATGGCTATCCTTATTTTCTAAGTCGAAAAACGAGGACCAAAACATATCCGAGGATATGTCCATCAAACTGAGGTAACCGACTAATTTTAAGCAAAAATGACCCTTTTTTTTTTTTTTTTTTTTTTTTTTTTTTTTTTTTTTAAAACAAAGACATGGTTACTCGGGATTGATCATCCCGTTTAGCTCAATTAGGTTTTGAAATCTGGATTTATCAAACGCTTTTGTAAACAAGTCAGCAAAATTTTCAAGTGTATCAACTTTTTCGATCTTTATTAGTTTCTTCTCAGCACAATCCCGTATGAAGTGATGACGAATGTCAATATGCTTAGTTTTACTGTGCTTCACGGGATTGTTAATTACTGAGATGGCGGCAGTGTTATCAATTAAAATAGGAGTGAGTAAGAAATTCAGACCATAGTCGCGCAATTGTTGCTGAATCCACAAAACCTGAGAGCAGCAGTTGGATGCTGCCATGTATTCAGCTTCGCATGTTGAAATTGCAACTGATGTCTGTTTCTTGCACTGCCAGGAAACTAATCTTCCTCCAAGAAACTGACAGCCTCCTGTTGTTGACTTCCGACTCTGATTACATCCACCATAATCAGAATCTGTATACGCCACCAGTTCAACGTCTCCTCCCTTTGGGTACCACAACCCTAGTTTCGGCTTGCCCTTAAGATACCGCAAAATCCTCTTCACACCTTTCATGTGAGATTCCTTTGGGTTTGCCTGAAAACGAGCACAAAAACAAACAGAAAACATTATATCGGGCCTAGAAGCAGTTAAATACATTAATGAACCTATTATCGCCCGATACAGAGTAGGGTCCACATCTGCGTCACCATCTGATTCAGCGCCCAATTTGTGATTGACGCAGATTGGGGTGTCATATGGAGAACTGTCCTCCATCTTGAATCTCTTCAGCACATCATGAACATACTTTGTTTGATGAATGAACATCCCATCCTTCTTCTGATCAACCTGCAATCCTAGAAAGAAGGTTAGTTCACCCATAGCACTCATCTCGAATCGTTTCTTCATGACAGCTTCAAAATCCTGACACATGGATACTCTTGATGCAGCAAAAATGATATCATCCACGTAGACTTGAACCAGTAGGAAGTCACATCCTTCTCTCTTCACAAACAACGTACTGTCAATCAATCCTCTTTCAAAACCATTTTCCAGCAAGTAGTCTGATAACGTTGAATACCAGGCACGAGGTGCCTGATGTAACCCATATAACGCCTTGCTCAACCTGTATACATGATCCGGAAAGTCTGGGTCAGGAAAACCCGGAGGTTGCTCAACAAACACAACCTCATCAACTTTCCCGTTAAGAAACGCGCTCTTTACATCCAACTGAAACACCTTCATCTTTTTAGATGCAGCAAACGCCAAAAACAATCTAATCGCTTCTAACCGGGCAACAGGAGCGAAAACCTCATTGTAGTCAATACCCTCTTGCTGATTAAAACCTTTAACAACCAGCCTCGCCTTATTTCTCACGATAATCCCCTTTTCATCTCTCTTGCACTTGAACACCCATTTCGTGCCTATAGCATGCACATTCTTTGGTTTTTCAACCAAAGTCCAAACTTCCATTTTTTCGAACTGAGCCAACTCTTCTTGCATGGCTTCGACCCACGAGCTGTCCTTTAAAGCCATTTGATAATTCTTCGGTTCGACTTGGCTTATGAAGCAAGAGTACAAACATTCGTTCATGATACCTGTATCTTTAATGCTTGTATAAACACAGGTGTGCTCATTCAAGCTACTTCTGGTTTGTACACTAGAGGACACATCACCTATAACATTCTCCAATGGGTGATCTTTGTGAATTCTCGTGGTCGGAACAGCACCGACATGCAAATTGTCTTCCAAGTTTGAAGAGATCTCATCTATGGTAGTTTCAGGCTGAGAGTGAAAAGGATTAATAAACTCATCTTCAGTTGAGGCCGCAGGGGTATCGATAGGGTTTGATGTGGAAGGCTGAGATTTTTCTGTCATCTGATGTTGCACTACCTCCTCTTCCTCATCAAATATCATCTTCGTCACTGCTCTTTCGTCTTCTTCAGAAATTTCCAAAGTAGGTACGTTAAACGACTTAAAAAGTTTAACATAGTCAAACAGCTCAGCAGGTCCATTGCTTGGTTTTGGCGGTTGGTAACTAGTAATGTCGGTGTTACAAACCACCTCCACCTTGCAAGTTGTCGTATTGAAGACCCGTCTGTTGGGAGTCCCAACAACATAACCGACTAGGATTCCCTCATCAGCTACTTCACCAAATTTCGAATTAGTCTTCAAAATCGAACAAGGAGACCCAAAAGGTTCAAGACCGCACAGGTTGGGCTTCCTTCCGTGCATAAGCTCGTAACAAGTTTTTCCAAGTCTCTTAACGGTTAACACCCGATTCAGAACATAGCAGGCTGTAACAACTGCTTCAGCCCAGAACATCACAGGAAGCTTAGAGTCTGCCAGCATAGTTCTGGCTCCTTCAATCAACGTTCGGTTCTTCCTTTCAGCTACTCCGTTCTGTTGTGGAGTATACGGAGCGCTGTATTGGTGCTCAATACCCTTCTGAAGACAAAAGATTTCCATCTCAAAGTTCTTGAACTCTGTCCCATTGTCGCTTCTGATGAATTTAACTGATTTGCTCATGACGTTCTCGACTTTTGTAATTAGATTCTTCACCATCTGAGTCGTCTCGTCTTTCGTTTTCAGAAAATATACCCACGAGTATCGCGAGTAATCATCAGTTATCACCAAGCAGTAAGAAGTACCGCCTAGACTTTGTACATTCACCGGACCGAAGAGATCCATATGAAGTAGTTCTAGAGTACCAGCAATTGAGTTGATCGTCTTGGTGAGATGGCTTTTCTTGTGTTGTTTTCCCTTCTTGCACGCTATGCATTTATCTTCAAAGTTAAAACTCTTTAAGGGAACGCCCATCACAAGCCCATTCTTGACAATGAAGTTCATCTTACGAAGATGAATATGTCCCATTCTCCTGTGCCATAATTCTGATTCTGATTCGCTTGCCTTTGTCATTAAACAGGATTCTCCGGTGGCCATTTCAGTAGACCTCATATCTATCACGTATGTATTCGTTTCACGTGGAGCTTTCATTACTATCCATTCTTCTGGTATATGAAAACCAGGCTTCAATACAATCGCTTCATTCTTAGTGAAATGGACAGTGTATTCTTTATCACAAATCTGCGACACACTCAGCAGATTGTGCTTTAATTCCTCCACAAAGTTTACATTTTCAAGTGTCATTCTCCCGTTCGACACAGTTCCTCTACCAGTAATCCTTCCACCGCTTTCACCAGCAAAACTAACTCTAGCTCCCTGAACAGGTTTTAAGTCTTGCAACAAGTGTTTGTTGCCAGTCATGTGCCTGGAACAGCCGCTATCTACAATCCAAAGATTGTTTGCAGCCCTGTTCAACTGTTCCTGCACATAAAACAAAGAGTTAGAATCTTGGGACCCAAGACCAATTGGTCTTGGATCGATACGTCCCGTACCCTGGCTTTCTCAAGTTAGCGTCAGGATAATTTCTGTAAGTCCTGTTAGGGAATCTCCTTGCAGATTGAGTGTAATGCCTTCCAAACCTTTGAGAATTGAAAGTGTTATATCTTGTGGTTTGGTTGTAAAACTGAGGTTTGTTTTTATGAAAACTTGAATTCGATACATTTTGGCATTTTTTAAAGTTTTCATTTTTAGCAGGAACAAAATGACGCTTATTCTCATTTTTATTTGGCTTCACACCTCTGAATCTCGGCTCCAGAGGGCAATCTGCAACTAAATGCCCTAATTTGTTACATCTAAAGCAACACCGACTCTCCAATTTCTTGTCAAATGTTGGTTTGGATGTAGAGGCAGTGTTACCAGCCGTTCGTCTCACATAAGGTGGGACATACGGGTTGAGTGGAGTACACTTTTTAGAAGATTTATTTTTATCTCCACCGGTAGGTAACACTACATTCTCTTTCGTCTTCCCAGATTCGGACAACTTATCCGAATCCGATGAGACTGGACTCGTAACAGAAATATTTACACTAGAAACAGGCGAACTCGTTTCGCCACAGCTAACACTTGATTCTACCCTTGAAATCTTAATTGGAGTTGTCTGATTAACCTCGAAATCAACAGATTTCTGAACACTCGGATTATATGTATAATTGTGGTTAAAGGGTGGTGGAACTTCGTGATATCCGATTCCTCCCCTCTTTGCAGAGGTACCTGGATCACTCACGAGGTGATCAAGGATGGTTGAGGAATTCCTGAACTGCTCAAGTTTGCGGTTCAGTTCCACCACCTTTACCTGGTGGTCAGCAATCTGTTTATCCCGATCAGCAATCACTTTAGTTTTTTCCTCCAAAACTTCATAACTAAGATCAATTATTTCAATTTTCTCAGCAAGTTTAATTTTTAAGCTTTGAACATCTTTTTCACATGCTTTTATTTTAATTTTATAACTCGTTTCTCTTGCTTTCGTAAAATGGTGATCTTCTTTAATAGTTTTAAAGTCAGCATCTAAATGGATATACTGATCAGTTATCGTTTTAAGTTGCTCAGACAAATTCTCACAACTAGTACAAATAGTTTTAGGACTTACCTCGGAGCGATTATCTTTGTCATTTGCCATGAAAGCGGTTTCTTCTTCATTTGCTTTCTCAATTTCTTCAACCTTCTCACATTCTTCAGCTTCAGACTCAGCCATGTTTGCTTGCTCACCAGAACCACTTGAGCGTTGATTCCAGTTGTACTCTCCTGCCTCTCTGGTCAACATGGCATTTATCTCTCTGTTAACTCCTGAGTGTTGTGTAGGTCGACCTTGTCCTCGTTCAACCCTCTCATTTCTGCATTCCTTGGTAAAGTGCCCGTACTGTTGACAATTGTAGCACCTTACCTTGGACTTGTCGAACCCGGGCCTACCACCAACAAACTTTCTTCCAGTTTTGTGCATAAACCGTTTAACACGCCTCACAATCATTGCCATTTGCCATTGCAAATCCATCTCCTCCAGATCATCAGCATCGATCTGGTCGTAGTCCTCATCCAGAACAGCAGGGTCCACAATCTTCCCCTGGATGTAGTTTTCGTAGGAAGCAATAAATGATGCATAGACTGCAAACTGCTCTTCAGCAGATTTTACACTCATAGGCATCTTGGAATAACTATTGCTTGATGCATTTGCAGAAAAACTACTTGTGGATGCTTGAGGCTTTGAAGTACTAGATCCTCCAGCAACGAAACATACATCACCATTCGTGTTTACAGAAACGTTTCCTTCATGAGACGAGTCAGAACCTGACTCCCCTTTAGAGTAATAAGCAGCAGATTCAGGCCTCGAACTTGAGCCTGAG
The DNA here is from genome assembly GCF_021521415.1 of Bidens hawaiensis. NCBI lineage: Eukaryota > Viridiplantae > Streptophyta > Magnoliopsida > Asterales > Asteraceae > Bidens > Bidens hawaiensis. The sequence continues at coordinate 282,282 of NW_027491891.1, read as the reverse complement.
TTAACCTTTGCACCATACATACCAGGGTCTTGTATCTGATCTGTAGGTGTTTCTTTTCGAACCATATTAAGCTCATAAGTTCTGAGCTTGTTCACTGCCGTTTCAAGATCATAATTAGGAAAGTCTCTGTCTTCCCTCATAAGAACGGTGTACATTTCCCACTTCGGTGGGAGAGCATCGAGAAGTTTTTCAACGATCTCTTCTTCTCGGTAAGTAATCGAATAATTGCTAAGCTCTGTCATTAGATGATAGTATCTGGTGATAATATCATCCAGCGATTCGTTCTTCAAAAATTTGAAGACGGAGAACTGGGTCTTCAAAAGTTTTACCTTCGATGCACGGATACCCACATTCCCCTCGAATCTATTTTCAAGAGCATCCCAAAGCTCTCTTGCAGAAGTGTACTTTCGGAACGTATGGAGAACCTCTTGAGGAAGTGCCATTGTTATCGCAGCATGGGCCTTGCTTTCGGCCTCGTACATTTTCTTTTAATCGTCCTCCATTTTGCTGTACTTCTTAACTACGTCACGGCCTTCGTATTGCATAGTTGGAGGGATATATCCATCCTGGATGCACACCCACATTTTGGCATCCTGGTATTTGATGTATTGGATGAATCTATCCTTCCATGCCACGAAGTCAGTTCCTTTCATCAGCCTCGGGGCCTTAGTGGCAGACCCCGCTTCTACTTCCATCTTGACCAAATCGGAGATGTTGATCGACGACATCCTTGCAAAAACCTGAAAAACCTGGAAAAACAAAAAAATATTAAAACAGCTCAGTAGGCGAAGTTAAGAATAACTTCGCTTGAAGGTTAACTTCGCTGAAAGAGAACTTCGCTGAGATCTTAAATTCGCTTGAATTTGGCGAAGTTAAAAATAACTTCGCTTAGCTCTGGCGAACTTATGAGTTGAGCGAACTTGGGTATGAAGCGAAGTTGCGGATAACTTCGCTAAGGCGAACTTAAGAAGTGAGCGAAGTTGTAGTTAACTTCGCTAATCCTTATATCTTCGCCAAAAACCCTAATTCCAGCGACGGCAACTTCGCCTGAAGAATGGTAACTTCGCCCGATGAACGGTAACTTCGCCCGATGAACAGGGAAGTTTGTTCAGATCTGTTTTCGTCAATCCAGCAGCTCCCGATCAATGCAAACCCTAAAACGACCAACACTCAAACTGTTTCAGCGAAACAGTTTTATACACGACAACTTCGCCATTGGCGAAGTTGTCCATAACTTCGCTGATTCAACAAGTTCGCCATAGCGAACTTGTTGACAACTTCGCGTATTACAAAACAATCATAAACAAAACATAATTACATTACAGACTCGATTACAAATGCTAGACTATGAACTACTGACACACATGTACCAACAAACATGGATGTGCTAAGCAAGGCACGACCGTGTTGAGTTCCACAACAGTCCAAACTCTTTCTGTTTTGTCTATTTCTCTTGTTCTGAAGGCATAACCGTGTTTTGGGAAGGCATGACCGTGTTTTGCTTCAAAACCTTCTATTTTGTCTTTTCTTATTGCCTTTGATAACAAGGGGTGTGTCATGATTAACATGGCCATGTCTTGACTTCCTGATTTTTATCTATACTTCGTATGCTCAAGGCATGTCCATGTCTTGATTCACCATGGGATGTGTCTTGTTAGTTTTCACTGTTTATCTCCGTTTTTCTTTGTATTTCGGCTTGTTATATTCATTAGAACTATTTATTCTATAGATATGAATTATAAACATTAGTGGTTATTTATTCTAATATAGTTGCCGAAATTACGCTTGTTTGGAGATATTTTAGCACTGAAAGACTTATTTCTTATACATCAGAGGGTCTAAATAAACAGATCTTGAAACTAGTTAGAATTTTCTTTAAATTGATCTGTACAAGTTATAATCTGCAACTTGTGACCTGTAAGAACCCAGTTAAGAAACCGTAAGTCACGAGGGATTGGCAATTAAAGTTTCTTCTTGAAATCAGTTTGTTTATGTGTGTATATGGCATGACTTTCTAAGTTCGTGTGATTAACTTTAGCAGACTCTGATATATTAGCATGTGGCAGGCGTTTTATGAGGATACCTTTGGAGCAGTTTCTACATCCGAATTCTTATGAAATATTTCATTTTATTAAGAGTATTCGAATGTCTAATGGGTTAACTCCTAGTCACATGTTAACAAACTTTTCAAGTTTTGTCTTTTAAGTTTTCAATCACTTCTTTTATAAACAAAACAATTTTATATCGGTGAAATATTGATAGAGAGTCTAGTATTAAGAGTCATTGTGTTCATGGATGAGTATCTTACCACTACCCTACTATCTATATGTATGTACTATATATAATAGATGAGCCAGGAGCACCTTAAAATTCTAGATACGTCCATGTGGTTTTGGAGCGGTAACAACTTGTACCCCTTCAACAAAATTTGAATTGTTAGAGTCCCTATCGTTTTCAGGCGTTATCAGGTTGAGTCCCTTTGTCTGTTTTCCGTTTAAAAAATATAGTTGCTATTGATTTAATCTTGTTTGCATTTTGATGGGTAATTTTAAAGCCCCATATCTTAAATAGTTCGTTGAATTTGATTAATTATTTGACTTGCTTATTTTGAAAAATACATAATTTTACTTTGATCGTTTAATGTTTTAATATTCTTTCCAATACATTATAAGTGTACTATCTTTCCCTAGTTTTCACATTCTTATTAAACTGTAGTACAAATTGTTGTAAGTTAGTACATGATGGATTGATGGTGCACCAACCGACTCTACTGTAGTGACGTTTAAGTAATATGATACCAAACAAAAAACGAGCATAACATTTATTTAACATAATGCATATAGTTGATCCAAGAACTACTTGCAAATGGGCTTACTTAGGACTATATATATAAAAGATCCAATACAATAATCCCTAATCGTACATTACGTACGCGAGTCCTACACGTTGATTTCCAAAAACACGTGGTGACAATATTGTAAATTTCATCATCTCTGATCAGCTACTCCCATCGATTCCGTCCACTTTCACCATCACCGTTCAACAATTCATCACCGTCCAACGATTGCATTCACCGTAGTGACCATCGACGATACCATCGTGAACACCATCTTCCACCGTCACGAGTTGTTCACAGGTCAGTTGATCAAATTGACCAATTGAAATTGAAATTGTTGAACTAATTGATTAATTAAATTTGAAATTGATCCAATTAATTATCAATTTAAAGCTTATTTGATCAATTTTGAGTTTTGAATGATGGGTTTTAACTAAACGTTTAAAGTTTTAAGCCTGAAAGTTTAAAGGTTTAAGACTGAACGTTTAAAGATGGGAATTTGGCTTGAACGTTTAAAGTTTTTTCCTGAACTTTTAAGTTATTTTTTCTGAACGTTTAAAGGTTTAACCTTGAACGTTTAAAAGTGGGAATTTAGCTGAACTTCTAAATTTTTGGTGCTGAACTTCTAAAATTTCGGTTGTAACATCGTGAAAATATCGGATCAAAAATATCAAGTTTCTAAAGTAAAAGGACCTAAAATGTCAAATTCCAAACCTTAGGGTTTAAAATGAAAATTCTGTCTCTTTGTCCCATAGCGATACGCGACGGGACAAAGGACAAGCCCATCGCGTATCGCAAAGGGCTTGGTCAAACATCAAGAAATTACGGTCAACAACGATACGCGATCATCAAAGAACCTACGTTATCGCGTATCTCGATGACGTGGTCTGAAAGGAGTGACAAGTGTGGCCACGTGTCACACGGTGGCATGATGTGTCGCCACGTGGCACCGCGTCAGCCACGTGGCAGGCCTACATGGTGACTGCGCAAGGCTACGTCGCGATACGCGACGGGCTAGCCAAAAGCCATCGCGTATCGCGATGCCCTCTCTGGAATTGCCTATAAATAGCAACCACGGGTTCAACCTTTTCTCACACAAATTTTCACATACATCTCTCTCTCTAACATCTCTCTGGAACCTATAAAAGTATACCCTCGATTACCTTGAAGTACGTGCCCATTTACCTCAATTTCCGTGCCTGTTTCCTCGAAGTGCGTGCCATATACCATCAACATTTCAACAAAAAACGGTGTTACCATCCCGACATCCTGACGATCCATCTCGTAAAGCGTACTGACATGAGAAGAAGTGTTGGTGCCTTGTTTTACGTGACAAGGTGGAGTGTTGATCAAGAAAACATTGAAAAAGGTAAAAGACGTCGAAGTGCTTCTCGATCGTCTAAAGTTATTATAAGCCAACGAATGTAGGCGTAATGCCCGAATAAAATAATAATAAAATATTAAAAAGGCTTAAAACTTAAAGTCAAAGAAATACTCGATACCTCGATAAATAAAAGAAAATATAACAAAGGAAAGAAAAGAAAAGAGTATGAATATATATATATATATATATATATATATATATATATATATATATATATATATATGTATATATATCAATGTGATTATATATAATTCTTTGTTATAGATTATTATTTAAGTAATTATGAATATTCTTAAATAATAAAGAAAAGACAATAAAACGTTTCTTAGAGAAGAAGAAACGTAGGGTTTAAAGAAAATAAGATTAACTATAGGTTATCTTATTAAAGAAAGAAAGAAAGATATTTTAAACTAAAGGTTTAAAAAGAAAAGAGAATACTTTATAACTAAGATTTTAAAGTAAAGAAAAATATAATCGAGGTAAAGATTATAAAAGACTAAAGGTCTTAAGCCGGATTGTATATCCGACTAACAAAAGGTTATACTCGTACTATAGGTGCGAGATAGCAATGGGAAAGACTCTCGGACGGTGTATTGAAGCCGATCCAAATCAAAAAGGTGAATACGCCCCAAACTTTACAAAATTGTTTTAAAATGTGTCAATGTGCTAAATGAAAAGGTTTACATGAGACTACGTGTCTCTAAAACATTTATAAACAAAATTATAAGCGCTAGCCCTCAGGCTATCGTGTACGTTTGTCTGGATCCTTACATATGTGGTGGGCACACCACACCTGGTTATATTGATGCTTTCCTGCGGGGAGTTAATGACCATGTGTATACGAATAGGTACATCACTATGTCGAACGCTGCGGTGTTTGCTGGGGTATTTAGTGTAGAGACTTGAGTTTATAATTGTATTTGTTTTATAGCTTTATTATTCCTAAGCCACGGGCCAAGACCTATGTAGTCTCGAGGGGTAATAAAGTAAAAGAAAATATTTTTGCGTCAGCATATTCACCATCATTCGTTGTTGACGTATTTTCCAAACATTTTGCAGGTAATCAAGATTAGGACTTGGGAAGACGAAGTGTTCAAGATATCCGATGGCTCGGATCTTTTTGTTAAACTTAATATTAAAAGAATATGTGGTTTTGTAATTAAAACAAGTAACTTTAAAAACGGGAACTTTTAATCCCGTCTTTGTGTATGTAAATATTATATTTTAAATCCACATATTTTAAAGACTTACGGTTTTATTACGTAACTCTGATATATTTACAAATGTGGTACCAACTGTGTGACAGGTCTAAGATGGGGGTGTGACAGGTTGGTATCAGAGTCATCGATCTTAGCGAATTAGGTATTAAAAGATAATACCTAAGCTTCGATCCAAGTATAGGAAAATATTTTTATTACTTGATTTATTTGAAAAGGGATAATATAGGCTGGTAACCTTTTATTTCCCTCCTCACTCTAAACCACCCAACTTAGATGTCTTTCAAGAAGATGATGGATAGTTTTGTACGTGAAGCAAAGAAGGCAGGAATACCCGAACCCTTGCCGAAGGATAACATGAGCGAAGATTATTATGAGGCATTCTTTAACCAAGACGTAGAGATCGACCGAACCAGACCAATATACTTTCCCGGAACCGAGCAATGCCCAATCAACTTACCCGATGATACACCAAGGCAAGAATATCAAGCACCGAGACATTCAAGCTACCACTCATCGAGCATACCAATGTACCATCCATCTGATATACCAACGTACCAACCATCTGAAGTTCCAACATATCATCCATCCGAAGTCCCAACTTATTTACCGCCAAATCCTCATCCATCATATGCCTTCCTCGCCAATAAACAAATAAAGGAGGAACCAAGATCCCCCTCTTCAGATTGAATGCAATGCCATTCTGATCAACGAAGATGGCACACCGGAACCTCTGTTTTTGATTTTGTTGACTCTCGTCCCAACAACAATGAAGGACCATCCCACAAGCCCAAGATGAGAGTAATGATGCCGTATGAAAATTTTCGTATACCACCGATGGTGCATGAGACAGCGAAGTTGATGGAGGAAATGAACCCCTAGGAAGAAAGAGACCCAGAAGAAGAATCTGAAGAAGAAGAACCTGAAGAGGAATCTGAGGAAGAACACCCAGAAACCCTCAATGAAGTGACAACACCAATGGAGGAACCTTCCGACTGTGATTGCCCACCTGGACAAGGATGTGTGCAACCTTTCTTCCACAAGAACTTGAGTTATGCCTCTGTTGATCCTTATATGCAATATTTCGAAGAACTCAAGAACAAATCGTCATCAAGTTTTCCACCCTACCAAGGCACGATCCCGACGGAGGAAGAGCAGGCAAATGAAATCCGTGAACAAAATGAAGCGGCTGAAGCTTTCTTCCATTACTCATCTGATGTGACCGCATCTCCGTACCCAAACCCGGGGAACCTTTATGATGTAGTTATGATGGGATATCGCGATCCACCGCCAAAGTATGGGTACCCAAATGAGATCCCTCAATCACAAGAGGAGAATTTGGACCGAGCCTTGCATGAAATAGATGACCTAAAAAAGAAGATAGCAGTGGATGGAAAGAAAAAGAAGAAGATGGGAGAAAAACTTCTAAGCAAATGCAATAAGATGACAAAAATGGTAAAGAAGTTTATCAAGGATTGAAAAGATGAAGGGATGTGAGTATGGAGTTGTGAGAGTTGTTTGTGTTAAATGTAACTTTGGTGTTATGTGTACTATGTGTATAAATAAGGATAGGTGCATATATATATCGAGTAAACGATATATATATAGATATTGTAAGAAAATAAATATATATCATTTTATGATATATATATATATATATATATATATATATGTATTGTGAAATGAATAAATGTGTGTTTTAAGAAAAGAAATTTGTTAAATTTCAGTTAAAAATAAAGCGTTGAAAAAGAAAAGATAATTTCACATCAAAGTAATAACGTTAAAGCTTCTCGAAAAGAAATTGATAAAAGAAAAAGAAAACGGGAAAGAACATGAGAGAGAACAAGAAGAGAAAATTCCCGATAAATATATGAACCAAATTTAACAAATGATAAAAGAAACCATTAGGGCTGAAACTGAAGCTAGATCTCAGTCTAGACAATCTAAACATTCTCATTCCGTAGAACACTCCCGTAAATCTGTCAAATCCCGTCCTAAACCTTTTCAGGTAGAAGAGAGTGTACAAGAATCAAATGCCGATGATGAAGTTAAGCAAAAGTTTAAGAAAATGAAAATCAATAGCTGCTCGTTCAAAGACTTCAAGTATTTCGGACCCAAGGAATTTTATGGAGATAAATGCGCCATTGCTACTATCAGATGGATCGAGGAAATGGAATAGATAGTAATCATAAGCAAATGTTCGGATCAAGAGAAGATACAATATTCCGCCCAAATGTTCAAGGGCGAAGTCTTAGAATGGTGGAACACGCTGATATTGAGCAAGGGACGACAAGTGATTTACAATCTTTCATGAGAAGAGTTCAAGGAGTTGATAATGGCAAAATTTTGCCCTATGCATGAGACCGACCAGATCCAAACAAAATTTCTCAATCATAAGGTCATAGGAACTAACCTCCGTGAATATAATACTAAGTTCCACGAGTATTGTCACCTTGTTCCCAGCTGATTAACCCTGAGTCCAGCAGAGTCACTCGATACATTTGGGGACTACCGTGGGAAATCCGCGATATCGTACGATCTCATCTCCCTCAAACTGTCGACTCCGCGATGGAGTTGGTTATCTCATGGGCGGCCTTGTCCTCAACAAGGAGGAAGACAAGAAGGTTGTGTCAACCAACGACCAAAGGAAGACTGGAGGAAGTGCCCGATTCAAGGGCAAAAGTATAAACCAAAACCGAACTGGATTCAATACAAGTGCCCCGTTCTTCAAGACATGCAAAAAGCACCATAGGGGGCAATGTTGTTTTACTAAGTCTTCTACCACAATTGTCTGTGAACCATGTCATAGACCCGGCCACGCAACGGCCGATTGCTGGAAAAAGAAGATGACTTGCTACAACTGCAAGGAAATGGGGCATTTGAGCTTTGATTGCCCCAACAACAAACCCGCGATTAGTGGTGCGGGTGGAAGTGGTCAAGCCAAGAAAGGCAATGTAAGAGTCTTCGTCCTCGACATTAAAAAGGCAGCCGACATGCCGGAAACTATTACCGGTACGTTCCTAGTCAACGACACCTATGCTAGAGTTTTGTTTGATTCATGTGCCAATTTAAGTTTTATAGATTATAACTTTTGTAGTCTATTAAAAGAACCTTTGACAAAACTAAATAAAACTCTAAGCGTCGAGACCGCTAGTGGTGAAATAGTCAAAATCTCCGAAGCCTTTGAAAACGGAAAAATCTTTTTAGCCGATTATATTCTACCTATTCAATTGCTATCAATGACTCTTTTTGGTTTTGACATTGTACTTGGTATGGATTGGTTATCCGACAACCATGCTCGTATCATTTGCAATAGCAAAACTGTTGAACTCCGAGCCCCTGATAAACGAACTATTCGAATTGAAGGGGATAAAGACGTTGGCCAAGTTAGCATAATCTCAATGATTAGGGCTAACAAATGTTTAAATCAAGGATGCTTAGCATTCATGGCCTACGTCACCGAAGAATCCAAAACTAAAGAACTAAAACACGTACCAATTGTTTCTGATTATTCCGATGTCTTTCCTGACAAACTTCCTAGAATCCCTCCCAATCGTGAAGTAGAGTTTAGGATAGATCTTATTCACGGTACTGCTCCGATCGCCAAAGCCCCTTATCGTCTAGCTCCATCCGAAATGAAAGAATTGAAGATACAGCTCGACGAATTGCTTGATAAGGGTTTTATTTGACCGAGTTCATCACCGTGGGGAGCACCAATTCTATTCGTCAAGAAGAAAGATGAATCCATGAGGATGTGCATCGACTACCAAGCATTGAACAAAGTTACAATTAAGAATCGTTATCCACTTCCTCGAATAGATGATCTTTTTGACCAACTTCAAGGCGCAAGCTTTTTTTTCAAAATCGATCTTCGTTCTGCTTACCATCAACTCAAGGTTAAATATGAAGATATTCCGAAAACCGCATTCCGAACAAGATATGGACATTATGAGTTCACGGTCATGCCGTTTGGACTTACTAATGCGCCAGCTGAGTTTATGGATATGATGAATCGAATCTGCAAGCCTTACTTGGATAAATTTGTTATCGTATTTATTGACGACATACTTATTTATTCTAAGTAAAAGAAAATATTTTTGTGTCAGCATATGCATAATAACAAGCGTTTTTTTATCTTTAATATGAGTATGATTTTGTTATATAAGAATAAAACATAATTTACGTCATTGTGTCTTTTTTGCTTACCATTGTGTCTTTTTTCGTCAATGTGTCTTTCTGTTTGTTATTGTGTTTTTTCGCCATTGTGTCTTTCAACTGATCATTGTGTACTTTTTAAATACTAATAACACCGTTGTGTAATAATATGTAAATATAATGAAAAATATCAATAAGTTATCTAATACATAAAACACAATGATGAATACATATTCCACAATAACCTGACACGTAAAACACAATAATGAATACATATAACAATACAATGGCCTGAAACGTAAGACACAATGGTAAATACATATAACACAATGATTTGAAACGTAAAACACAATGGAATCTACATATTACACAATAACTTGAACGTATTACACAATAAACATAATACTATTTTTCTCAAATTAACTAGAATATTGAGCATAATGACTAAAATACAAAGATAAGTATAAATACCAATGTTGGGCACAAAAACACAATGACGAACGAAAGACACAATGATGTAATCTTTGTTTTAGTTTTTATCTTTAATATGAGTATCAACTGAAAAACACAATTACCAAAATCTATAACATAATGCATTATAACCCCAATTAAAAAACACAATGGACAACCAAATAACACAATATAGAAAAACCCACCATCTTTTTTTAAATTTTTATATAACAATATGATATTCATATTAAAGATAAAAACACTTGTTATTATGGTAAAAAAAATTATAAAAAAATATCTTGTGAAAAAGTTATAGACGTTTTAAAATGATAGGGGAATTGGCATGTGTCTTGCATGTGGAGAGAGAAAGTCATCATAAGTGGGTTATTAAATTCATGCCCTTTTCATCAATTTTTATTTTTAAATTAGCCTCCACCATCCAAATATAAGATCAATGAATTAGATTTCTTCTCACATTTCTCATATTTTTTGTACTTTGTATTTTAACTTTACCCATATATATAGGGTAAGTGTCACACCCCAACCTACGGCGGAAATGCCGGGGCGCGAACTGATTGTCACAGCTCTCAAGGTACTATCATTCAATATTTAAATGACAATATCTATTAATTTTATTTAATTTTCAAATAAATCAAATACAAAATACAACTAATTAAACAAACAATAAACACAAATTTAATTCTTGATTTTATCTTTTCTAACACAATTCTTCACTAAATCTTCACAAAGTCTTGCAACTAATTTAAGCGATAACCTACATATGCGTGTAAAATAGAATTTTGTCAACAACACATGTTGAGTGAGCAACACACCAGTTAACTTGTACATGCAGTATATATAACAAAATATGTAGCTGCAACAAGTCATATGAGAATAACAAAATAACCAAATGAGCAAGTATAACTGAGATGTCGAGAAGCACAAAGGCTAACGACTGGCGTATGATCATACTAGACTAAGATTATGTTGGACCTCTCCAAATGCGGAAGCATACAAAGCAAATAAGCACATAAACAAGTAAGTTATAAGTTGTTAACACATAAGACAAAGTTGCAGTTTTTGAGTATAAGTATATATAAGAAATATAATTTATGCATATGTCCCCAAAACGTGAAAAACGAGTAAAAATAGGGGAATGTGGTACTCACCTTAGCAGATGGACAAACGGAAATAAATACGGTACAGCGGTAAAGTAGCGTCAAGCTCGAGATGTATCAAAGAACGAACCCTAAGTAATAAAGATAACCGAAGAATACAATGAATCAATAGATGCATTAAAGAGATTAAGATTGATCGCTGTTCTTGACGAAAACATTTAAAGCTTTAATTTAACATTAAATTTATTATTTTAAATAACATTTTTATTTATTAATAAAGATAGATATTGTAATTATTATAATCTTCTTATTTATAATTAATATAATATTTTATTTTACATAAAGATATTATATGAAAAATTATTAGTTGTTAAACTACAAATAAAGTATATGATAACACTTTATTATATAACAATATCGTATAAGTAAAATACATCTCAAAAATATTTATTAATTTTATAAATTCGTTTAAAAGTATATAATATTTAATATAATAAAATATTGGGTATATGAATAAAATACATCTTCAAAAATTATTAGTTCGTTAAAGTATATAAGTATATAAAGTTTGCTTTAATATTTGATTTACGTGATAATAATTATACATATCTATACATATACATATACACATAACGATTCTTTAATGCGGGGAAAACATAAAAATCGTAATATTTGATTTAAGTATATAAATATTGCCTTAATATTTGGTTTACGTGATAATAATTATACATATATATACATATACATATACACATGAACGATTCTTTAATGCGGGGAAAGCATAAAAATCATAATCGGGTTTATAAGAGATTTGTTTAGTTACTAGTTATTATTATAATTATTGTTTTATAAAAAAAAAGTTTTAAGAATAAAAGATACCAAAAAGATTAACATAAACAGGGTGGTAGGGACTAGAACACGAGACCTGCCACTCCGTTACGCATGTATATACCAGCTGGACTAACCAGCAGACGCAACAAATCTTGGAACCAAATAACTATAACCAGCAGCGGCCAAACAAAAATCAAACACAAACCCTAACAACATCAATCTGTTAATCCGATTGATGTTGTAATTGATGATTATCAAAGGGGACACAAAGACGATCGTAATCATATAATTAATTACCTGATAAGTTGATTAAACCAGGGTCAGCGGCGTACGAACAGGGCCGGTTTTACGAGTTCCAGATGACAAACCAAATCAATACGATAATACAATTGAATATCGGGGTTAGGAAGACGATGAGTGGTAGGGTAAAACTGGATGTTTAATTGAATTAATAACAACGATTATATGTATAACTAATTCAAGTCAAAGTCGGCCTAGTTAATTTGGTAAAACGAATTAGAATTGGTCAACATACTTAATTGGAACGTCGGTGATAACGTATATGGTAAGAATTACACGTATATTGATTTGGTTTCCAAGTTTGCTACGAGATTTGAGGTTCAAGTAATGTAAACGGGTCAACGGTTGAAGAAATGCGTTGGGTTAAACGGTTTGGATCTGGGTAAACGAATCTGAGTAACAGGTTAGCTGGGCTAGTTATATTAAATTTGCACTTTAGCCCTTCTAATATGGGAATGGAATCACATTTGGATAAAATCTTAGTTTAGGGTAAACTTTGGATATATACCAAAGTTAATTATTATATATATTAAAAAATATTAATAAACTAATGAATACTCGAAAGACGTGATATTTTATCGTTTAAATTTCCCAAATGTGAAAACGGATCGGGTAACGGATAAGAATATTAATTAGAAGAACCGAGTTGTTACAGTCTCCCCTACTTTAGTAAATTTCTTCCCGAAATTAAAGAATATTATAATAAAACCATTAAAGTTTGAGGAAAAGAAAAATTTTAAATATAAATTTTAAAATTAATCATAATACAAAACTTTATATAGTTAAAACAACGCTCCAAATGAAAATCCGATAAGGGCACTTATATATAGGATGTACCAGCGGCGTATCCACCATGTCCTTATCATTTCTACATTTGTACCGTTATCCCAACTAATTTCATTCTATATTATGACACACAACTTTACGCTTCATGATTTCCATGCAAGGACTTCGATAATTATGTTCCGGACCATAATTATCGTTATCGTCGGATGGTCCACATGATTCGTCCCATCGTGTGGATTTTCAAAACGTTTGATTAAAACATGACTTTGAGGAAACAAAAGTTTTAAAGAGTTTTAATTTAGAACACTAGAATTAAAATAATTTTAAAAGTTGCAGTGAATTTTAATAGAGCAAGAAATTTTATTACAGGCTTTTAAACGTAAGGATTTTCAAAGTTTAAGAAGGGTAGCTTATAAATAGTTAAGGTTAATGATGATAAAAAAAAAGTAAGATAAAAGTAGGCTTCAATAAACAATATATTTAATCAAAGGAAACTTTATTTATTAGATATAAGGTAAATAATTTAAATTGGAAATAATCCAAGGCCACAAAGAGGCGTTACAATACGTAATTAAGAAAAGACAAAAGAAATTAAGAGTGATAAAGAAAACGGCAAAAGTCTTCGGGGTCCTTGGGTGGCTTAATTGACGTGATTTGAAGCACCATGAGGAGTTGCATTAGTAGGAGCAATTGAGGTAGATTGATTCGGCATTGCTAGAAAAACTGAAGCTTGAACAATTTGCAAGAGAGTTGCTTGGTAGAAATATGTTGGGTAAACTTGAGCTAGTGGTGGCGGGGTTTGGTAGTTTCGGGTTAAGTAAGGTTGACCTCGATTGATGGAAGGAGCTTGAGGGTCATGAGGTTGATAGGTTTGAGCTTGGTAAGCATGGGTCAAGTAGTAGGGTATAGTCGTGGATTGGGCTTGATGAGCTTGGGTAAGTTGAGGGCACGCATTTCGGAGGTGATTTGGGTTTCCACAATGGTAGCAAGCATGGGTATTAGGAACACCGGGTTGAGCAAGAGGGGTAGGTTGTTGCTGAACAGCTTGTGCATTAGGCGGGACACAACAGGTGTTAACAAGATGGCCATAACGATTACATTGGGTTCATCGACGACATAGGGATTCAACCGAGTGATGATAGTTACAAATGGGGCATGACGGAAAAGGACCAAGATAAGGTTTCTTGTTTGAGGAGGCTTGCGGGTGGGTAGGATTTGTTGCAGCAAGGTTCTTACGTTTCTTGTTGTGAGGATGAGTGGAGGTGGATGGTTTGTAGTCACTAGCAGAGGAATTTGTGGGAAAAGTTGAATCGGTTGCATTGATGTATTGAATTTGCGTCACTATCCTAGGGATCGCAGCAGCTATCTCTTTGGCTATACAAGCAGCTATACGGTGGTCGTGAGAATCAAACGATTGATGTCGAGGATAACGTTGGTTTCTTGGATGAGACATTCTATAGGGACCAAAAATGAGGATTTATAAGATGAAGGATAAATTGAGGAAATCATAAGAATAGTAAAATGTTTATCTATAGAGATAACTTATAATAATTTTGCGTTAAGAAATAAGGGGAATTGCGTCATGAGGATTAAAAGTAAAAGTTTATAAGATGAGGGGGGTACATTGCCTAAATAGTTGTTAAGTGATGTAGTCAATTAAATTAATGTGTGATGACTACATGAGGAGCTAAGTCAGTTTGAAATTTATTATTATGTTTACAATAAACTAACGAATATAAATTGTGGATGTTGGCCTCCCATGAGCTTTCCATGGCAATTTGAATGGCCCAACGAACTAACGAAAAACAACTGAGTTGGACAGCCCATGAGCGTTACATGGCAATTCGATTGTCCCAACTAATTAACGAATTAATAATGCAATGAAGTTTATCGGCCCAATGAGCGTTACACGTCGTTTTAACCGACCAAACTAAATAACAAACTATCGAAATAAATTTGGGTAGTCGGAGTATCTTGTGAACCACCACGTTTGATTACTCCAACAAAAATACAAACAAGTTGAGAAATGGATAGTACGAGTGCCCATGGGTTCCATGGATTTTTCACCCAACTAACCATTTAAATAACGGAACACAATAGTCGGGAAAACCGAGTTTAGCCACGAATCACCGTGAATTCAGTTAAAATCAACCTAAGGTGTCGGTCATATGGCATTTATGGGTCTCGATCGGGTCCATAGGGTTGAGTATTGTGGTCAGGTTATCACCCAGGTAAGGAATAGCGTCTTACATTTGGTTCTTGGAACCGTTTTGCCAGTGCCCAACTCTCAGTTTCTCTTCCATTTTCATTTATCGTAGGGACATGCCATATAACTTAGCCTTAGGGTGGACGAGTGAAAACAACCGGTGGGAAATCTTAAGGAATTTCCCTAAAATAAAAGCAATCTAATTTTCGAAAAAAGTTTTCTTTGAATGTTGAGGCATAGCCTCGGAGTTTGTGCGTGTGTGTATAACAATACAATAGATAATAAATAGATAATTATTTAAAAAAGCTGTAAACAATTTAATTTGAACACATGCATAAAGGTAAACAGATAGGCACGTATAGGGCTCCTAAACATGTGTCTAAGGCAATTTCTAATGACTTATCTAAAACCTTCGGCTCTGATACCAATTTGTCACACTCCAACCTACGGCGGAAATGCCGGGGCGCGAACTGATTGTCACAGCTCTCAAGGTCAATTATGCAATATTTAAATGACAATATCTATTAATTTTATTCAATTTTCAAATAAATCAAATATAAAATACAACTCATTAAACAAACAATAAACACAAATTTAATTATTGAATTTATCTTTTCTAACACAATTCTTCACTAAATCTTCACAAAGTCTTGCAACTAATTCAAGCGATAACCTACATATGCGTGTAAAATAGAATTTTGTCAACAACACATGTTGAGTGAGCAACACACCAGTTAACTTGTACATATAGTATATATAACAAAATATGTAGCTGCAACAAGTCATATGAGAATAATAAAATAACCAAATGAGCAAGTATAACTGAGATGTCGAGAAGCACAAAGGCTAACGACTGGCGTATGATCATACTAGACTGAGATTATGTTGGACCTCTCCAAATGCGGAAGCATACAAAGCAAATAAGCACATAAACAAGTAAGTTATAAGTTGTTAACACATAAGACAACGTTGCAGTTTTTGAGTATAAGTATATATAAGAAATATAATTTACGCATATGTCCCCGAAACGTGAAAAACGAGTAAAAATAGGGGAATGTGGTACTCACCTTAGCAGATGAACAAACGGAAATAAATATGGTACAGCGGTAAAGTAGCGTCAAGCTCGAGATGTATCAAAGAACGAACCCTAAGTAACAAAGATAACCGAAGAATACAATGAATCAATAGATGCATTAAAGAGATTAAGATTGATCGCTGTTCTTGTCGAAAACATTTAAAGCTTTAATTTAACATTAAATTTATTGTTTTAAATAACATTTTTATTTATTAATAAAGATAGATATTGTAATTATTATAATCTTCTTATTTATAATTAATATAATATTTTATTTTACATAAAGATATTATATGAAAAATTATTAGTTGTTAAACTACAAATAAAGTATATGATAACACTTTATTATATAACAATATTGTATAAGTAAAATACATCTCAGAAATATTTATTAATTTTATAAATTCGTTTAAAAGTATATAATATTTAATATAATAAAATATTGGGTATATGAATAAAATACATCTTCAAAAATTATTGTAAGTCCCCCCGGGGCGTCGCCGATCGATACGAGATCCGCACGAGGTCTAGGAGTGCGGAATCCTCCCAGACTCGTTTATTGGTGTAGAAGACGAAGAACACGATTACACAAACACATACACGAACAAACACACGAATGGGATAAACACATCTGCAGATCTTTTATATGATAATCATAACTCGTTACATACCAAACACGAAAACAAAAACACGGCCGACCCGAGGTGAGCTCTACCTCGGGCCGTCCCACACGACTCTCCCTCTCGGTTTCTCTCTAGACAATTGAACTACACAAAACACACTCTAACTTTTCTGGATACTCAAACCTAAACAAGACACACACACACACACACACACACACACATATATATATATATATATATATATATATATATATATATATAAACTTCACGGGCTTGGGCCTGTAGGCGAAGTTGTTATAACTTCGCCTAAGGCGAAGTTGTTACAACTTCGCCTATGGCAGAAGTTGTTACAACTTCGCCTATGGCGAAGTTGTTCTAACTTCGTACTTCGTTTCCGCTGATCAGAATTGCATAGCGACGGTCACAAAATGCACCAACAGACTCCCCTTTGACCGTTGCTCTCAATTCTAACAAACACAAAAGATCATCTGTTACAAAACATGCACCAACAGACTCCCTCTTAACTGATGATCTTCTGTTTGCTCTTCAACCAGCCGTGTCTGAAACTGTCTTGTAGCTTCACAAATCTACCAATCACCCAGCGTCTTCCAGATCAGATCTCCCCTTCAGTGTAAGCTTCTCCGACTATATAGATTGAGGTCTTTGAAATGCATGCATCCCCGTGCCTAATTGATCATCTCAACCAATCACGTTAGTCCTTCTGACTTCACCAACACGTGAAGTTGGGCTCCCTCCACAACTTCACCAACACGTCGGCATACGATAAGGTTTAATCTTCAACTACTCAACATCAAGTGATCAATTTCATCACAAAACCACCTTGACAGAATCTAACACACATGACCATTAATTAATCCGAAACATCTTCAATCACCATGGATAACGATCAAGAACATAAACACTTTAATTCCCGATTAAATCCAACTTGTTCCAGAATTTTCACTTTAATAAATAAGCATCACGTTTCAGGATCCAATTCTCGAACGCCTTGAAAATAACATAAATAATATGCTCTGACCGCAATCCAGTAATGACGAAAACCTTCAGTTCAATTTGACTTTCTTCAGTTGGTCAACCTCGAACAACAACTATTTCATTGCCCACAAACACCCAAATATGTGTCAATATCCAGTTTCAATCAATATCCCATTCACAACCTCAACTCCATATCCAGAGTTGACACGTATTTGTTCACACATAAGACCAAGAGATAACAAGTTTCACTCGTTGACGGAACAACGTCTTCGGTCTCACAATAATCGCGTACACCTGGCCATACAGACGAAAACCCTTTTTTTTTTAAACATGCCACATAGATGATTCATCATATTAAACTCTTGACATGAAAACTGCCACCAAACTACTGTCTTAATGAAAACATCCCAAAATTAAACCAAAAAAAAGAAAAAGTAAAAACGTTTCAAAATCAAGCACACCACCAACTCCATGACTAAAATTAAAAAACTTAGTCGACTTCCTCCATCTTGCTCTCAGCATCGTCTCCAGCTTCCTCAAGAGCAGGCACATCAGCATCCTCATCAGCGTCCTCATCAATGTTCAATCCAAGCTTCAACATTCTGTGAATCCTGTTGCCAAAGGTATTCGGCTCATCAAGGCTAAACCCAGATGTCAACGAAGCAGTCTCGAACAGCAACAACACCAAGTCCTTAACAGACTTGTCATTCTTGTCAGCATCCGCCCTCTTCCTCAACTCCTCCATGATCGCATTCTCAGGGTTGATCTCCATAGTCTTCTTGCTTGACATGTAACCAGCCATGCTTGAATCCCTCAAAGCCTGTGCCTTCATAATCCTTTCCATGTTAGCGGTCCACCCATACTCACCAGTAACCAAACAGCAAGGGAAATCCACCACACGGTCTGAAACAACCACCTTCTCAACCTTGTCACCCAACACATCCTTTATCACCTTGCATAGACCCTCAAACTTCTCCTTCAAAGCTTCCTGCTTTTGCTTCTCGTCTTCGGTTTCCTCAAGCTTCAAACCCTCCTTGGTTGCAGAAACCAACTTCTTACCCTCAAATTCCTTCAACTGACCAACTGCATACTCATCAATGGCATCAACCATGTACAACACCTCATAACCCTTCTTCTTTAACTTCTCCAAGAACGGAGAGTTCTCAACAGCCTTCTTGCTTTCACCAGTGATGTAGTAGATATCACTTTGACCCTCTTTCATTCTGGTCACATAGTCCTTCAAGCTGGTCTGCTCATCACCACTCTTGGTAGAATGGTATCTTAGCAATTCAGCTAGTTTGGTTTTGTTTTGAGAATCCTCATGGATACCCAACTTGAGATTCTTGGAGAAAGCTTCATAAAACTTAGCATAATCTTCCTTGTTCTCAGCAATCTCCTGGAACAGTTCAATGCACTTCTTCACCAAATTCTTGCGGATCACCTTCAAAATCTTGTGTTGCTGCAACATCTCACGAGAGATGTTAAGCGGAAGATCTTCAGAATCCACAATACCCTTCAACTGAGAAGTGCTTCACGTTCAAGTGCTCTTCCCAGTCATTGGTGAGACTCTTGTAGAAAGCAGCATATTCTTCTTTGGTGATTTCTTCAGGTTTCCTCATCCAAATGGGCTTTTGTTTGTTTACCAAGTCCCATTCGTGTGACACTTCCTTAATCTTCTTCTTTTTCTTCTCTTCCTTCTCCTTATCTTCATCAACTTCCTCAACTTCTCCATCCTCTTCTTTCTTCTTCTCTTCATCATCTTCATCATCAGAAATTTCTTTTTCTGTGGTTTTCTCAACCCAGAGAGAGATCGGGTAGCTGATGAACTCAGAGTGTTTCTTGATCAAATCTTTAAGCCTGCGCTCTTCAAGGTACTCAAGCTGATCCTCCTTGAGATGAAGAGTCATTTTGGTACCTCTGCCAAGGGATTCACTAGATGTATCTCTGGTAACTGTGAAAGACCCACCGGCTTGTGACTCCCAGACATACTGTTCATCATCATTGTGCTTGGTTGTCACCACAACCTTATCAGCAACCAAATAAGCAGAGTAGAAACCAACACCAAATTGCCCAATCATGCTGACATCAGCACCAGCAGTAATGGCTTCCATGAACTCTTTGGTGCCAGATCGGGCAATGGTACCCAAATTGTTCACCAAATCAGCTTTGGTCATTCCAACTCCGCTATCAATGATGGTCAAGGTGTTGCTAGCTTTATCAGGGATAATATGAATGAAAAGTTCAGGCTGTCCATCTAGCTTACTCTTGTCAGTCAAGCTCTCAAAACGGATCTTGTCCAAAGCATCAGACGAGTTACTGATGAGCTCACGGAGAAAGATCTCCTTGTTGCTGTAGAAGGTGTTGATGATGAGACTCAGCAGCTGGTTGATCTCCGCTTGGAAAGCAAACGTCTCACTGTCCGCCATTGTTAATGAAAGCTTGCTTGACGAAGAAGAATTAACGGAGAAGAATTAGTGTTTGGATTTGAAGAAGAATTACGAGACACGTGCTTGAAGATAAAGATATGAAGCTACTGCCAAGGGGGAGTCTGTTGGTACATGATGTCAGTAGTTCAGTGTCTAGTGTCTGTAATCGAGTCGTTTGGATTTGTGTTTGTATGTAAGCGAAGTTAGCTCACAAGTTCGCTGATACAGGCGAACTTGTGAACTAAGCGAAGTTAGTGACAACTTCGCCTGAACATGCCAGGCGAAGTTGTCGTGATATATATGTCCTAGGTTACGGCTTAGAGAAGAAGGGATTCAATCAGTGTATTCAGTTTACGTGTAACGAGTCCAGTATTAGTGATAGATATCACGTGTTTTCCGGTTGCAATATAACGTGTTTGTGTTTATTGTAACGTGTGTTTAATCGTATCGTCTTCCACGCTCGTAACGTCTTACGTAGGGATTCCGCACCTACGTAGAACGAGATATCTCGTGTAGATCCGGCTGGGAATCTACAATTATTAGTTCGTTAAAGTATATAAGTATATAAAGTTTGCCTTAATATTTGATTTACGTGATAATAATTATACATATCTATACATATACATATACATATGAACGATTCTTTAATGCGGGGAAAACATAAAAATCATAATATTTGATTTAAGTATATAAAATTTGCCTTAATATTTGGTTTACGTGATAATAATTATACATATCTATACATATACATATACACATGAACGATTCTTTAATGCGGGGAAACCATAAAAATCATAATCGGGTTTATAAGAGATTTGTTTAGTTACTAGTTATTATTATATAATTATTGTTTTATAAAAAAAAGTTTTAAGAATAAAAGATACCTAAAAGATTAACATAAACAGGGTGGCAGGGACTCGAACACGAGACCTGCCACTCCGTTACGCATATATACCAGCTGGACTAACCAGCAGACGTAACAAATCCTGGAACGAAATAACTATAACCAGCAGCGGCCAAACAAAAATCAAACACAAACCCTAAAAACATCAATCGGTTAATCCGATTGGTGTTGTTGTAATTGATGATAGGGCTTTCAAAGGGGAAACGAAAACGATCGTAATCATATAATTAATTACCTGATAAGTTGATTAAACCAGGGTCAGCGACGTACGAACAGGGCCGGTTTTACGAGTTCCAGATCACAAACCAAATCAATACGATAATGCAATTGATTATCGGGGTTAGGACTACGATGAGTGGTAGGGTAAAACTGGATGTGTAATTGAATTAATAACAACGATTATATGTATAACTAATTCAAGTCAAAGTCGGCCTAGTTAATTTGGTAAAACGAATTAGAATTGGTCAACATACTTAATTGGAACGTCAGTGATAACGTATATGGTAAGAATTACGCGTATATTGATTTGGTTTCCAAGTTTGCTACGAGATTTGAGGTTCAAGTAATGTAAACGGGTCAACGGTTGAAGAAATGGGTCGGGTTAAACGGTTTGGATCTGGGTAAACGAATCTGAGTAACAGGTTAGCTGGGCTAGTTATATAAAATTTGCACTTTAGCCCTTCTAATATGGGAATGGAATCACATTTGGATAAAATCTTAGTTTAGGGTAAACTTTGGATATATACCAAAGTTAATTATTATATATATTAAACAATATTAATAAACTAATGGAAACTCGAAAGACGTGATATTTTATCGTTTAAATTTCCCAAATGTGAAAACGGATCGTGTAACGGATAAGAATATTAATTAGAAGAACCGAGTTGTTACAGTACGATCCTAAGACCATCCGCAATGCTGGGGCACTTCGAAGCCCCTCCACCGTGCCATGTCAGCGCCACGTAAGCATCGAGGGCATCAAAGCCTCACCCCAAAAATGCCTTGCTATGGTTTAATGCCCCAAGGCTCCCCTATTATACATATATATATGCATATGTATGTATGAGTGTGAGAGAGAGATGGAGAGAGCTGCCAAGAGGGGCCCACCAAACTCTTTCATCCGCGTCGGCCAACACAACAATAGGATTGTTTGCGCCCATCCTCCAACAGCGCCCCACTACGGCGTTTGCCGCCCTCGGCGCCCAAAAGATCGCCCCCACCAAGCCCCATAGCGGATGGTTTAAGAGAACCTTTTGAAAATTGAGAACTTTGAAAACTATTTGAGGCACAAAAAAACCTCTAAAAATATTGAAAAAAATCATACAAAGAAAAAAAAAATTTAAAAAGTAAAAAAACCAAAATTCTTATATTTCATTCCAGATTCATAAAAAAAACTTCGTATTATACACATGTGTATAATTTCATTTAATTTATAGTTACGTAATGTATACATATGTACATTATCATTTACATATGTGTATAATTTTGTTAAACCGATATTTTTTTTAACTTTTTTTTATTTTTTTATAAAACTAGGATGACAAATTTTTTTTTTTTGGTTTTTTAATTTTTTTATATTCGAGTTTTTTTTATTATAATTTTTATATTTTTTTGTTAAGAAGAGTGTTTTTTGTGGTTTAAAATAGTTCTCAAAGTTCTAAATTTCAAAATAGTTCTCACATGATCTTAATCATATATATATATATATATCTTAATCATCTTAATCCAATACAATAATGCCTTAACGTACAATATGTACCCGAATCCCTTTTTTTCACGAATCGATCCATGAAATCTTATCCAATTAATCCTTGGTTCATCGAAAAAACAGTTTTGGATCGTTAATCGATCAATTTTATACTTTTTTTTTCACAAAAAACCATTTTTGAGCGTTTTACGTTTTTGGCTAAGCGTTTTAGTTTTTGGTTGAGCGTATTTGAGCGTTTTAGTATTTTTGCCTTTGAGAGTCTCGTGTACCTATCGTACGTTAAGGCATTATCGTACAGTATCCCGACCCTATATATATATAGGGGATCTAAAGAGAACTACTTTTAAAGAGAAAATTAGAGAACTAGTAAATAACT
This sequence comes from Bidens hawaiensis, assembly GCF_021521415.1. Lineage (NCBI taxonomy): Eukaryota > Viridiplantae > Streptophyta > Magnoliopsida > Asterales > Asteraceae > Bidens > Bidens hawaiensis. The sequence continues at coordinate 258,891 of NW_027491891.1, read as the reverse complement.
ATTTTTAACTATTTTTAAATAAATATTTTGTGATTTTTTTCTTTCCTCATTCTAATAAGATGATATTGATACTAAAAAAAACTTGTCGGTGTAGTGCATATGTGCACTAATGTCTATTGCATATATACAATAGTGTTTTATTGCATTTAATACAGCACAATTGCATTATAAAAGACACACTATTGAATATATGCAAACACACCACTTATAATTGTATGCAATACACACTATCGCATATATGTAATACAACACTCATGCACATATGCACTATATCGATTTTTTTTTATTTTTTTTATAAAATATAACACTATTGCACATATACAATACGAACAATTGCATATATGCTAATCAACACTATTGCACATATAAAAATACACACTAGGGCACATATGCATTAAGAAAAAGTCAACGTATTGCATATATGCATTACAATGAGTTTTTTTTTAATTTTTTTGTGATGAAGAATAACAACATATAAGAAGAATGAAAGAAAAAAAATGTAAAAATATTTTTTTAATTAAATTAAAAATACTTTATTATTAGTTCTCTAGTTCTCTCTTTAAGGAGGAGTGTTCTCTTGATCCTTTCCCTATATATATACTAGGTGAGTGCCCGCGCGATGCTGCGGGTTACGTACGCAAACATAACATCGAACATGTAACAGGTGTCAACACGTGCATAATCTTGCAATGGAACGATGGTAACCCAATGATGGCATGCGCACAACGCAACATCGGACTTGTAACAAGTGTCGGTAAGTGCCTCACACAATGTCATCCGCGTAACAGTTGCCTGAACGCGTGTAACAAGTGGCGAAAATCATGAAGCAAAGCTTAAATATGTAGTAATTTTAAATAAATCATTTTTTAAACCAACCTGTTTTGACTCAAATCATGTTCCGACCCGTCACTGTTCTAAATCAAAACGTTCTTACCTAAACCCTTTCGATCTGAACCCTATCGACCTGACCCGGACCAAATTAACTGTTTTTGTATCAACCCGTTCCGACCCTAATACGGTCTTATACAGGACCATATCTGCCCTATTTGGAACCATTGCCGGCTCTAACGCATAATTAACATGCTAGTTTTTTAAAATGAAAAAGTATAGCAATACCATACTCAAATTAAATAGAATAAAATGTCTGTTTTTATGGTGTATTTTTTTGTTAAAAATATTAACGTGTGAAAAATTTATGGCCGTTACATAGTCGTGGGGGTAGTTAATATAGAATAAGGGGTAAATGTGTAACTATATTATAAATTAACAAAAAATAGTTAAAGTTGAATGATCAATATTGTTATTATTTTTTAAACCAAAAATGTAACCATTTAACCAACCGTACATCATATGACCAAATTCCATACTACCTCTTGATTTTCAAATTTTAATTCATTGTTAATTGTATATTAGACATTAAATATTGGACCTCTTAAAAATTATAAGGTCCTTACCATTCTCTTTATATTGATTTGTGTTGGTACATGATGTCGGTAGTTCAGTATATAGTGTCTGTAATCGTGTTATTTGGATTTGTATTGATGTTTAAGCGAACTTGTCTCACAAGTTCGCCTGATATAGGCGAACTTGTGGAACAAGCGAAGTTAGTGACAACTTCGCTTAAACATGTTAGGCGAAGTTGTCGTATGATATATAGGTTAGCCTACGGGTTATTTGAAAATCAAGTTTTCAGTACGTGTAATCGGTGATTGTATATCAGGTGTTATTAGTTGCAATACAACGTGTTTTTTGAGTATTGTAACGTGTGTTTGCTTGTGTTTAACGTATATCGATTCGACGCTCGTATCGTCTTACGTAGGGATTCCGCACCTACGTAGAACGAGATATTTCCGTGTAGATTCGGCTGGGAACCTACAATTGGTATCAGAGCTTTTGCTCGTGATTGTGTGGTTCGGGATTATCACACAGGTGTAGAAATCATTCCGTTCGACTATTCGCGGGACGAGTTTACGTTGGAATACCGAGTTTTTGTGTACTACTCACCTCACTCCACCAAAAACAACCCATTACACCTTCGCATACCTCGCAAAACGTCAAAATCGAACCTGCAAAAACGTTGTGTTAATCAGGCGAAGTTGTCGCCACTGTTTGTAGGGTTTAGGCGAAGATATAAGTTTAAGCGAAGTTATTAACAACTTCGCCTACCTCACAAGTTCGCTTAACTTAAGCGAAGTTATCTGCAACTTCGCCTAATCAGGCGAAGTTGAGAAGAAGCGAAGTTAAGAATTCAAGCGAAGTTAAGACTTAAGCGAAGTTAAGTTTAACTTCGCCTATTGGTACTGTTCTGAATAATTTAACATTTTTTGTTTGTTTCTTTGAGTTTTCGTTCGTATTTCCTCCAAAGATGACTTCTATAAATATTACGGAACTGGTGAAAATGGAGGTGGAAGCACGTTCAGCTACTAAGGCACCGAAAATGCTTAAGGGTACCGATTTCGTGGCTTGGAAAGATCGGTTTGAGCAGTATGTTAAATATCAAGATGCTAAGATGTGGGTGTGCATTCAAGATGGATACATTCCACCAACGGCTTTGTATGAGGGTCGTGAACAAATTAAGAAATACAATAAGATGGAAGAGGAAGAAAAGAAGATGTATGAGGCTGAAAGCAAAGCTCATGCTGCGATAACAATGGCTCTTCCACAAGAGATTCTTCACACCTTCAGGAAATATAAAACCGCCAGAGAGCTATGGGAAGCGCTTGAAAACCGATATGAAGATAATGTGGGGATACGTGCATCCAAAATTAAATTACTCAAAACCCAATTCTCGGTGTTCAAGCATTTGAAGAATGAGTCACTTGATGATATCATCACAAGGTATTACCACTTAATGACCAAACTCAGGAACTATTCAATTGACTATAAAGAAGAAGAGATCGTGGAAAAACTTCTTGATGCTCTCCCACCGAAATGGGAGATGTACACTGTCTTGATGAGAGAAGATAAAGGGTTTGCCAACATTGACTTGGAAACAGCAGTCAATAAACTACGAACTTTTGAACTTAACATGGTTCGAAAAGAGACATCAACTGATCAGGTTCAGGATCCGGGAATGTATGGTGCGAAAGTTAATTCAAGTTCAAGTTCGAAGTCAGATCATCTGCTTACTACTCAAAGGGAGACTCGAGCTCTAACTCAACTCATGATGGTCATGTAACTCTCAACATGGATGGTGATGTGTGTTTCGTAGCTGGTGGAACAAATGCTTCTAAACCTCAAGCAACAAAGGGTAGTTTTTCCTCAAGTGTTCCGAACAACAACTACTCTCAGATGCCCATGAGTGTTAAATCTGCTGAACAGCAGTTTGCTCTCTATGCATCTTTCATTGCTTCTTACGAAAATTACATTAAAGGTAAAATCGTTGACCCTGCAACTTTAGACGAAGACTATGATCAGATCGATGCTGATGATCTGGAGGAGATGGATCTGCAGTGGCAGATGGCGATGATAGTAAGAAGAGTCAAAAGGTTTATGAAGAAAACTGGTAGAAAGTTTGTTGGCGAAAGACCAGGGTTTGATAAGTCAAAGGTTCGGTGTTATAACTGTCAACAGAATGGACACTTTGCTAAAGAATGCACAAATGAACGAATAGAACGTAGTCAGAACAGGCCAACACAACCGAATGGGGGAAGTAACGAGAATAGGGCGATGATATCCAGACAGAACGGGGAATACAATTGGAATCTGCAAGTTGAGAAAGTGTTCGAACAGGCCAACTTGGTTAACATCGAAACTGAAGGAAAAAACAGAGAGACAAGAGAATTATATGGCAGAGGTGAATGATCAGCTCTCTGAGGTAAGTTCTAAACTCCCTTGTACGAACTGTGAAAATCTGTCTGAACAATTGAAAACAACAACTGATCAGTTTGTTAGTTTGGATGCTCAATTTAAAACAGTAAAAGAAGATCATTATTACACTAAAACTAGAGAAAACAGTTACACGGTAAAAATAAAAGCTAGTGAGAAAGATATCAGAAGTCTTAAAGCCAGTCTAGCTGAAAAAATACAAGTAATTGATCTTAGCTATGAAGTGTTAAAAGAGAAAACCAAACTAATTGCTGAAAGGGACAAACAGATAGCTGATTACCAGGTGAAAGTGGTGGAACTAAACAGAAAGCTTGAGCAATTTAGAAATTCCTCCGCAATACTTGATCACCTCGTAAGTGATCAACGTTCCCCAGTCAAAAGGGGAGGAATTGGATATTCTGAAGTTCCACCACCTTATAATCATAACTATACTTATGATCCTAGTAATCAGAAATCTGTTGATGTTGAAATTGGTCAGACAGTTCCTGTTAAAGTTACGATTAAAGATCCAGAAGTTAGTAAAAGCGAAACGAGTAAGCCTGTTTCGAATGTTAAGATTTCTGTTCCTAATTCTGTCTCATCAAATTCGGACAAGACATCCGAGTCTAGTGAGACAAAAGAAGAGGCAGTGTTACTAAAACATGGAGAGGAACATAAACCAACTGAAAAGAATTCTCCACTAAACCCGTATGTCCCACCATATGTTAGACAAACGGGCAGTAATGCAACCTCAACATCTAAAACAACTGTTGAGACGAAAGTTGAACACAGGAGTTGTTTCAGATGCAATCAAATAGGACACCTGATTGCTGATTGCCCTCTGAATCAGAGATTCAGAGGTATGAGGCCTTCGAAAACTGAGAATAGAGCTAACAGTAATTACTATAATGGTAAGAACGCAAACTCATCAAAGTTCAGATATTGGACTAATCCAGGTTTTCAAAGAAATCGATCTCAGTTTTTCCCTGTTAACAACCAAATCATTAGTTATAATTCATTTAATTCACGAAGGTTTGGATGGCCTCATAGTCAATCTACAAGAAGGTATCCTTTTAGGACTTACAGAAATCATTCTAATACTAACTTTGGACAGCCAAAGTACGGGATGCCTTTTAACAGATTTAATCGACCCAAGACCAATAGGTCTTGGGTCCCCAGATTTTAATCCTTTACTTTAATCATGCAGGAACAGTTGAACAGGGCTGCAAACAATCTATGGGTTGTGGATAGCGGCTGTTCCCGGCACATGACGGGTAACAAGAATTTGTTACACGAATGGGAACCTGTTTAGGGAGGTAGAGTAAGTTTTGCTGGAGAGAGTGGTGGTAGAATTACTGGAATGGGGACGGTGACAAATGGTAAAATGAAGCTAGAAAAGGTGAATTTCGTTGAAGAGCTGAAGCATAATTTGCTGAGTGTGTCTCAGATCTGTGACAAAGATTACACTGTGCACTTTACCAAAAATGAAGCGATTGTACTATATCCTGGTTTCAAGATACCAGAGGCATGGATACTAATGAAGGCTCCAAGGGAAACGAATACATATGTTATGGACATGAGGTCGACTGAGATGGAAACAGAAGAATCATGTCTTCTGTCAAAAGCAACTGAATCGGAGTCCGAGTTATGGCATCGAAGAATGGGGCATATACATCTTCGAAAAATGAACTACATTGTCAAGAATGGGCTGGTGCTGGGTGTTCCCTTGAAAAATTTCAACTTTGAAGACCAATGTCTATCGTGCAAGAAGGGAAAGCAACACAAGAAATCTCATCACACTAAGAAGGTTAATTCAATAGTCAGTACCCTAGACCTACTTCACATGGATCTCTTCGGTCCCGTGAATGTAAAAAGCCTAGGTGGAACATCATACTGCTTGGTGATAACTGATGATTTCTCTCGATATTCTTGGGTATATTTCCTGAAGACAAAGGATGAAACGGTTTAGTTGGTAATTAACTTGATTACCAAGGTTGAGAATATTATGGGGAGAAAGGTTAAAAACATCAGGAGTGACAATGTGACAGAGTTCAAAAACTATCAGATGGAGATATTCTGCTTACAGAAAGGGATAGACCACCAGTACAGCGCTCCGTATACTCCGCAACAAAATGGGGTGGCTGAGAGGAAGAACAGAACGCTAATTGAAGGAGCCAGAACCATGCTGGCTGATTCTAAACTTCTTGTGGTGTTCTGGGCTGAAGCTGTTGCAACAGCCTGTTATATCCTTAATCGAGTTTTAACTGTTAAAAGATTGAATAAAACATGTTATGAACTTATGCATGGTAGAAAGCCTAACTTGAATGGTCTCGAACCATTCGGGTCCCCGTGTTCGATATTAAAGAAGAACTCAAAATTTGGTGAGATAGCCGACGAAGGTATTTTAGTCGGATATGTTGTTGGGACACCCAACAGACGAGTCTTAAATCTATCGACCAGCAAGGTTGAGGTGGTGTGTAACACTGACATCACAAGTTACAAATCACCAAAACCAAGCACGGGACCCGCTGGGGCTTTCGACTATGATAAGCTTTTTAAATATTTTAATTTGCCTTACTTGGATTGTGCAGAAGTTGATGAGAGAATAGCTACGAAGATTCTTTATGATTAGGAAGAAAGTGTTGTGCAACGACCGCAGTACGATGAATGTCAACCTTCCTCGTCAAATGTTGTTGATACCCCTGCTGCCTCTACAGAAGAGGAATTCTTCAATCATTTTCACTCTCAACAACAATCACCCATTGATGAACTATCTTCGAACCTGGAAGACAATCTGCAAGTCAGTTCGGTTGCGACTACGAGTGTTCACAAAAATCACCCTTTGGAGAATAGGTGATCTGTCCGACGGTGTACAAACAAGACGAAGCTTGAATGAGCACACTTGTGTTTACATAAGCATTAAAGATACAAGCATCATTAACGAATGCTTGTACACCTGCTTCATCAGCCAGATTGAACCAAAGAACTATCAAATGGCTCTCAAGGACAGCTCGTGGGTCGAAGCCATGCAAGAAGAGTTAGCCCAGTTCAAGAAGATGGAGGTATGGAATTTGGTTGCAAAACCCAAGAATGTGCATGCGATTGGCACCAAATGGGTTTTCAAATGTAAGAGAGATGAGAAAGGAATAATCATAAGGAACAAGGCAAGGCTGGTTGTAAAAGGTTTTAATCAGCAAGAGGGGATCGACTACAATGAAGTGTTTGCGCCCGTGGCAAGATTGGAAGCGATTCGACTGTTTTTGGCATTTGCTGCACACAAGGAGATGAAGGTGTTCCAATTAGACGTGAATAGTGCATTTCTTAACGGTAAAGTCGATGAGGTTGTGTACGTTGAGCAGCCTCCGGGTTTTCCTGACCCAGACTTTCCTGATCACGTGTACAAGCTAAGTAAAGCGCTATATGGGCTACATCAGGCCCCTCGTGCCTGGTATGCAACTCTATCCGATTACTTGCTTGAGAATGAGTTTGAAAGGGGAAAGATCGATAGCACACTGTTCGTGAAGAGAAAAGGAAGAGACCTTCTTCTGGTTCAAGTCTACGTGGACGACATCATCTTTGCTGCGTCAAAAGTCGCCATGTGTCAGGAGTTTGAAGCCGTCATGAAAAAGAGGTTTGAAATGAGTGCTATGGGTGAACTAACTTTATTTTTAGGATTGCAGGTTGATCAGAAGAAAGATGGGATGTTCATTCATCAGACTAAATATGTCCAAGACGTTCTCAAACGCTTCAAGATGGAGGACAGCACTCCATTTGATACTCCAGTTTGCGTCAACCATAAATTGGGTGCTGATTCAGACAGTGATGCAGACGTGGACCCCACCCAATATCGGGCAATAATAGGTTCTTTAATGTATTTAACTGCATCTAGACCTGATATTATGTTTGCAGTTTGTCTTTGTGCTCGTTTTCAGGCAAACCCAAAGGAATCTCACATGAAAGGTGTGAAGAGGATATTGCGTTATCTCAAAGGCAAGCCTAAGCTAGGGTTGTGGTACACGAAAGGGGGAGACTTGGAGTTAGTCGCCTACACGGATTCTGATTATGGAGGATGCAATCAGAATCGGAAGTCAACAACAGGTGGATGTCAGTTTCTTGGAGGCAGATTAGTGTCATGGCAGTGCAAGAAGCAGACCTCAGTCGCCATTTCTACCTGTGAAGCAGAATACATGGCAGCATCGAACTGCTGCTCCCAGGTTCTTTGGATACAACAGCAATTGCACGATTACGGTCTGAATTTCACTCATACTCCTATTTGCATAGATAACACTGCTGCTATCTCAGTAACTAACAATCCCGTAAAGCATAGCAAAACTAAACACATTGACATCCGTCATCATTTTATACGGGATTGTGCTAAGAAGAAATTGATAGTGCTCGAAAAGGTTGATTCGTTAGCTAATTTCGCTGATTTGTTTACTAAAGCGTTTGACAAAACTCGTTTTCAAAACCTTGTTGAGCTAAATGGGATGATCAATCCCGAGTAACCGTGTTTTTCGTTTTTACTTACAAAAAAAAAAAAAAACGTCACTATCGCTTAGAATTATGTCGGTTGCTTCAGTTTGAATGACATATCTTCGGATATGTTTGGTCCTCATTTCTACCTGTAGAGTATGAGGATAGTCATTAACCAGATGACTGAAAGTGACCGGGGCGGTTTATGATGTGTTTTTATTCTTTCGCTGAAAATTAGTCGTTCATACTTAGTTAGATTGACACATACTCGTATGTGGTCGGTCCAGCTGATCCATTGGATCTTCAGGATAGCCGTTTACCTGAAGACTTCGACTTGATCGGGGCGATAGAAGTTAAATTTTTTTTTAATTGAGAGATGAAATAATTTTTCAAGTCTACTACTTCGTAAGAAGTGAATATACAATGTTTAAAAGAAAATTGATCCAACCTTGGAAAGTGATGGACAAACTTATTCTGTGTGCTTAACTAGTGAAGTTATTAGGCCTAAAAGACTTTAGAACAGTCATTGTATGTCATGGTAGCTTTTTATGGTGCGTAAAAGTAGAAGTGATACTAACTAAATCTCCTCGATCTTACGTGGAAACTCCTTAAGAGTTGTGCATGTCTCCATATATATCTTTCCGAATGATAGGCAGAAAAGCGATTACCCAGTCATACACGAGCCCGTGAGTGTTCTGATTCCCGAGAAGATGGTGTGTCAAGAAACTGCAGTGATCCAGATTCGGGACTTGCAGTAGTTTACTTGAAGCTGTGTAAATCTTATTATTTAAAAAAAAAATTATTTAAGCCTTCTAAAGCTTATAATGTAATACTTATCAATCATGAGGCAAGAAAGAGAACGGGAAGAAGAGTCTAAAGATCGAAGAGTACTTACTATTTAATCAAACACTACGGGTCGAGGTCAACTCGGGGTGACTTGGGGAAAGCCAAATAAGCTTTGAGAATAGATAGGAGGCATCACAATCTCTGATGTGTTGCCCATTTAAGTTTTGAGCTTAATTGAACCTAACCCGTATCACAGAAGCGATGAAAACCATACTAAGTTATTTACCTACTTACAACCTGTCTCTTTATGTCATAATACAGCTGAACATGGATCTATGTGACAGTCACTTAATTAGTATGATTCCTGTTCGGATTTTTTCTAAAACATGTTGGTCCCCCGTCAAGACTGAAATTTGATCACGTGTACTTTATTTCTAAAATTTATTCTACTTATGTCGTTTTATGATTTTATACCTGGTTACTTGGTAGTTGATCGTAACATTTTACTCTTTAAAGGAAGTTTTAAAAGTTAATTGCAAAATGTTCAAAGTATGAGGGTTTGTTTTGTAAAGTTTAATATAGGCGAAGTTGTTTAAACAGACGAACTTATAGGATAGGCGAAGTTGTTTAAACAGGCGAAGTTATGGGATAGGCGAAGTTAACCCTAACTTCGCCTGCATAACTTTGACCCTATATAAAGATATTTTTGGTCAAACTCTTCATTATTTTCATAAACCAGCGAAGTTAGCTTTTTAACCATCAAGCGAAGTTAACTGTGAATCAATCTTTGTTATTTTCTCTCAATTTCAATCCACGTTAAAGGTGTGTAGAGTCGGGGTAACGTATAATTCGCGTTGATCATTTATTTAGAGGTCGTTTTGGTCCGTCTTAGGACCCCGTTCATTCAAACCCGCAACACCCGATTTTCAAACTAGTTTTTACGTGGTCGTAATCATCTTGATCGTTTTGATATCCATAAAATCATGTGTTTATGAGTCCACAATCATCAAATTCTCCAAATCTCACCTTGATTTTTCTCTAAATTGTTGCCGCTTCAGATAGCGAAGTTGCAGTTTAGGCGAAGTTATCCTTAACTTCGCCTAACGCTTAACTTCGCCTCTTGATTTAATTGTTTAACAGAATAAGAGGCGAAGTTGTGGTTAGGCGAAGTTATCATCAACTTCGCCTAGACCTTAACTTATTTCTAATTAACTGTTATCAGGCAAAGTTAAAGTTAAGGCGAAGTTGTTTCCAACTTCGCCCCACCCCTAACTTCGCCTATACAGTATAAATCATAACTTCGCTCATGGTAATAGGCGAAGTTGTGATTTGCTTCGACGTTTTTCTAACTTAGACCGTTTATGTTGCAGATATGGCAGCTGTAGCGGGAGCCGGTGGTGCTGGTGGTGACGAAGGAGGAGATAACAATCGGCAGTTTTTCCCGGGGCATAACATGTACATAACTTTGGACCCGGATGCAAGCGGTGTTGATGATTTCCGCGAAATCATCATGTTTCTTATCCGCTCGCGTATCTTCCACGCTATTACTACAACACTGCCTATCTCTTTGCCAAACATCGAAGATTTCTGGCAGACAGTTGAATATGATTGTCGAGTCGAGCCCCCAGTTATGCGTGCAACGGTTAACAATCAGGTAGTGCAGTTCTCGTCTGAGCAGATCAGGGTGGCTTTGCAGTTTGGGGATGAAACGAGAAATGACTCTACCGACTTCGTGGCTCCATTCAGAGATGATGATTTTCTGAGAATGGGCTATTCTGGTCCTTTGGGGGATACTCAGAGACGCAAGGGGTTCTTGCTGGACCAATGGCGCTTTCTCATGCACGTGATGATCGTGTGTATGTCGGGGAGAAAGGCTGGTACAGATGGAATGGGTGCAACGATGCAGTCGGCGATGACAGCACTGACTTACAATAAGCGTTATAGCTTTAGTCAGATGGTGTTCTACGAGATAGACCGTCAAAGACGAGCGGTGGCGCGTGAGAGGTTCTTGATGTATCCAAGATTCCTTCAAATGATCTTGAATCACGTTGCTCCCACGTTACCTCAGCGCCGCCCGATTAGATATGTGGAGAGTGTAAGCAAGAGAATCTTCGCTTAGTGTAGATCATCAAGTGCAAGAAGTAAGCCTGAGCTACGTCCTCGACATACTCCATTGTTTGGGTACTTGATCAATCCTGCGTATGTTGCAGCTCGTGGGGACGAGTTTCGGGATCCGGCACCACAACAGGCTGGAGCACCTCAACCACCACCTGAGGTACAACAAACTTTACCTGCTGCTCCTGTTGTGGCACCGGAGGAAAATGTAGACCTTGAAGCTGCGTTTGGCGGTCAAGGATTTTTTGATATGGAGCGTGTTGATCCTGAGGAAGATGTACAAGTCTCGGTTGCACGGGTTACTAGTGTGGATGTGGCTATGGCAGCTACGACGGAGGCTGATTCTGATTCTTCGAATGATGATGTGGCTGAAGCTAGACAGATTTTGATCTCTCAAGAAAGAATTTATTGAAGAGAAAGAGAGACACCAATGAAAGTGATTCGGATTTTGAAGAAGATTTACATCGGTTGGTTCGAAGATCGAGAAGGGAAAGGGCAGGTGCAGGTTCGGGAGCTGGTGAGAGCTCAAGGGTGGTTCGTTTTACTCCACCCGCACTGTCTGGTATGACTATGGTCCCTTCATCACTGCCAGTTACAGGGTTAAGCGCCGCGGATGTTCCCGTGGTGACTACCTCATCTTCCTTCGGCATCCCACCCACTACATTCCAGCTCTCGGCTCCGGAGATTGTGCCCTTGCCACCTCCATCTCTTACTCCATCGGAGGTCGTAACAAGGTTTGTTGAGTCGACAGTTGTTGCCACTGCAGGGTTGTCGGTTACGATACCACCTGCGGTTACGTTTCCACCTGTTTCTGAGGTGCCGGTTACATTGGGAATCCCTCCTCCGTACGCTCAATACATATCACATATGAGGTTTGATTTCGATGCAACCTTATCCGACTTGGAAAGAATAGCAGCGCTTGAAAGGGTCGTGGCAGAACAATCAAGAGTAAATCTTATCCAGACTCATGCTATTCAGCGCCTCGTTGCGGAGAATCAAATTCAGTCGTCCCTCCTGATCGAGCATGGTAAAATATTTGATGCCTTGAAACAGTTCTTGGCATCTCAGGGGGAGACGAGCTGTAAGGGTGACGAGCTGAGGACAAAAAGAGCAACGATCGAGACGATGATCCCAATGCATCGAAAGGTGCAGGTGGTGAGTTGCCAAGAGTAAATCAAGAGTAAATCTTGAAAGGGTCGTGGCAGAACAATCAAGAGTAAATCTTATCCAGACTCATGCTATTCAGCGCCTCGTTGCGGAGAATCAAATTCAGTCGTCCCTCCTGATCGAGCATGGTAAAATATTTGATGCCTTGAAACAGTTCTTGGCATCTCAGGGGGAGACGAGCTGTAAGGGTGACGAGCTGAGGACAAAAAGAGCAACGATCGAGACGATGATCCCAATGCATCGAAAGGTGCAGGTGGTGAGTTGCCAAGAACTGAACAAGCTCTTGGGACTTCCACATCTCAGGGGGAGTCAACGAGTGCAGCTGGAGGTTCAGGGGGTGATGATGTGGTGGTTGTGGATGCTGAGGAGGTGTTAGATGATGACGTTATGTGTGATGATGATGTGTTACCAATGGAAGAGATTGAGAAGATAGGGGCTGAGATCGTGATTGACGATGAAGCTGAAGAAGGAGAGATTGTGGAGGAGAATGTTGAACATGAAATTCCAGCAGTTGAAAAGTCAGATCTGGGTCAAGATACGGGATGTGATGAGACAGAATGGGAGGAGCAGCCAAGATGGAAAGAAGGCTACGCTCAGTGGTTCGTAAAGACTAAGAAACCGGCGGTCCCTACTATGTTCAAGAAAAGTTACAACATCAAGGGTTATGCTGAATCGAAAAAGGGGATTATATGCTGGTTATATGATGAGCAGTTGAGGCTTTTTGTGATTAAACGGTATGATGGGGTTCAGTATTTCAAGAGGTTGTTGAGATCGTTGAATACGTTGCCTGAATGTGAAGTGAAGGACTTAGCCAGGTTGGGGTTGATAAACAGGAGTGACGATAATATGGCTAGGATTATTGGGAAGATAGTTTGGAAAGAAAGCTTATAATGAAGTATAAGCCGATCCGGTGTCTAAAAGAAGTGCCGATGAAACAAATGCCCAAGGATGTGCTCAAAGATCTGAAATGGTGGTACGTTGATAGTGAAACAGCTGAAGCAGTGATGGAGGATGAAGATGAACAAGAGCTGATGAGAGTGTATGATCCAATGCACTTAGTGAATTTGTCTCAAGCTGATCTGCAGGTGCTGAACGAGAAAAGGATATTTTACATTCCTGCTTGGAAAGAAGAAGCAAAGAAATATCAAAGAGTAGTTTCAGTTTGTGTACGAGAAGGCGTTCATGCTTGAAGATGGAAGATACAAGATTTTTGAGATTACAAGACACGTGATTGAAGATAGAGATATGAAGCTACTGCCAATGGGGAGTCTGTTGGTACATGATGTCAGTAGTTCAGTATCTAGTGTCTGTAATCGTGTTATTTGGATTTGTATTGATGTTTAAGCGAACTTGTCTCACAAGTTCGCCTGATATAGGCGAACTTGTGGAACAAGCGAAGTTAGTGACAACTTCGCTAAACATGTTAGGCGAAGTTGTCGTATGATATATAGGTTAGCCTACGGGTTATTTGAAAATCAAGTTTTCAGTACGTGTAATCGGTGATTGTATATCACGTGTTATTAGTTGCAATAAAACGTGTTTTTTGAGTATTGTAACGTGTGTTTGCTTGTGTTTAACGTATATCGATTCGACGCTCGTATCGTCTTACGTAGGGATTCCGCACCTACGTAGAACGAGATATTTCCGTGTAGATTCGGCTGGGAACCTACAATTTGATTGATTTAATGTTTGAAATTGAATATTACACGGAAAATTATGCACGCATTTAAATCATGATATATTTAACATTTTTTATGAAATACAATGATTTAGTGTTTGAAATTGTAATTAAACGGAAAAACATGTACTCCTTTAAATCAGGAATATGTGTTTCATATACCAATTGAAGGAAAATACAATAAATATGCATTGAAAAGTGTAGTTTACATATTATACACCTTTAAATCAAGATACATTTAACTTATCATTTTTATTAAAGGATCCAATGAGAAAGACTCGTATAGATTTATCGAAATGTAACTAACCCGAACATGTTATGTTTCGATAGTTTGTTTATACTTTTGATGCTAACCGGTGGCTCAATCCATGTTCAAGTTGATCACATCATGATTACTCTCTAATCCATGTTCTTTTTGTTTTCTTAGTTTCCTATCCCACCTAATTATTAATCACTTTAAAAACATTTAGTTCATTAAGTCAACAAAAGAACGCCTTTTAAGTCATACTAAACTACCTTGGGTAGTACTCATATATAAACTACCTTTTAATACACCACAATTAAAAAATAAAATTAATTTCATAAGTACTTTTTATTAAATATTGAAAAAAGAATATTTAAACTATTATAGGAGGGAAACCAAAATCAGTTTTTAACATAAATAAGTATATATATATAATGAGTATTATTACAGAACTGTTAAATTATTTTAGAACTTAAAGAAACCATTGAAAACAAACTTTTTTTATAAAATTTTTTGTATGTTAATGTTATTTGAATGTAGTATTATCATTTTTATATCTATATTTACGATTACAATTTTAAAAATTAGTTTTTTTTACATATCTATGTTTTGTTTTACACTTATGTATATTTGTGGTATGTAAATTTTACACATATGTAAACTTGTGATTAATATATATAATCAAATTTTTTTATATAAAATATGATAAAATTACTATAAAATAATGTTAATGTATAAAAAATTTAAAAATGTTTGGTTGTGTAGAGTTTTTAAGAGTTCTTAACTTTTTTAGAATTCTTAAATGATACCAACCCTATATATATATATATATATATTTTATATAAAATATTTAAATGATAAAAGATTTTCATACAATCATACATATTAATCCTTTCCATCTATATATATCCAATCTTTCCATCACCACCACCACCACCACCACCACCACCCTATATGTTCATCATCCTACAACTCTAAACCCCCACCACCACCACCACCACCACCACCACCCTATATGTTCATCATCCTACAACTCTAAACCCCCACCCTTTTAATCCTTTCTCTCTCTCTCTATATGTATATCTATATAGAGTGAAAAACATACTAAAACATTGAATACTACCATCATCCATGGATCTTGGAACCTCTTGTAATATTTCAACAAACACTCTCATTTCTTTTCACTTCAACTTCTACAATCACTCATCTTTGATATCTTGTAATCTGATGTCTGCATCATCTTCTTCTTCATCTAACCCTTCTTGCTGTACCCATTTTTCTGCTGAAGAATACAACTGAACTGATAGTTTTTTGTCATCTTTTCTTTGTGTTTCATCAGCTGCTTCTTGTGAAATTTAATCTTTTTGTCACTCTCTTGAAGAAATTATGGTGCTTGCATCATTATCTGGGGCTTGTTGTCATCAACAGATGACATGTACTCTGTTTCATTGGCCTGTTTTGAGGTACTTTTGTTCACTTCTTTTAA
The DNA here is from genome assembly GCF_021521415.1 of Bidens hawaiensis. Classification (NCBI taxonomy): domain Eukaryota; kingdom Viridiplantae; phylum Streptophyta; class Magnoliopsida; order Asterales; family Asteraceae; genus Bidens; species Bidens hawaiensis. Next base: position 243,135 of record NW_027491891.1, on the reverse strand, counting down.
TTGGGTGTTGTTATTTCAAGATTTTGGCAAATGGGTTCCAATCTTTTTGGTTAAATTTGCAAAATTTAGATGTGGGTTTTGGTTATTTCAAGATTTTAGCAAATGGGTTCCAATCTTTTTGGTTAAATTTGCAAAATTTAGATGTGGGTTTTGGTTATTTCAAGATTTTAGCAAATGGGTTCCAATCTTTTTGGTTAAATTTGCAAACTTTAGATGTGGGTTTGTGTTATTTCAAGGTTTTTGCAAATGGGGTTTAATCTTTTTGGTTAAATATGCAAAATTCTCTGTGGGGTTTTGTTATTTTAGTTAATTTTGGGGTAATTTGTGATTATCAGGTATGGGTTTAGCCGGAATTTGACAGATGTCACCACTTCTACCGCCGTGATGAAGCACAAGAAGAGGCGGTTGAACTTAATATCACCCATGGCTGCAGCTGCTCCGGTTAAAACTGGTGGTTTTTCATCTCCCAAATTCTACCAAGAGGTCTGAAAATCATGTCTTTTTTTTGGTCTTATTTTAAAACCATTTTTATGAATTTCAGCAATCTTTAATTTTCTTGTTTTTTTCTGTAAATTCTTTAAATGAAATTGGGAATTTATTATTGAAATTCAACATTTTTTTTACCCTTTTATGAATTTCTGCAATTTTTAACTATTTTGTTTTTTTCTGTAATTTGTTTAAATGAAATTGGGAACTTATTATTTGAATTCAACATTTTTAATACCCTTTTATGAATAATCTTTAACTTTCTTTTTTTTTTTCTGTAAATTATTTCAATGAATTCGGGATTAACATTCTGATCTTGAAAATTACAGGTTCTAACAGCTGCAAGAGCAAATTTTACACAAGAAATATCTTTCCAATCTAAAGACAAAGATATATCCCTTGCTAAGGTAGCTTTTTTCATAAAGAACATTACTTTATCTCAAATTATTGGCTTGTACAAAAAGACACTATCATGAATAATATTATCCTTTCAGGGCCCCATAAATTTGTTTTTATGTACTAAGTATTTGAAGACATCATCATTGAATTAGGATCAAATTTCTTGACCATATGCACAAATGTGTAGATAGATACATGAGACTCTTTTCGGTCCGATAATGATGAGATTTACGTAAATCTTGAATCTCTTTTCGGTCCGATAATGATGAGGTTTACGTAAATCTTGAATTTAAATGAGTGTATGAGTGAAATCTTGATTTTTGATGTGGCTTTTTAAACTTAAATATTACCTAAATTATTCAACTTTTTGATGATTGTTATCTTTTCTGGTACCTGAATACTCTATATAACTAATTGTACCTAAATTGGCCAACTTTTTAGTGATTAGTGATGTCATCATCGTCATCGTACTCAGTATATCCCACCAATAGCAATGCTATGGTAGGGTCTGAGGAGATTAAGATGTAGACAGCCTTACCTCTATCCCATAGGGATATAGAGACTGCTTCCGGTGAGACCCCCGGCTCGATAGTAGTTTTGCATCAAGCCTTGGACATAAGGCACATAGCACTCAATCATCGGGACACCGGCTGATTGGTGCATGTGCCCTTGTCTTTCGGCTATCAACGCCACCACATGATGCCAGATTAACCTTCCGCCACTTTTAACGTTATTTTCATGAGATTAGTAAAATAATGTCAAAATTAGTGCAATTTTACTTTTGCCCACCTGAGGGTTCACGCATATATACGTTATATGCGCGCACCGCAAGCAGGGCGTCTTAGTGATTAGTGATGTAATTGTAGTATTCTATTTGTATAATGTTAGATTTTTGTCGTTTTTTCGGTTTACCATTTTCATGTAATCTTTGCCTAATTAAGAATACATCTCTTAAAGAAATCAAAGGCATTATCTTTCTTGTTACACTAAATAAAAATGATACTGATCTGCAATCTATTCTTTCTTGTTCTTTATGGAGTCTTTTTGACTTTCAAGTTTCTTAGTATTTTTGTTGCAAACAATTCATTGTTTTTGCCACAAAAAGTCAAGTATGATGTTTTAAAAAGTCAACTGTTTAGTTTAATGTTTGATACTGGATAATGGATGTATATTTTAATTGTTGCTCATCTATCTTTAGGAATGGTCGGTTCGGGTTATGTTTCACAATTTTGTTTAAATCAAAATTATCTATTAATATACAAAACATGTCAAACGGGTCAAAAGTGGACCAAAAGTGAAATTTTGAGGCATATAATTTCTAACTTGTTTTATTCAATAAATCATATTATAATTGTTATACTATAGTTCTTATAATCACATTCAACACAAGCTGTTTTAGTTTCTCGAGAACATATTGAGACAAAAAATCTGTCAATCATTCGTTTTGACCCGTTACTCAAGGCTCCAATTTGTCAAAAAAGTTATTGATTGTCAATGTATTCTGCAGGCTTTGTTGCATATTTCTGCTGAAGACGAGGCGTTTATTGCTTATAACCGTGAGATGGATGCTTACTCATTCCAAAGCGAGCGCGAGGGTACCAATTTGCCATCCGATGGCCAAGATTTAAGTCAAACAGAGTCAATATTTTTGGCGGGAAAGAAAATTGAAGACTGGTTGTCAGAACTTGATGCCATTGCAAAAGAAGTTGAGGTTGAACTGATATCTAGAGACATTGGTTGCCATTTGACCGAAGTTTTAGAGGCGGTCAACAAAGTCCTGTTTGACTCAATGGGCTTCAAAAGGTCAAACATTGTGGATTCCAAATGTTCCTATTTGCATTCTGTTTTAAGTTCTAAATGTGGCAGTGGTAAACAATCTTTCCTTTTTTAAAAAGTTTTTAACTTTTGCTTGATTTAAGATATATACATGACAGTTATGTAATGTTTTTGACAGCGATTTTGCTTAGCATTATTTACATTGAAGTTTGTAGAAGACTTAGTTTGGCTATTGTTGGATCGCGTGTCGGGGAAGATTTTTTGATCTGGCCGGAGACAAGAAATCCTGAGGTTAGATAATTTGACAGAATTTAAAAGTTTGGATAAATTTGATTATCAGTTTATTGCGGGTCAAATAGTCAGTTTTAAAATTGATAATTTTTTAAACAGGAGCTTTTTAAGGTAAATTCGGGTCAAAGCTTATTCGGGATAGTCAACGGACGGTGTGTTGAAAACCCAAAGTCAAAGGCATCAGATTTAAACAGCAGTTCACTTCTGGGACTTGATATTGCTACAAACCGGGATATTATTGGGATTTATCTTGCTAATTTGATTGTAAGAAATTCAACTTAATTATATACAATTACTATAAAAAGCTTTGACTTCTTGACTATTTGACCTTTACTGTCTTGATTCCTTTTTTCTTTCTTTAGAGGCTTCATTGGAAACGTGCGTCAAGAATGAATCGCGGGTTAATGTTGACTTCTCCACTTCGACCCGTTGATGATGATAATACTGATGCTTCAAGCATACCGTTGTTGCGTCCTCAATATCTAAGGTAAACATGTCAAATTACTGATATGCCCCTGGTATCGCGCTACCATTTCACTAATTCTTTAGGCACCTCTTTTTTTCATACAGGTTTCAAGACTGACATGAGAATTGACAGGAGATTTTGTTAAACTGTGGCCAATGCCCAATAATCCCACTTTCTAATATTAAAAAAGAAACAAAAAGATCATAACTTTTAATTTAAAATCCACTATAAACATGCAAAGTGTCCATTCTTGAACTCATTTTGAGCTTAAATGTGCAAAATTAGTCCATTAATGGAATCTTTATAAGTAAATTTGAAATCTTTATATGATCAAGTATATTTCTTGGACCCTTATCAGTTGGTTTCTTGTGTTTGGCATGTTGCATCTGTTGTTATGCACTAGGCTGGCTATCATGGCGTCCGAGAAGCTGCTGATATTACAGCCTCATAATTGGGCATTAAGAAGAGATCATGGCATGATGTTGTATTTCAACAGGTATGAGACCCCCCCCCCCCCAAATCCCACGCCCACGTACCCTTTTGGTTTTTGATCTTTTGTTGCAAATGGCAGGGAATATGGAGAGGCGGTCCAAGAACTAAGTATTTGTATGGCTTTTGCACCTGAAGAAGAGGCGGAAATCTTGGAATCTTTTGTGGAAAAGTTGCATTTGTTGAGGCTTGAATCGTCTTGGAAGTCATTGGGACATAAAGGGCGAATGGCGGTTCCTTAAAATAAATAACACATATGTTGTATTGTTCGATTTGAGTTTTTAGTATTCAAGATTAACAAGGCGATCTTGTAGCTGGTGGCTTGTTTTTGACTCCTGCAATTTGTAGGTTTGCTATTTGGCTTCAGCCATGGTTATTTAATCATCTGATTTTTATTAATCAACATTTGAGATTAGTAAAAGTCTTTTATTGCAGTCTAATTCAATAGTGTTAGTTTGTTACATTTGTTTTTATAAAAATGATGTTTTTCCCTACTTCAGCCATGGTTGTTGGATCAGTAAAAGATGTAGATAATGCAATATGTTTGGTACAAGAATTATTATTATAATTACTATCAATCATATTAGTTATTTTAAATAAAAAAGTAGAAAAAAAATATAAAGCACTCAAAACGAGTATATTTTCAAGCACGAGCATGTATAAGCTTGGTTTGATTTGAGCTTTTAACAAGCCAATCTAACTTTGCTCATTTACACCCATAGACCGTAGCCATCATCCAATGATACTGACGACGGAAACCCCCATCGGCCTCTCCTGATCCTATTCTATTCTTCATAAAATGTATGAACATAAATGATACTTTGAAAATGTCACACACACAAAGTTAAAAGAATAATAATATTACTATTTTGTTTAAAAATTAACTAGATCTATAAGGCTATGTGTAGTGGAGGGGATATAAAATGGGGCGTTTTGCGCCATGTGGCGCCCAGTTAGCAAATTGTGAGTTTGTTTTTGGGGTGTAATGGTGTTTTAACCCAATATATATATATATATATATATATATATATATATATATATATATATATATATATATATATATATATATAAGGGATTGTTCAAGAGAGAAGTGGTTTTATTGCAAGAAGTGTAAGAAGTAAATTATAACCCTTGATTATTTTTAAAACTATGGTCTACAATTAACATGGCAATATTGGAATTTTTAGGTTTCTCATTTTAATGAATTAAAAGATAAAAGGGTATTTTCGTATTTTGTTTTATAGAAACTAGGTTTGAAATGTTATTATCATAATTGAATCCCAAATAATTAGCCACCATTAATTGTCAAACGTGCCAAAAATAATCTTCTTCACTCAAATAATCATCCCTGACAATATTCATTCATTGGTTTTGGCAATTAAAATATCAATATGGTTTTCGTTGCTAGATGGGTCATTTCCTCTTTCTTTTTTTATATTTGTTTCCTTTTTTTTGTTTATGTAAATAACCAACGTTGATTTTTAACACTTTGAATTTAGTCTTGAGCTGAAGTAATTTACCCAATTCAAAATATACCTACACAAAGTTGTTTTAGTAAGAATTATTATATGCATCTAGATATCTAGTTTTTTAGATACACAGATTATACATTTACTATGTGTAGGTATTTGTTAATTTGGTTATTTAAATATTTATAAACTATTAAAAGTTTGGGTAGATATATATAAATTTGGTTCGGTTTTAAGTGTGTCTGCTTGTTTTAATAATTTTTGTGTAGGTTGTTAAAATTTACTTTTGTGTAGGTTATTTCGAACATATATGGATTTGGTTCTCAAAATACGTATAGCTGTGTAGGTTGTTAAAAATTTGTGTAGGTATCTGAATTAATTATGTAGGTTGTTATAAGTTTGTGTAGGTATATATTAATATCATTCAAAAAATACGTATAAGTTGTTAAAATTTTGTGTAGGTGTATGTTGGTTGTGTAGAGATATCTTGTTTAATGGTTGTGTATGAGTATAATAGCTTTGTATGAGTTTATATAGGTTGTGTAGGGATGCATTTGTTGTGTATGGACATGTTAATATGAGTATGTGTTGTACATGTTACAATCTTTTAGCTACATATACAGGTGATGATAAAAAACAATTATTGTGTAGGTTGATTCAAATTAAATGCGTGTGTTTTTTTTATTAACTGAAATGTGATTTTTTTTATGTTCATGTATTATCTTGTGTGTAAATGTGTGTATTTAGTTTTTATTACCATTTAATCAAAATAACAAAATTGAATATGATCTTTTGTTTTAACTGTATTTAAATATATTTTAGACATAGTTCAACGAAAAACAAAAAAAACCAACTGAAAGTTGGGAAAAATGATTTAGGTTGCTAAAAAACCATGTCACATATCAACGATAAAAAAAATAAATTAAATTAAGATCAATAAAATATAAATAATTTAAAGAAAGTTAGGATTTCAAGCTTCCTAAGATATTCATTAGTTACCAAAAAAATACAAAGCATGGTCATTTACTAATATGCCCACTTAATTATTTAAACAAAAAATAAAAAGAAAATTATATGATTGGTTGAAAGGACTTCTCGCATTTCTTGCATTAAGATCATTTATTTCCTGAACTTAAACATATATATATATATATAGAGAGAGAGAGAGAGAGAGAGAGGAAAGATGGAATACGCGACAACAGCAAGCGTCGATCTACACTTATCATTCAGTTGAAAGCGGTTGAGAAGATCCCGTGTATTTTTAAGCGAGAAGGGTACGATTGTCTTTTTGATTCGTCATTTAAATTTGGTAATTTGTGTATAAATGGTTAAGATCCTGATATTTGGCTTAATCAAAATCAATTTCTTATTTTGCGAAACAATTTTTGTACTAAAAACTATCAATTGAGCTCTACTGAGTACACGAACCAGTTTTTCAAGCGATTTTTGTGATTTTTAGGGTTTTGAAATGGAAGACGATCGTGAATGTAAGTTTTTTGCTGTGTTTGAATTAATCAACTGTAGATGTATACTACGTTTATAATCGGGGCAATAATATGTATGTTAGTTCCCATGAGAATCACATGATAGTTGATTATTTTGGTTTGCGAGCGTGTTACGAGCGTGTTCATATTAGGACTGTCTTCTCTTGATTTTTGATGTTTCATAATACGAACGTATCATGAGCGTGTTACTATGACTGATTATGAGCTGTATATAATATTGTATAATATGAGCGTGTTACTATGACTGATTATGAGCTGTTGATAATGTTGTATAATATGAGCGTGTTATGAGCGTGTTACTATTAGGATTGTTTAAATGGTTTGATTATAATTTTTGAGCGTGTTTTGAGCGTGTTTGGATTATAATTTTTTTTATGCTTTTTGTAGATGATTCAAGTGTTTTGGTTGAAGGTCAAGGGGTTGATATCATTCCCGAAGTTGCTTCTTCATACAGACCTGTTAAAGGAATGATGTAATCGTCAATTGATCAAGCATTTGATTTTTATAGTGAATATGCTAAAAAAGTTGGATTTGGGACTCGTAAAGGTGGATCTTACGTGCATGCTGGTGTACTAAAGACCAAGTACTTTACATGTTGTACAGAAGGTCACAAGCCAGCTAAAACGTATGATTCAAAAGGTGATCGTAATGAATCAAGCAATCCGTATTACAAAAGGAGGAAGAGGCCGACAATTAGATGTGGTTGTAGAGCACATCTACAGTTGAAATCTGTTGATGGTGAATTTTTTGAAGTAGATGATTTTGTTGAAGGCCATAATCATATAATGGTTGCAGATTCTGATATGCAGTTTGTCCGTTCTGCGAGGAAGTTAACACATGTCCAAGAGGAAGCTATTTATGAGCTTTCTAATATGAACTTGGGACCTGTTAAAGCATTTAACCTTACGAGAACACAGTACGGTGGGTTTGAAAAGGTAGGTGCAACTAACGATGATTGTAAGAATTTTAAACAAGGTTTGAATTGTTATATTGGAGAGTATGATGCTGAGATGATTGTTCAGAGATTGTGTGCGAAGAAAACATTTCATCCGATTATTCTTTTGAATATGATGTCAATGATGATCGTGAGTTAATTCGTATGTTTTGGGCTGATGAGACTTCAAAGAGCAATTATCTTGCATTTGGGGATATTATATCTTTTGATACTACATTTAAGACTAACAAGTAAGTTTGTGTGTATGTATAGGATTGTCTGTATGTATATGTTTTGTGTGTATTTTTATATGATTTTATATGTACATGTACAAGATGGTTTTTGTCCCGTTCATGACAATTGATAACCATTGTCATAGTGTTACTGTCGGTGCTAGATTATTAGCTTCTGAAACTATTGAATCGTACACATGGTTATTGCAAATGTTACTTAAGTCGTTTGGTCATGCACCGAAGGTTGTTGTTATTGATCAAGACCCTGCTATGAAGCAAGCTATTGCAGCTGTGTTTCCAAATACAAGGCATAGGTTATGTATGTGGCATATCATGAAGAAAGTTGCTGACAAGGTAACTTTCTTAATTTTGTTTTAAGCGGTTTAAAAAATGAGCGTTTGACAAGCATTTAACGGCAATAGTCTTTTCTTTGATGTTTAATATGTGAGTGTTTTATGAGCGTAACATGATTATGTATTGTGACAATGAGCGTTTCCACAAGCGTTTGTCAAGCGTTTAAATGCAATAGTTTTTTTCTTTGATGTTTAATATGTGAGCGTTTTATGAGCGTAACATGATTATGTATTGTGATAACGAGCGTTTCCGTAAGCGTTTAACATGGTTTTTTGTGTATCAGGTAGGGGCTGATGTAACATCCTACTTTTGGTTATTATAATAAAATAAATTTCGTTATTTTATAGTAGGTCGTTATCGGTTCAGATAAATAGAATACGAGTTGGGCTAGTGTTGGGTAAATGAATATGGGTTATAGACTTGGGTTAGGAAAGAAAGAAGGAAAGACCATGGGCTTAAGCCCATGATCCATAAATATATAAACCCTTAATATCCATTTAATCCTCATTCACACATATTCCATACACCACCCAAAACACACACTTAAGATCTCTCTCTAGTTCTCTCTTTTCTCTCTAGCCGAAACAAAGAAGGAAACCGAGCACCGACCCGAGGTAATACTAGTATGATGTTTTATTAGCTTAAACCCGTTAGATATAATCGTGTAACGATGAGCCGAAACCGTTAAACGGTTTAAGTCTCGAGGTCCGGATGGAATCGGGTATAAACCGAACCTAAGATGAGCTTAGGGATAGCCCTAGCCCAGATCTGGATCAAACGAGACGAAAAACGGTGGAAAACGAGCTAGATGTCGTTTTTCCGGTGAAACAACGATTTTTCGGCACGGCGGCGCCGGAAAGGCGGCTGAACATTTAATGATGTCAAAGAATGTTTCTGACATTCTCTGACCTAACCCTAATTCGTTAACGGAGAGTTAACGAACTAGGGGTAATTCGTTAAGTTGATTCGCTGAGGAAAGATAACGAACTAGCCTTAGTTCGTGTCCAGATTCGTTAAGGAAAGGATAACGAATTAACCTCCTGATTCGTTATGACCGGTTCGTTAGAAGAGAGAACGAATTAGATGGACTAATTCGTTATATGGACTGGTTCACTATGGACTGATTCGTTAAGGAGTCCAGTTCATTAAAGGGTTCAATTCGTTATAAGAACCAGCTCGCTAAGATGAGCCAATTCGCTATGAACCAGTAACGAATTAGAAGTTTAACGGAATGACAAGAACAGTCCCTGGACTTATAAAAGAATGGTTTAATTACAAAGAAGCCCTTGAAATTTTAAGTTAGCAATTTTAATAATGATTCAAAATTCTAATGGAAAATGTGTTAAGACAGTTAATAGGGGCTGCCGCCCCTAGACCCCGCTGCCAGGGGCGCTGCCCCCGGACCCCCGTTCGTTGAGGGTTATAATTAGAATAGAAACGTGATATGGCTAGTGACAGACAATTGATACGAGTAATTGTTATACAGTTAGTCGCGCACAGTTAAAGAAGGGAATAACTATTAACGGCGAACGTAACCGACTTCAGGTGAGTTTCTATCCCCATTCCTTGTTATGTTTTCGGGGCTGTGTGCATACTCGATGTGATTAGTTAATACACTTATCCTAAGTGATAAGTGTATGCCATATATGTATTATGTGAAATGTATGAATGGTTTCTTGTCGATACATGAACGATCTTCGGAATTGCATGTATTGCCAGGAAATGGTTGATGTTATATGTATGTTGTAAGATGAAGAATGAATGATGTATGTATGAAACTTACGATTATGTATATAGAAGAGTATGTTAAAAAGGTATGGAAGAAAGGGTACTGGACCCTAATAATAACCGAGGATGAAGGGTACCGGACCCTAATAATATCCGAGGATGAAGGGTACCGGACCCTAATAATATCCGAGGATGAAGGGTACCGGACCCTAATAATATCCGAGGATGAAGGGTACCGGACCCTAATAATATCCGAGGATGAAGGGTACCGGACCCTAATAATATCCGAGGAAGAAAGGTTACCGGACCCTAATAATATCCAAGGATGGAGGACACCGGACCCTGATAATATCCGAGGATGGAGGGTACCGGACCCTAATAATATCCGAGGTATGTAGGTCGAATGCTCTTTATAACGTAAGGTTAGATATGAATATGTATGAAAGATTGATGGACAGGTTAAGTATGTTATGCGTACCTACGGGCACGTGTATGTGTATGTAAAGTAAGTTATGTGATTAACTAGAACTCACTCAGCGTAGCTGACTTTTAGTATGCACGCAGGCAAATAGGTTGAAGCCGCTCGCCTGACTAAAGACACATGGCATAGAATCGAAGATACTGGCATCTCAAGAAAATGTTACGGTGTTTACAAAGACTATGTTTTATGTTTAAATAAATAGAATGTTTTATAAGACAAGATGTGAAGGTTATGTAACATTTTATGGTTGAAGTTTTAATGTTCTGCGAATGTTTTAATTAACTCTGATATTTAGAACTGCATTTATGAGTAAATCCAACACCAAAGTAGGGCTACCGGTAACGAGGCCTTACAGCTGATTTATGTAACAACGAAGATTTTAAGAGTAGGCTATGTAACATTGTGTGGACCGATTCAATTATTCCTTTAGAATTTGAGGAAAAATGGCAGGTTATAATGGTTGAGTTTGAGCTTGACAAGAATAAATGGCTTACTGATATGTATGAAATCAGATTTGATTGGATACCTGCTTTTTATAGAGATGAACCTTTGTCTGGATTAATGCGTACAACATCAAGATCAGAGAGCGAAAACCATTTTTTTGGAAAAGCTACAAATTCTCAATTAACATTAGTTGAGTTTTTCAACCATTTTGATTTTTGTATGGAGATACAGAGATACAATGGCAGACGGTGTGATCATGATAGTAGGTACACGTATCCGCAGTTAGAAACCAGAAGTTATCTTAAAAGGGAAGCGGTTAGGATATATACAAGAGCTATATTTAATGATCTTCAAGATGAAATGAATGAAATTGTTGGTGGTATTTCACAATTCAGCTCTTGTGAAGAAGAAGAAGAAGAAGAAGAAGAAGAAGGGTTTTTGAGGTGTAAAATAATGGATTTTAATGCGTATGTTCCAGGTTTTTTGGAGGTAATTATGAGCGTTTACTAAGCGTATAGTTTAAAGTTGTTCAAGTTTATGTTATTTAACAAGTGTTTTACTTTTGTTATGCTGTGTTTAAGAAGGATGGTGAGTTTGGTGAAGAGACTATTGCAACATGTTCCTGCAAAAGATTCGAACAATATGGTTTGTTGTGTCGGCATATTTTCTACGTCATGAATATGTATCAAGTCAAGAAATTCCCTAAAAGATATATAAATGATCGATGGAGGAAAGAGGCTGCGGTGAATATCAGAACAGTTCCAATGTCAGAGTTTGGTAATGATCAGAACAGGAGGATAAAAGAAATTTCAAGAGAAATAAAGTATGCCGGTGAATACCTTATCAATAGTTATGTTGCAGATATTGATGAATTAATTAGTTAGAGATGAGATGAATTTGATGATTGAAAAAGCAGACTTAACTCGGTATGAAAGTCCATTTACAAGGGATAGATTTGCTGCTATTCTAGGTTTTGAACAGCGATCATGTAACACCCCAAAAATTAAAATGTAATATTTCGGTTTTGGGATATTAAACCCGAAATAAGTATCTAGGCTAAGGTTTAACCTGGTTAGTTAACCCTTATTATCTACAAACACATACTTGTGTATAGAAGTTTGGAGCCAAGTGTCAAGTAAAAACCCAAAGTTAAAATAATAAAAAGAAAATAAATAAAACACACACACATAGTGTATGTGTCTGTATGTCGATGGCAGAGAAAAGGGAAAGGGGAAACCCTCCCCAAACCCTAAATCCTTCAAATTGGGCGAATCCAGGAAGAATCAAGGTGTCTCGGCTACGAGATTGACGATCCCTAGCTCCTAACACCATCTAAACACAAGGTTAGTGTCAAATCCTAATGTTTAAAGTTGGATGATTGGTGATGGGTTAAGAATGTAACATGAAATTGAACATGGTTATGTGTTATAATCACTACATAGAACATGAGTAGTGAACAAATTAAAGTGAAATTGAAGTTTAGAGATAAAACCCATATGAGAGGTGTGGGTGGATACTTGGGTGAAGAACTCATGTTCAATCCTCATATGAATCGTGGTTAGTTTAGCTTTAAATGTTAAGATTGTTGCTAGACTAATTAAATGGTGTGTTACGAAACTCGACCGAACCAAAACGGTTGGTAACGACAAGTTCAAAAAGTAACGATAAGATATGAAAGAAATGGCCACTGATAACTAAAAGGATTGTTCAAGCAAATACGGGTTCGTTAAACAACGAAAATCCTACTAAAAAGGGATATACTAATGATTGATAGATTAGTATGAAAAATAAGCCTTGAATGCTTGCATATGCTAATAATAATGTGAATTGTGTTTAGACAGATCACATGAATCGTCGAGAAGCAGAACTGGTAAAGAGTCACGCAAAGGTCGGCTATTAAGGTACGTGGCTATATGCTTCGTTATTTATTTCAATTATCTAATCTTGTTAATTCAAAGAATTTGTCGTAAAAATGTTTATAAGTGAGAATGGTTGCTCATAAGTGATAGTATTCACAAAAGCAAACCAAACGGGTCAAAGTGATGTACACGCAAACCGGGTAACAAAGCGTGGTTAATAAGGACGATGAACGCGGATAATGGGTTGTAAATAATATAAACGCGAACCGGGTGACGGGAGCGTTGGTCATAAAATAATAAACCCGGATTATGGGTTATAGTTGAAAAAGAATAGTTTCTTGAAAAAAAAATGATGAATGAATCAAGTTTAAGTACTTGAACATAAACCGAGTCAAATTAGTGTAAACGCAAACCGGGTAACGAAAGCGTGGAACATGAGATTAATAAACCCGGATAATGGGTTGTAAATAATATAAACGTGAACCGGGTAACGGGAGCGTGGGTCATAAAATAATAAACCCGGATTATGGGTTATAGTTGAAAATGAATAGTTTCTTGAAAAAAATTATGAATGAATCAAGTTTAGTACTTGAACATAAACCGAGTCAAATTAGTGTAAATGCAAACCGGGTAACGGAAGCGTGGAACATGAGATTAATAAGCCCGGGTAATGGGTTGTAAATGTAGAGAAATAAACCTATAAAAAGATTGCGGACGAATTAAGTTATAATGCTTAAATGTCAAAACGAGTTAAATAAACGCAAACGCAAACCGGGTAACGGGAGCGTAAAACCTAAGAAATTTGAATCCGGTTAATGGATTATGGTTTAGATATGTTAGACACGATTATCTTGCGATTAAATTGAGTTTGGATGAGTTTTGGATAGATTTGGATGCAAATTGGGTGAAAAGAAAGTATGCACAGGTGACCCGGCCGGGTTGAAAACTGACCCGGCCGGGTTGAAAACTGACACGGCTGGGTAAAGGTTCTGAGATAAAGCATGCCTAGGTGACCCCCGGCCCGGTTGAAAACTGACACGACCGGGTAAAGGTTCTGAAATAAAACATACCCTGGTGACCCGGGCGGGTTGAATTCTGACACTGCTGGGTCAGGAAGAAAAAGAAAAGTATATTAATAAATAAAATAACAAAATTTATATATATATATATATATATATATATATATGTTCAAATGCTTTGATTTCTAATCGTTTGAATGAAAATTTATGATAGGTAATTATGCACTTTGGACCCCGGATGAAGATCAAGCCATGCCGAAGAGCCGAACACAAGCGAACCGAGCAAGCTTCCGCAAAATAAATTGATATCTGAATTTAGTATTAGTGTGTAATGTTCGTTAATTGTAAAGTTTTAATTACCTTTGGTTTTTGGGTCCTATTAAGTGTATGTTATGCTTAAATACCTTGTTTAACGAGTTAAGGTCTTACAAGTGGTAATCAGAGCTAAAGGTTAACGGTTGGATGTTCGGTTCGAGGCTTGATCATGGAATCCGGTAAGTAGTATTTGTATTGAACAATTTTAATAGAGGCATGATTGTTCTAAGGATGATTAGGGCTATTGAGGAAAACACATTGCCCCCAACTATTTGGTAAAAGATGGTTATGGTAGCCTAAAGGCTTAACCAAAGATATGTTTAGAAAAGAAGTAACTTGTGTTAACTAGTGTTATAGAGTGGCCTGTTTTATAAGACAAACTAGCATTATATTGAAATGTTACTAATTACATAAGATATGTTTCAATAATATTATTACCATATCTAAGATGAAGGGGAATAGATGACCCACCTAATGAGATGGTCGACGATTCGGGCGCATGACAAAGAGCATGCTCACGAAAATCTAAACCAAGTGACGGTTTAAGGCACTGATAAAGCAAAGATAAGGTTAACCGGAACGAGTATTGACCAAGTATGCGTTCTAATTTATGTGATAGTTAGTTGTATGTGATATTCACATGGCAATTGATAATTGCATGTGAATAAATAAGGCTTGGAAAGCCTAAATGAGATAAGCATTCAGGTTGATATTTCCAAAAGAAAATAAGTTAATAATGTACATTATTCACAATAGTGAATAGAAAATGTACAAAGAAAGAATGGAACTCAGAAACGGGGGCATGGGTAATTATCCAAGTAATGTCCTAAAAGAAAAGAATGTAAGGGTATAAAATGATCACATCAGTGAATGTGACTACATAAGAGTTCTATGAAACGAAAACAGATAGTTCGTCTTAAACGATGAAAGATCTAATAATGTTAAATATAACAAGATAAGGTATTTACTAAATAAAATAAAAAGGAATGGATACGAACTGAACATCTGTTTACGTAGGAGGTAATGTATTGCTTATAATAAGTCCGTGTGTACCATTTGCGTATTACTTACCCTGGCCAGGTAAGTGTTAAGCATATGATACGATGGGTTGATTATAACTGGTACATATACATCCTATGTAACGAGTAGTAAGTGAGTGGGGGTAAAAAAAGATATTTGGAGTCATAAACCTTACGGGCACACTCGTACAATGGTTTTTGCGGGAATCATAGGAACGATGTGTGACGCGCGTAAGGATAAATGATCCAAGAAAGTAAAAGGTTAGTCATAATGGTCTAGAGGGCCATGATTGACGAGAAGGCATGTAAAACAAAAGTATAAATGACCCGTGGGGTCATAGAAGCGGAGGTATTTCCGAATAAATGGAAAAGATGAATGTCATTCATGATCTAATAGGGTCATGTTTGGTGGTTGAAAGAACAACGGATATGGGCCGTTGGAAATTGATGGGTCGTTATGATCTGCGGGTTAGTAACGTAAATGTGGACATGAGGGAGGATAGTACTAAGTTTTTGAACTTAGACCCTCCCATATAATAAATGAATTAACGTGTGAACGACGTGCGGGAAGGATAGTACTAGGTTAATGGACCTGGACCCTTTCATCCATAACACCAACCAGAACTGCGGTTGTGGTTGGTATAACATGGAAAAAAGTTGACATAAGAAAATAGGGAATTGGGTAATAATACTCAATTCATTAATAACGGGTCAAGTTGGGTAATTACCCTAAATGACACTGAGAAAAAGTAAAAGAAAAGAAAGAAATGAAAATGTCCAACCTTAACTTAAGTTGAGGTTGGAGGAAAATGGGAGATAACCCCTAAGGTGAAAATAACCAATAAAGGAATTGGGTGGTATGGGTCGAGTAATACTCGATGTTATGAGACGGGTCGGTTTGGTTGTAATGACAAACGACACTATTTTGAAATAAAAAGGGGGAAATAAAACCAAAAACACAATTATGTGAGGTTATTAAAAAAAGGGTTGAACCCTAAGGTTCACGCCTTAAGATAAAAACACGTGAAAGAAGTAGCTAACCAACGAATTGGCTAGTGTGCGGGAATCGGTTATGATTCCCGTAATAATCAAAATGGATAAAACGAACGGATGTATAAACAACGGGAGAATTTACATGAGCACGGGTCATGCATAATAAAGAAAGAAGGAGATGGATAAATATACCTAACTTGAGCCATTTGATTTTCAGAAGTCAAACTAACTTAAGACAAGTGTGTTGGTTAATTGAAATGAACCTAAAAACAAATTGTTTATTGTCAATTACTTAGTGAAAGGAATTGAGGTAGGTTAAAGAGAAAATGTTTAATTAAAACATGGTTTTAATTAATTCTAACATTTTGATAAACGAAAGGAGTAAAACGATATAGCAGAGAGTGTTTTATAAAAGAAACACGTTTATGCACTAATAGGCGGAATAGAAAGGAAGGGGTCACGAAATCGTAAAAGACACCCTTGAAAATAAAAAGGAAATGATTTGATTTAAAGTATGTCATTGGTGCGATGACACCATACATGCTAAAACGAGACAGATGGAAAACAAGATGACAATAGAGGTCATCAAAAACCTCCGAATTTTATATCGGGGTAAGGGTCTATATGACTAGTGGGGGCCCACGTGGCACAGATAAGAGAGGATGAACCTATGGGTTCACACCACATATAGATAAAATTCCAAAGTTTTGCCTAATGATTCATCAGGCAACATAAAATGGAAATAATGAAATGAATCGAAAAGGAGCGAGAGTCGAGTATGAGTCTTCGCTTAAAAGAAAATGGTAAAAGAAACCATTTCATTTGTCAATTTAACACAATAGAGTTAATAAAACCTAGAAAGAGAAATAGGAATGTAAGGAAGAGTTTGTTAATAACATTTTAACAAACATAAAATAAATAAGAATGGGATTCGGGAATGGGATCCAAGGGACGGGAATACAACCGAGTTAACAAGCCTGGTTAATCTCGAGAATCAAGATCAACCACTTGTTAATAAAGATGGTCAAATGTGTATTATGATATGTAAAGAAAAATAAAAACGAATAAGTAAACGTGTTTGTTAGTGCATAGAAATTTGATACTGTGGATATGTTATCCTGGCATATGCTTTGGATCAGTTATCCTTAGCGTGTGTTCTAGATCCCGTCAGGATCAAGGATCCACAGTACTTATTATTTACTAACGGTTGTTCTCATGTGTGGTCTTATATTTAGCAGGTATAACGGTTAGAAGACTCAGTCTATCCACTAAATTGCAGTCAAGAAGATATTAACGTGTTTGGATTAATTATCCTTCTGAAGAGTTCCAGAGCTATGTCAGGATCATGGATCCTCGGTATTTGCTGCTATTAACGGTTGTATCTTATATGAAGGCTGGTATTTAATAAGTGTAACGGCTAGAAGACCTGGTCTACCACCTATTTCACAGCCTGAGTGATGGAGCACGTGGTCAAAGTGGCTGTTACGATTATATTGAAGACATGGTGGATTTTTAGGGATTATTAGTTAATAGTCTTTATTAATCATAACTCCCTTGAGTTATTGTCTTTTATATATAATGGAGATTGTGATCAGTTAGGGGACACATGTACTATCACACACACTAGAGCAGAACACATAATTCTCTCTACGCACTAGCTTACTTTGTAATCTCGATCATCAACTCCACAACACTTGTAACCACCTTTTATTATCAATATACTTGACGGTGATAGTTTTCAACGTCCGAGGGTTTTTTATGCCGGAGATTACTATAATCACGTACTATCCGACCAAAGGTTACCTCGTTGATCCTTGACCGAAGTGATTCGACCAAAGATTACCTTATTAATCCTTGACCGTAGTCATTTGATCAAAGATTGCCTTGTTAAGTTTTGACCGAAGTAAGATTATCGTGATTAAGGGCTTTTTCCCTCGTGATCAAATCATTGTGTTCACCAAGATTACGATTATATATTTATCATTATCGTGTTAGCACTAGACCTCACAATTACAAATTTGGATACATTATCCTTGAGTGATTTTTATCCAAAACAATTTGGCGCCCACCGTGGGGCAATTGGTGCTATAATCCAGATTATTTCCTATCAATTTTCAACCTTTCATACCCATATCACCATCAATGGTCTCTCAATCAACCTCTGCTTCATCAATCATGCCATCCTCGGTTTCTCTCTCATCAAGAACTTTTCCGCCAATGCCTCCGCCAATCACGGGAGCACAACGAACTGCTACTGCTGGAAACAAGACGCAACTACCAGTATTCCAGAGCTTGAAAATTTCTACTGCTGCCCCGGTGGTTAATACTAACAGTGATGTTTCATCTATGTTTTCGCAGGTTAAAGCATATATGGAGCAGTAGAACAAGACCAACCAGAGGATCCTAAATGAAATTGAAGATCTCAAGAAAAGAAAGAGGCCAGTGGAGGATCAGACTCCCTTAATGCCTAGTGTGCTGGATTTCACTACTCCAGGATCCGTGGCTCAACATACTCAAGGATCCTCGATCCTTCAGCAAGGATCATCTATCCTTCAACAGGGGTCCATGGGTCAACAAACTCAAGGATCCTCGTTCGTTCAGCCAGGATCATCTATCCTTCAACAGGGGTCCATGAGTCAACAAACTCAAGGATCCTCATTCGTTCAGCCAGGATCATCTATCCTTCAACAAGGGTCCATGGGTCAGCAAACTCAAGGATCCTCGTTCCTTCAACAAGGATCATCCATCCTTCAACCAGGATCCTTTGGGTTGTATCCTCAAGGATCCTTCGGCTCCCAACCTCAAGGATCCTTCTGGCAGAATCAAGGATCCTCAGGAATTCACCGTCAAAGGTCTTCTGAGGTCCATGAAGGGGATATCATCCCCATTCAGACCATTGCCTCTGGTGGACCTGCTACTGTAGCAAATGCCTCTTATCTTAACTAAACTGCTGGGATGCCAACGTTCAACCAACCAAGAGGTAACGCCTATAATCACATATCCTCAGATACTAACCTTGGCTCTATATAGTATACATGTATCAATCAGGCTATGGCTAGGGAACTTCAGAAGCTTAAGGATATGATATCCAGCGTGCCAGGAGTGGTCCGTCCAATTCCTGAAATACCAGAAGGGAGCCACAAGCTGTCCAGATTTGCTTCACCGATATGAAATGCGGAGATCCCGAAACGCTTTCAAACCCCCAACATGAAGGTGTATGATGGGACCACTGATCCAGAAGAGCACGTGGCTCAGTATAGGGAAAGGATGGAGATCTATCCAATTCCTGAAAGACTCAAGGAAGCTTGTCTATGCAAGGGTTTCGGATCCACACTAACAGGATCTGCACTTAAATGGCTGCTAAGTCTTCCTCCTTATTCTGTTACATCTTTTTAACATTTAGTTAACTTGTTCAACAGCCAGTTTTCTTGTAGTAGGAAATTTGAGAAGGTAACTAGTGATTTATATAGAGTTGTCTAACCTTATGATGAATCCTTAAGGGATTTTGTTACAAGGTTTGGCAGGGAAGCCCTAGAAATACCTAATCTTGATATGGCTACGGCTGTTGAAGCATTCAAGATAGGACTTCAAAGGGGATCCCCATTTTATGACGATCTTGTGATGACTCCGTGCAGGACCTTAGATGAAGTCAGGAACAGGGCGTTAAGATTCATCCGATTAGAAGACGATAAAAGGATCCAGGATCGTCTTGGGGGAAAAATGAAATAAGAATCCCCCGACAAGAATAAAGGATCCTCATACAGGAACAAAAATTCGAAGCCGTACACCAAGTTCAACAATCAAAACGTACGAGCAGTCGAAGAAGGAGATGACGATGAAGACTATCCTTGCATCTCTGACTATTGTTTTTCTGTGGACACTCATGGCTTGATTTGTGCCATGAAGGACCTAGGGGAAAAAGAAAGGTGGCCCCGAAAGAACGAGAAGACAACCGCGTTCAAGGACAAGTCTAAGTGGTGTGCTTTTCACGAAGATTTTGGCCACATGACAGACGAGTGCATCGGCTTAAGAAGGGAAATTGGATACCTCCTGAGAAAGGGTCACTTTAAAGAACTCTTGGGAAGGAAGAAATCCAAAATCCAGGATCCTGAAGGCCTTCCACAGAAAGCGACACCACCACCACAATATGCTCATGTAATCAACTTCGTTGCCCGAGATTATGACATATTTCAAACCTGTTGTTCTGCAGAAGTAGAACCTGTAGAACACTTCAAGTTGGACGATGAAAGAAGGCCACTCATCCACACCACTCGAATAACTGATCAGAGAGTCTTCTTCGATTCAAGTATCCAGGATCCTCACCAGGATGAAATAGATGTGCGAATGGTCAATTTCATCTCTGGAGGATCAGACATATGTGGAACTTCCTTCTCCGCAGCAAAGAGGCTCGCTAAAGAGATCAAGTTGGATAACGGAGACCGACCGATAGTATCTACTACTTTGACAACAAATAAAAGGATCTTCTTCGATGAGGAAGATAAACTAAACATCCAGGATCCTCACCATGACGGTTTGATTATTACTTTATTTATCGCTAACTATTATGTACGCAGGATCCTAGTTGACGGTGGGAGCTCGGTCAACATTATCCAGCATGATGTCCTCAAAAAGATGAATATACCAGATTCGGAGATCATTCCTAGAACATCAGTGCTAGTCAGTTTCAGTGGAGAAACCAAGAAGACATTGGGGGATATCAACTTCCCAATTTATATCGAAGGGTTAAACTCTTACCAAAAAATTTTTGTTATAGATAACCTTTCCTGTTGCAATGTTATTTTAGGTAGGCCCTGGATCCATGGAATGAAGGCAGTAGCCTTAACTTATCACCAATGCATCAAGCTACCTACTCCTTGGGGAGTTGTAAAGATAGTGGGTGACCAAGCGGAGGCCAAGAACTATTATTCATCATCAATGAAGCCAACAGCCAAGCAAACTATAGCATAGCAACTACAGCAACATCCTAGGGACGTGCTGGAAGCTCGGGAGAAAGACCTTAAAGAAGTATCATTGGACCCCGAGGATCCAGAGATAAAGGTGTTCCTAGGATCCAGTATCCCCAGCAAGATTGAGGAGGATTTAATATCCTTCTTAGGGCGAAGAAGATCTACCTTTGCCTTCAAGCATTCTGACATGACAGGTATTTCAAAAGAGGTAATCACTCATAAACTCGGCCTTGATTTATCTGTTAAACCCGTCCATCAGAAGCGAAGAAAACTCGCTCCTGAGAGGAACAAGATCATACAAGAAGAAGTTGAAAAACTTCTTAAGATCGGTATGATCAGAGAGGTTAAGTATCCTCGATGGCTAACCAATGTGGTCGTTGTTTCAAAAAAGAATGGAAAGTGGAGGGTGTGTGTTGATTTTACCGATTTAAACAAGGCATGCCCCAAGGATCCTTTCCCATTACCACATATAGATTCCATGGTAGATGCAACGGCAGGTTATGAATTGCTTACCTCTATGGATGCTTCCTCTGGATTTCAACAAATTTAGATGGAACCATCTGATCAAGAGGATACAGTATTCATGACTCCTACCGGCATATACTGTTATACTGCTATGCCGTTTGGACTAAGAAATGCAGTGGCAACATACCAAAGACTAGTCAACATGATGTTCAAGGATCAGTTGGGCAAGACTATGGAAGTATACATAGACGATATGATGGTAAAGTCGAAGAAAGCTGAGGATCACCTTAGAGCCCTTGAAGAAGCATTCAATATCCTTGACCAATATAACATGAAATTGAATCAGTCAAAATGCCACTTTGGTGTTAAGGCTGGAAAGTTTCTGGGATATATGGTGACTAAAAGAGGAATTGAAGCAAGCCCGAACAGATTGAAGCCATCCTCAATTTGAAATCTCCTGCAAACGCAAAGGATGTCCAAAGGCTCACAGGAAGAATAGCCGCTCTCAATAGGTTTATCTCAAGATCCTCCGAGAAGTGAAAGGACTCCTATGACATCCTTAGGAAGAATAAGAAGTTTGAGTGGACGGAAAAGCATGAGGCTGCGCTTACAGCCTTGAAGGATTACTTATCCTCAGCACCGGCTCTGATGAAGCCTGTGGATGGAGAATCCTTATATCTGTACCTAGCTGTGTCAGGAAATGCTGTAAGTGCCGTCCTTGTGAAGGATCATGAAGGTGAACAACATCCCATTTATTATGTAAGTAAAAGTCTTCTAGATGCAGAAGCCAGGTATCCTCATTTAGAAAAGTTAATTCTTGCACTTATTATGGCTTCTACTAAATTGAGACATTACTTTGAGACTCATACTATTATTTTAAGAACTAATTATCATGTTAAGAATTTCCTTAGAAAGCCAGAGTTGTCAGGTAGAATGGCCAAGTGGGCTGTGAAACTGAGTGCATATGATATTCAGTACGAGCCAAGAACAGCCATCAAGTCACAAGCACTCGCAGACTTTGTGGCTGATTTCAGTAGTGACATGCAGAAAGAATCTGACTTGGAGGTCCAACAACTAGAAGAGACTAAGGATCCTTGGATACTCTTCACATATGGTGCTTCCAACGTAAGAGGAACAAGATTAGGGATCCTACTGAAATCGCCACAGGGGGACATATTACCCCAGTCTATAGCATGTGAGTTCCAAGCAACGAACAACGAGGCAGAGTATGAAGCTTTGATCTTAGATTTGCAATTAGCTAAGTGCATGAGGATCAGGTATCTTCAAGTATATATAGATTCATTATTGATTGCTAACCACTTTAATGGCTCATATGCTGTTAAAGGTGAAAAACTAATCAAATATCTAGATGTTGTGAAGGAATTAGAAAAATCCTTCGAATTGTTTAGTATTATACAGGTACCAAGGGAAGAAAATGCCGCAGCAGATGCTTTGGCAAATTTAGCCTCATCTCTGAAAATTCCAGAAGACACGAAGATTCCAATCATTCATGTTCTCTCACCAGCAATAGGAGAACAAGAAGTTGGGGAGATAACAACTGACATCGTACTTTGCGATCCATCATCCTCAAACAACCAAGGATCCTGGATCCTCCCAATCAAAAAATACATTCAAGATGGAGAAATTCCAGCCACAGAGAATCCGAAGTCTTTCAAACTCAAGGTATCACAATACATTTTATTACATGATGTGCTGTATAGGAAATCTCTTGCAGGTCCATACTTGAGGTGCATCGAGGATCCTGAAATACAAGAGGTACTTCAAGACTTCCACGAAGGCGATTGTGGCAACCACACAGGGGGAAGAGCGTTATTCTCCAGAATACTTAGGACTAGATACTTCTGGCCAACAATGAAGAAGGATGTTATGGAATACTCAAAGAAGTGTGATGCTTGCCAAAGGCATGGAAATATTCTTCACTAGCCAGCAGAACCTATGTATCCTATATCCTCTTCATGGCCTTTCATGAAATGGGGAATGGATATTGTAGGCAAGCTACCAAAGGCACCAGGCGGAAAGGTCTTTATGCTTGCTATGACAGACTACTTCTCTAAATGGATTGAAGCAGAAGCATTTGTGCAAGTCCGAGAAAGGGAAGTTATATCCTTTATTAAAAGAAATATTATAACTAGATTTGGTATCCCTTCTGAAATTGTTTGTGACAATGGTTCCCAGTTTATCGGGAAAAGAACCACTAACTTTTGTGACAGTTGGGGCATCAAGATGATCACTTCTACACCAGTTCATCCTCAAGCAGAGTCAAGCAACAAGATTATCATCAACAACTTGAAGAAGAAACTAGGATCCAAGAAAGGCAAGTGGGCTGAAGAACTTCCTTATGTTCTTTGGGCTGATAGAACAACACCTAAGAATGCAACAGGTTAAACACCCTTCTCATTGGTGTTTGGATCAGAAGCTGTAATCCCTATAGAAATGGTGGTTCCTACTGCTAGAACAAGCATCCGTGATCCTGAGGCCAATAATGAAATCCTTCTCCAACATCTAGATACCGTTGAAGAACTCAGAGACCTAGCCAAGATCAGAATGACAGCATATCAACAATGGGTAGTTGGGGCATACAACAAAAATATAAGGATAAGAAGATTTCAATAAGGAAATCTAGTCTTGAGGAAAGCCTTCCAAAACACAACCAATCCGGCAGATGGGAAACTAGCACCCAAGTGGGAAGGTCCTTATCTGATCGAGTCGGAAGCAGGGAAGGGAGCATATCATTTGCTCACCATGGAAGGCAACAGATTACCAAGAGCATGAAATGCTATCCATCTCAAGAAGTATTTTTTCTAGTCAGGATCTAGCATCCTTCGAAAATCAAGCATCCATCTAGGATCAAGGATCCTAAAATTGGTAATATCTATCTGATCACTTATTTATTTCATATTCTTGTTAATAATTTAAGAATAATGTATTCTTAACATTTATCTTTTCCAAGTTTTTAAGTAACAATGCAGATTTCAATAAGAGGATTCAATGTCTAAGAGGTTGGCCACCTCTCCCTCACGTTTAAGGTACATCGCTGTTTTCCTTGGCCTAGCCCACGATTGGGTATGACCCCCGATGGTCATACCCTCCAAGGTTTAAAGGTTTTCACCTTTCTTATAAATTAGAGTTTCTACACTCTCGCCTGGAGCGCACACTATCCAACGTATAGTCCGGGGCAGCGGGACCAGTACACGCTTAGTGGCTGACAATTTCGTTGCTTTCGGCTATATGGAGGATCCTACGATTTATGGTAGACGTACCACACCACCGGTTATAACGTTTTCTCGTTATCTCAAGACAAAGGTTTCTAACATTTTCATGTTAGCTAAGGTTTATAACGTTTTCACGTTATCTCACGTTTGGGCTAAATCTCGGTTTGGACGAGTCCCCAGTTAACATTCGTATTTGGGCTTGTCCCCAGTTTTGGGCTTGTCCCCAGATTACACGGGCTTGTCCCCAGTTTCACGGGCTTGTCCCCAGTTTATTGGGTCTAATCCCAGATAATATCATAAGTTATTTGCATCAGGTATCATAAATTAGATTCTGAGGATCACCGAAGGATCAATACTTATGGATTCAAAAATCCTTAAATTCAGTTTTATAAGGATTGCAAAAGGATCAATACTTATGGTAACTTAGGTCTAACCAGACCTTACGGTATGATTTATGTTTATCGATTTACACTTATTTGATTTCAGTTTATATCTTCATAGATATAAGGATTCATTA
Organism: Bidens hawaiensis; assembly: GCF_021521415.1. Classification (NCBI taxonomy): domain Eukaryota; kingdom Viridiplantae; phylum Streptophyta; class Magnoliopsida; order Asterales; family Asteraceae; genus Bidens; species Bidens hawaiensis. Next base: position 217,693 of record NW_027491891.1, on the reverse strand, counting down.
TTCTCAATCTATTTTTATAAGGATTTAAGATCCTGGTTTATCTTTTCAAGGATATTTTATCCTAAAAACTTTTTACTAAAGAATATTATTTCTTAAAACTTTCAATGAGACTTAAGCTATATCAAACAAACTTTCAAAATAACAAGTAACAAGCGAATAGTCAAAATTTTTAGATTATTATTAAACATAAGTCACCTTGACTAATCCAAAAATCTTAACCTGGATTTTACCATTCAAAAAATGGACCATCCACCCGGGTTAATCAGGTGTTACTAGTTGATCATGATTTGCAGGGAGAAGGATATACAGCCGGAAGGAAGTTCCCAAGGAAACTCCATTGATATATGACAATTATATCCAGATTGTCAAATCTCATATGTTTTTGCATGAAGTTTGAATTCAAAGGCAAAATGACAGCTGTGATCTTATCACAACCGCCATTTTGGGGGCAATTGTTAGTGCACAGAAATTTGACACTGTGGATATGTTATCCTGGCATATATTTTGGATCAGTTATCCTTAGCGTGTGTTCTAGATCCCGTCAGGATCAAGGATCCACAGTACTTATTATTTACTAACGGTTGTTCTCATGTGTGGTCTTATATTTAGCAAGTATAACGGTTAGAAGACTCAGTCTATCCACTAAATTGCAGTCAAGAAGATATTAACGTGTCTAGATTAATTATCCTTCTGAAGAGTTCCAGAGCTATGTCAGGATCATAGATCCTCAGTATTTGCTGCTATTAACGGTTGTATCTTATATGAAGGCTGATATTTAATAAGTGTAACGGCTAGAAGACCTGGTCTACCACCTATTTCGCAGCATGAGTGATGGAGCACGTGGTCAAAGTGGCTGTTACGATTATATTAAAGACATGGCGGATTTTTAGGGATTATTAGTTAATAGTCTTTATTAATCATAACTCCCTTGAGTTATTGTCTTTTATATATAATGGAGAATGTGATCAGTTAGGGGACACATGTACTATCACACACACTAAAGTAGAACACATAATTCTCTCTACGCACTAGCTTCTTTGTAATCTCGATCATCAACTCCACAACACTTGTAACCACCTTTTATTATCAATATACTTGACGCTGATAGTTTTCACTGTCCGAGGGTTTTTTGTGCTGGAGATTACTATAATCACGTACTATCTGAACAAAGGTTACCTCGTTGATCCTTGACCGAAGTGATTCGACCAAAGATTACCTTGTTAATCCTTGACCGAAGTCATTTGATCAAAGATTGCCTTGTTAAGTTTTGACCGAAGTAAGATTATCGTGATTAAGGGCTTTTTCCCTCGTGATCAAATCATTGTGTTCACCAAGATTACAATTATATATTTATCATTATCGTGTTAGCACTAGACCTCACAATTACGAATTTGGATACATTATCCTTGAGTGATTTTTATCCAAAACAGTGTTATAAACAGTTTGACTTAGAAAGTCAAACTGACACTATACTAATGATGTGATGAGTTTGCATAAACAGTTTGACTTAGAAAGTCAAACTGACACTATACTAATGATGTGATGAGTTCGCATAAACAGTATGACTTAGAAAGTCAAACTAACACTATACTAATGATGTGATGAGTTTGCATAGACAGTCTGACTTAAAAAGTCAAACTGACCAAAAGTAAATGATGCCGAGAGTAAGTATGAAAAGTTGGACTCAAGAAAGTCAAACTAACCTAAAACTAGCGAATTGGAAGGGTAGATGTTGTAAAATGATGTATCACATTTCTAAGGTTAAGCTGATCAAGTGATTAAATGTTGAGCAACGCTCAAACGAGTATGGGAAATGAAAGTTTTTTTTTGATGTGGCCCGAAGAACTACGTAAAACAAGTTTCAGGGACAAAACCCTATTAAGGAGGGTAGACTTGTAACACCCCAAAAATATTAAAATGTAATATTTCGGTTTTGGGATATTAAACCCGAAATAAGTATCTAGGCTAAGGTTTAACCTGGTTAGTTAACCCTTATTATCTATAAACACATACTTGTGTATAGAAGTTTGGAGCCAAGTGTCAAGTAACGAAACAATAGGGGCTAAACCCGGGCAAACCCAAAGTTAAAATAATAAAAATAAAATAAATAAAGCACACACACATAGTGTATGTGTGTGTGTGTGTCAATGGCAGAGAAAAGGGAAAGGGGAAACCCTCCCCAAACCCTAAATCCTTCAAATTGGGCGAATCCAGGAAGAATCAAGGTGTCTCGACTACGGGATTGACGATCCCTAGCTCCTAACACCATCTAAACACAAGGTTAGTGTCAAATCCTAATGTTTAAAGTTAGGGTTGGATGATTGGTGATGGGTTAAGAATGTAACATGAAATTGAACATGGTTATGTGTTATAATCACTATATAGAACATGAGTAGTGAACAAATTAAAGTGAAATTGAAGTTTAGAGATGAAACCCATATGAGGGGTGTGGGTGGATACATGAGTGAAGAACTCATGTTCAATCCTCATATGAATCGTGGTTAGTTTAGCTTTAAATGTTAAGATTATTGCTAGACTAATTAAATGGTGTGTTATGAAACTCGACCGAACCAAAACGGTTGGTAACGACAAGTTCAACAAGTAACGATAAGATATGCAAGAAATGGCCACTGATAACTAAAAGGATTGTTTAAGCGAACACGGGTTCGTTAACCAGCGAAAATCCTACTAAAAAGGGATTTACTAATGATTGATAGATTAGTATGAAAAATGACCCTTGAATGCTTGCATATGCTAATAATAATGTGAATTGTGTTTAAACAGATCACATGAATCGTCGAGAAGCAGAACTGGTAAGGAGTCACGCAAAGGTCGGCGATTAAGGTACGTGGCTATATGCTTCGTTATTTATTTCAATTATCTAATCTTGTTAATTCAAAGGATTTGTCGTAAAAATGTTTATAAGTGAGAATGGTTGCACATAAGTGATAGTATTCACAAAAGCAACCAAACGGGTCAAAGTGATGTACACGCAAACCGAGTAACGGAAGTGTGGTTAATAAGGACGATGAACCCGGATAATGGGTTGAAAATAATATAAACGCGAACCGGGTAACGGGAGCTTGGGTCATAAAATAATAAACCCGGACTATGGGTTATAGTTGAAAAAGAATAGTTTCTTGAAAAAAATTTATGAATGAATCAAGTTTAAGTACTTGAACATAAACCGAGTCAGATTAGTGTAAACGCAAACCGGGTAACGGAAGCGTGGAACACGAGATTAATACACCCGGACAATGGGTTGTAAATAATATAAACGCGAACCAGTTAACGGGAGCGTGGGTCATAAAATAATAAACCCGGATTATGGGTTATAGTTGAAAAAGAATAGTTTCTTGAAAAAAATTATGAATGAATCAAGTATAAGTACTTGAACATAAACCGAGTCAAATTATTGTAAACGCAAACCAGGTAACGGAAGCGTGGAACACGAGATTAATATGCCCGGGTAATGGGTTGTAAATGTAGAGAAATAAACCTATAAAAAGATTGCGGACGATTTAAGTTATAATGCTTAAATGTCAAAACGGGTTAAATAAACGCAAACCGGGTAACAGGAGCGTAAAACCTAAGAAATTTGAATCCGGTTAATGGATTATGGTTTAGATATGTTAGACACAATTTTCAAGCGATTAAATTGAGTGTGGATGAGTTTTAGATTGATTTGGATGCAAATTGGGTGAAAAGAAAGCATGCCCAGGTGACCCGGCCGGGTTGAAAACTGACACGGCCGGGTAAAGGTTCTGAGATAAAGCATGCCCAGGTGACCCGGCCGGGTTGAAAACTGACACGGCCGGGTAAAGGTTTTGAAAGAAAACATATCCCGGTGACCCGGGCGGGTTGAATTCTGACATGGCCGGGTCAGGAAGAAAAAGAAAAGTAAATAAATAAATAAAATAACAATATATATATATATATATATATATATATATATATATGTTCAAATGCTTTGATTTCTAATTGTTTGAATGAAAATTTATGATAGGTAATTATGCACTTTGGACCCCGGATGAAGATCAAGCCATGCCGAAGAGCCGAACACAACCGAACCGAGCAAGCTTCCGCAAAATAAATTGATATCTAAATTTAGTATTAGTGTGTAATGTTCGTTAATTGTAAAGTTTTAATTACCTTTGGTTTTTGGGTCCTATTAAGTGTATGTTATGCTTAAATACCTTGTTTAACGAGTTAGGGTCTTACACATCAAAAGTTACTGTACGTGTACCTACTGTAATAAGAAACAAAGGTCGTGGCTAAAACAAAAGAATTAAATCAAAGAATGAGATAGCCATTAGTCGCTCTAGGAAGGGTTATAGGGAATGTCAAATTTGTCACGTAACTGGCCACAACTGCAGAACTTGTAAAGCATTGCAGCAGCAACCGCAACAATGAATTCAAAGTTAGTTAGTTTTTTGTGTTTTTTAGATTGTGCGTTATGTAGTTAACTTTGTTTACACAAGTGTTTCACAATGTATAACAAGCGTATGACAAGCAAACGTATAACAAAAGAAGGCAAACGTATAACAAAAGATGGGGTTACACCCCATCAGACCCCATCATCATCAGACCCTGTCAGTCCCCATCAACTCCCACCGCTCCATGTTTCTTGATCTTCTCACGCCCATCTTCCTTGAACTCCATGTTGGCTGAAAAATTTGAAACCGTGTCAACCAAAGTACCATACACGGAGTCGTAGCATGCAGTCTGCTGTTTGACGAACTCAGCAGTCTATGCCTTGAACTCACTGTCTGGTAGCTCCATAGTTCATTGTATGCATCAAGAGTTTTTGATTTCTCTTGAAGCACATACGCCTGTGAGTGTTGAAGGGCGTTGAGAAACTTCTCGTCCTTTTCTTTCTCAAGATCAAGCTTGGCCTTGACCATGCTTTTCATGGCTTTATCACTCGAAAACATTTTGTGTGTGTGTTTTTTTTTGTGTGATATGATTAACAACAATGGATGTGAAATATATAGACATAATTTGGATGTCTATTAATTGTGGGTAGTTGAGATAGAGTTTATTCAATGTCATTTAATTTTATGTAGGCTATGATCATCACACAAACTGCATTTATTATTTATTAAGCGTGTTACAAGCGTGATATATATATATATATATATAGGGTGGGGTTAGAATAAGAATTGAGTTATTTGTAAGAAGTGTGAGAAGTAATATCAGGCGTTGGATGTGATCATCTGATGGTGGATATTGTTAGTGGGTTTTTTGTTCGGTGTGTTTTATTTTGTTAGTTCGGTGTGTTTTTTGTTCGGTGTGTTTTATTTTTTTAAGGGTAAAAAACACTTCTTACACCTCTTAGAATAATTTTACTTCTTATTTTAACCTTGCTCTATATATATATATATATATATAAATCTTTGTTTGGTTGTTGACATAGTGTAACTTAATTTAAGTGATTTGATGTAGGCTATCATTACAAAAATAATTTTCTTTGGACTTAAATTTTGACAGATGAGTTGTAATAAATGTAATTTTAAGTTTTGGACAAAACTAGATTAGAAATTAGTTTCTTTTTAACAAGATTCGATGGCTTAGCGTGTGAAAGCGTACAAGAACGTATAATGAGCGTCTCATAACATCGCTCATTATACATGAGCATACAGTTATGAGCGTACACTGTTCGTCCATGAGCATGTAGTTATAAACGTTGTTCAAGAGCTTTGTATTTTTTATTATGATTTTATTTTACTATTTTGTCCCGTGAATCTGCAGTTGTTTGTTGTCCTTTTTGTACTATTTGGTCTATGATATTTTCTTATATATATGCTATATTTTGTCACAATTATATCCACCCATCTCAAAATCAGTTACAATGGATGCATCGTCATCATCATCGTCTTTCAAGGAAGCGTTGAAGATGAAAATTGTTGAGCAGGTAGCCGCCGACAAAGCTTGCCGTGACAAGCTGACATATGAGTTTGTGATGCTTAATAATAACATGGATTACAACGATGTTATTACGAATTTTCTTGTCAAAATGCCTGCTAGTGTTATCCGAGATCTTGCGGTTTTGTTTATGGTTGACATAGGGAAGAATGATTTAGAACAGTTCAAAGAATTATCAAAGGCAATTCTTGAACTAAACTTTTCAATGAAATTGAAGTTGGATTAACTCAAGTCACTATTAGAGTAGGAGGCAAGTGGGTGATGTTTGAGAGTTTGATGAGCGTTTTGTAATGTTTTTTTAATCATGTAGTATTTTGTGTGGTAATAATAATATTCCAATGTTTTAGTTAGTTGATTTTTTCTAACATAAGGCCATTGACTAAAATAGACAACAAAGTCAAATTAGTTGTTGTCTTCTTTTGAGTTCTTCAACAATCTCCTCTCCGGACATATCGGTGTCATTATTTTCACTAAATTGTTGCGCCTTCTCGATAAGATTATCTCTTTTCTTGTTTATTTCCGAAAGAAGGATTTTGGCCAAATACTTTGTCCTCAACTTTTTTAGCTGATTCATTTGTCTAGGACATTCTTTATAAAATCCGCATGTCCACGGTTTCTTCCCATCATATTTCTCCATGTTTCTCATAGCAAAAATCCCACAATCTACCCCGTTTTCAGTTGTTCTCCATGACATCCTTAATCTTGTGATTGGAGCCTTTTGGATTTGTTCAGCAATGGGATGATTTATTTTCTTAAGATACATTGTAGAAGACGGTCTCTAAAAATACATTAAAAGCAGTTAAGTATTTCACAAATTTATAATAGATTTTTGTTGAGAGTTTGTTGAGCGTTTACCAGGATTTGGGGATTCTTGTTGTATCTTTCTTCAAAAAGTCTTTTGATTTCTTTTTGTTTGTCTTCTGGCTTTTTAAACTTTTTATTAGCCGGTAATTCTTAATGTCCACTGTTGTCAAGCAAGTCTATCACTCCTGTTTGAAGGTTGAAAACAACCACATAGAAGTGATGTTTATGTAGTATTGGCACGAAGAAAATAGCAACTTCCTTCATTGTTTTGACATCACACCTCATCGTCTGTTTTTCAATGTTGTCCGTAAACACATTGAGTCTTTGTTCGTTTGTGTGACCAAATGCCTCATTATAATGGTCACTTGTTTACATAAAAATTCAGTAAGCGTTTGATAAGCGTAGATACATAATACATGTTAAAGAAAACATGTTTGCTTTAACAAGTGTTTAAAGAGCGTTTAACAAGCATTTTCAAATAACAGGTATAATTAAAGCATACCAACAATGTGCTTGTACCAAAGAGCCTGAATGGTGATTCTGTAGATTATTTCTTTTCTTTAAAGTTCATGAGTTCACAGAATGCATCCATTGCGTTTGTTGTTAGATACAAACCATAACAAAAACTCTCAAAAATCACTTTAATGAATTTGTGTAAGTAGTCTTGAAAACCTCTTCCCATATGTCTTCAAGGCAAAAAAATATATACTTCGCAATTGTTTTTTCTTCATCTGTGACTAATGTGTTTAGTTCAACCTCTCTTAAAACATATGGTGATTTCAATGCAGGAGGTAACTTTCTCTTTCTTTCTTCTCTCACCAACTCTTTATCTTTATTTTCTTGTATTAATGATACTGGCGATGTAATTTTGGGTATAATTTTTGAAGTTGATGTCAGTATTATGAGATTTTCACTTGGTGACATACCAATGTTAGCTTTTGAAATTTTCACTTGGTTTTTCTCTTCAACTTTAGTAACTGAAAAACAACAAGTTCAAGTCAGTGAAGTAGATTTTTAAATTTTTTTTATAAGCCAATGCATTTTTTTTCTGTGTCTTGCCTATGATATCTTCTAGAGTTGCATTAGTGTTTATGATATCAACATCATCTCTGGTTTCACCTCCTTGTATCATCTCTGATGCAAGGGCACTAGACTCTTGGGCATTCGTATGAACATGCACCACATCACCTCCAAGTGAGATAGCTGTGAAGCAATAATTGTGAGCGTTTAGAAAGCGTTTTTGTGTGAAACTGGTAAAAAAAATATAGATAAGCGTTTAAGAAGCGTTTAATACCTTCAGCATCTTTTGGAATTTCAGCTTCTTTTAGACTTTTTGCAACAGTGTGTTCCATATTGTCAACTTGTGTATGTCATATAAAATATAAATATATTAACACGAGAGTTTTGACAAGCGTTTAAGTTGTATAATGAATAATTTAAGCATATAAACACCTTCAGCTGTTAAAAAGCGTTTAAGAATCGTTTAATACCTTCAACTGCTTTTGGACTTTCAGTACACAATGGACTTTTCGCAACAGTGAGTTCCATCTTGTCGTATATTAACACGAGAGTTTTGACAAGCGTTTAAGTTGTATAATGAATAATTTAAGCATATAAACACCTTCAGCAGTTAAAAAGCGTTTAAGAATCGTTTAATACCTTCAACTGCTTTTGGACTTTCAGTACACAATGGACTTTTCGTAACAGTGAGTTCCATCTTGTCGTCTCTCGATCCAACTTGTGTATCTTTCATATAAAAAATAAACATATTAACACGAGCGTTTGACAAGCGTTTAAGTTATATAAAGATAACTCTAAGCATATTAATACCTTCTTTTGCCCATGCAAGTACTGTAGAGACAACTGAATCAAGTTTATTATTCCCTTCTAGCTCTGTTACTATAATTTCTTCATCTTTGTTTACTTAAGATTCATTACCAATAACAATTGTCATATAAACTTTTATAAATAATATTCTTTTTAGCTGTATAAAAGAAGTTTTAAATTTATTACCTTTTTCGGGCTCATTAACCTCTGTATTTACCACTGCATCACCACACCTTGCATCACCAACCCTTGCACCACTAACCCCTGCATCATCAACAGTTTCCCCAGATTTTTTCTTTTCTTCTGATAGATAATAAACTTTAGGATTATATGGGATTCAAATTTTACATATCAGAGTATGTTGAGCATTTATAGTAACTATATAGAATAGTACCACTACCTTCTTCACCAACCACGGTATCTGAATGAACTGACTCAATTGCGGCAGCTGCATAAGAAGTGGGAACTTTCAAAGACATATATATATATATATATATATATATATATATATATGATAAAGAATTAGATTGCTTTTCTCACCTAAATTAAGGAGTGTGTTGTTTTTCACGGGTTCACTTTCTTGTGTTTGGGTAACCACATTAGGATTGAGTATGTCTTCCCAATCATAACACCTAGCAAAGATATGTGGATTTGATAGATGTTTTTCCTTCCCTTCACGGACCAATTCATTGATTTCTTTGCAAAGTATTTCAAATTTCTTCATCTTCTTATCCATTTTATTATTCCAAGACTGTAAAATAAAAATATAGTTATTAATTAAATTAAGATATTATGATTTGATTGATGTTTCACCTTTTCTTCCTTTGTTTCTTTTGGTGGTAGGTATGCAGATATTCCAGACAGCTGAAGTGGAGTTATATAAAAGTCGACTAGTTATTGCGTGTGTGTCCCCAATGGCATTTTTAAACTCAAATGAGAATACGTATCATCATCATCATCAAATTCGCCTTCGGCATTGTGATAGGCATTATCTGATTCTGTTTCACTTCCCCCATCTGCCCCTGACATATGTTAATGTATCATTAAAAGAAATACACATTAGAGAGTTTAGATGAAAATAACAAGTTTTTTTATTACCCTGTTTTTGGTTGTCACCATCTGTATCAGGCTGACGTATCACGTTTTCACCAGCAGGTGCCTCACCAACTGTTTCTGCAGGTTTATCAGCAGAATGAATATCAACTATATTATCAGCAGCAGCTTCAGGAATTATCTTGTCACCGGTGGCTGCAATCTCACCAGCAGCTGCAATATCACCAGCAGCTGCAACATCATCTTTACCAGCATCAGCGGTATCAGTTGTAGGCTCAAGTAATCCTTTGTTTGCAGTTTCAACATTAGCTTCCTCGTTTTCAACATTCTCATACGCAGGAGCGTATTCCTCGTTTTCAGAATCATCATCTAAAGGAGGTTCATTATTATACAAGTATTTCTCCATCCTTGCAAGAGTTGTTGTTGTTATGTAGTTGACTGCAGGTGTTGTGACTGGAGACCCAAATGTACCATATTTCTTCTGGTACTCATATGTGTAAAGCATCGTAAGAAAGGTGATTGGACCGTTGTATTGTTCCATTCTTCCTTTGTCATCTTTAGGTTTTCAATTACATAGCTGCACAAGTCCATATTTGGAATATCTGTGAGTTTATTGATTGTGGCGATGAATCGTTGGTTGATTGTTGTTGATTTTGTTATAAATCATAAACAAGTGTTGAACAACACAAGGAAATTAACTTTAAACATGTCACCAACTCCTTGATCAGTCGTCAACTTGTCTCTCACATGCTTTATAGTTATTCTTGTAGTCGGGAATTGTTTCTTGAACAGATTTGCAGTTGCATCATCCCCCAACCTTGGTCTGCTCCTGTCTAAAAAGGGTATCTTACCCATTGGTATACCCAACACCTCATGAACTTTTGTTGCTGTTATCTTAATAACACGACTGTTGATGTTCAATTCATTAAACATGTGATCATAGTTCATCAGCAACCAATGCCCTAGCATTGATGGAGTTTGGTTAACTTGTAGGTTTAATATTGACCCAAATCCCATTTTTTCCAAACAAACTTTTTGGTCAGAGCTCATTGCACTCACTGCATCTACAATGGTAAATGGTGCACATCTGAGCCGCAACTTTCTGTCCATAAATTCAATAAAAAGTTTATCCTTTCAGCTGGCCTCTTTTCTTTAACAACTTTCTTCCTTGGTTTTTGAAAGTCTGAGTTTGAACTACTGTCTTCCACCTCTTTCCTCTTATTTGATAAAAATTTGTTGATTGGAACTTCAAAGTCCGAATAAGAGTTTACTTCAACATGTTGTGTCTTAAGCTTTTTGACTCCGACATCAACCTGTTTTGTTTTAACCTTTCGCTTAACTGATCACAAAATAAAACTCAGATGTTACAAAACTGCAAAACGCTCATCAAACGCTTAATACTATATGTAGAACCAGTTGTTCAGTTATCACAAACAAGCTTACCAAACGCTTGTCAAACGCTTAATACTATATGCAGAACCAGTTGTTCAGTTATCACAAACAAGCTTACCAAACGCTCATCAAACGCTTAATACTAAATACAGAACCTGTTGTTCAGTTATCACAAACAAACTTACAAAACGCTCATCAAACGTACAAGACCAGTTAAAGAACCTGATATTCAAGATTTCTAAACACTTACGCCCATCAAACGCATAAGAGCAGATTAATGTTGGTTTGGATAGATCCAGTTGCATAGTCAGTTGAAACACGCTTAATAAACGCTCATAATTACATTTACATTAACTAGACATATTCATATGGTGAAATCATCCCAAACGCTTTTCAAACGCTTACAAACAGAGATTAATTGACAACGTAGTAACCAATAATTAAAAACAAATAATACAATTTAACATAAAATTAAACCCTAAAACGATTACATCTACTGATTGTTGTCAAACGCTCAGGAAAACAACTGTTAAAACCTCTCTAAAACCTAAAACGATTACATGAATAATAAACAAACACCTGATTTATTAGTATTCTGAGGTTTATCTTGTTTATGCTTTGATCTTCGTTCCTTCGTTGAAGCAGATGAGTTAGGGTTCTTCGTTTTATCCATCTTCATTACGATTGAATGTAGTATGTTTCAGTTGCTTTTGTCATCAGATCAATTGATTATAGTTTAGTTGATTGAATGAGTACGCATCATCGCCGAGATTAGTTGATTATAGGTTGATTAATGCGAGTGATTTTAGGGAGAGTAATGGAGACTAATTGATGATCTTACCCTTTTTAGAGAAAGAGACGCGTGTTTTAAAAAAATTGATCGGACGCTTGATTGTGTCGCGTACTGTTTGTACGATAAGGGATTATCGTACAGTAACCGCCCTATATATATATGGAAAAGATCCGATACAATAATACCTTAACGTACAATATGTACGCGAATCCATTTTTTCACGAAATCGATTCATGAAATCACATCCCAACATCTTGGAATCGTCAATACATATCCAATTAATCATTGGTTCACCGAAAAAAAACAGTTTTGGATGGTTAATTAATCAATATTTCACGAAAACCGTTTTTGAGAGTTTTAGGTTTCTGGCTGAGCGTTTTAGTACTTTTGCCTTTGAGCGTCTTGTGTACCTCTCGTACGTTAAGCCATTATTGTACAATATCACCTAGGGGGGGTTGTTTGTGCCCAAAGTGGCCCCAAATTCGTCCACATTCTTCGCCCACTACGTTCGGCTTAAAAGTAGGAGTTTTTTCATATGTTTTGCATTTGTTCACAAAAAATCAGTGGTGGTATACTTCTATACATACTTTTTTTTTCCAAAGAGGCTTCTTTCTTAATAAAGTTTTATCAACGAGTATAAAAATTTTAGAATCCAACAAAAAAATGACATAAATGCGTTCGAAAGTAGTTTAGTAAGGCTTGCTTACTTCTTTGTGTTGTGCTTAGCCATGAGAGACGTCATCGGCCACCTTGTTAAACCATACCATGCAATACAAAGACCAATGTCATGGTCCCTTTTCCCTTCTTTCCGCTATAATGCCCAAAGGGCAAGAAAAAAAGGTGGGCCCGCCTCCACTAACAACCAATCATTTAAAAAAAACTAGTTAACCCAAAACATGTTCGTTAAAATTTGATGACGTTGATGTAACGTTAAACATGTGCAGGGTATGGTATTTGCTTGCTGAACACATAGTCATAGACTATTAACATAATAAATTCATATTTTTGTTGAATTAATTAATAATAAATATTCTCGAATCATATCATTATCTATCTATCTAGTAACTTTTGGGAGTGATAATCCACGGCGACAAAGCATCTTCTTCATATTCATATTCATCTTCCAGGTGAAGAAGATAATATCAGTTTCAGTTGCGGCCGATTTAAACCCACACAGACAGACGGACACAAGACAAATCAAATGGGCCAAGAAGAACACTTCGACGTCCTGACTAAATCTGGTCATAAAACTGGTCTCTCTAAACCCAGGTCAGTTTTCATTTCTCATTCATTTTACCACCCTTTTCATTTCTTTGGTCATTTAAACATATGATGATGATGATTTGGGTTATTTTTATTTTAACTTCAATGTTTCTGGGGTGGGTTTTGATTTTAATAAATAAACCATATATAACATGCCATTAGAGGATACAAAAAGCTTAATTACAAATAAATAAACCTAATCAACTTTCGCTAACCTAGTCGGTTCGTAAGATGATTAATCGGATTGGAATTTTTTTATATATATTTTTCTAATTTCTATATAAATACATATATGCACATTTTTATGTATATGGAATTGCCAGAAATTGGCAACAAACTGCTACAGTTGCTGGAAACATGCCCGAAATTGCCAAAAATTAAGGGCAGAGTTAAGTTCCGATTAGGACCGACAGCCGATTACCCAAAAATTAATCAGTCACCGGCCGTCTAGTCCCGATTTTCACAACACGGGTTATATATACTCACTTTTGCAGGCTGTATCAGCGAACTTTCAGTTGGACCATATAACTATTATTTGTTCATAATTTGTTTGATTTGAAGTTTCATGGGGACCTTTGCGTTGACCACAAAAGTCAAATTAATGACACTTTTGCTTCTCAAAGTCAGAGTTGATTTCAATTCCTTGTATTTTAAGTAAATGTTGTTCATTTTGAAATTGAGATTGTCAAATTTTGTAGTCAAGATCAAGTATTTGTTACAACCATACATAAGGTAACATTATCCTTGTATTTATCTTATGCAGAAGTGTTGTGCATAGAGATGGCGATTATCACCGAGCTGTTCACATTTGGATTTTTGCTGAAAGTACACAACAACTTCTTCTCCAAAAACGTGCCGATTGGAAGGATTCATGGCCCGGATTATGGGACATATCTAGTGCAGGCCATGTATCTGCTGGTGATACATCCCTTATTACTGCCAGGTAGATTCTTGAACCATATTGCAAATACTCGAATGTTATGCTAAATTTGTTAAATACATTATGTTTTGTTTATCGATATATAACTTTGAAATATGTTGTGTCTGTAGGAGAGAGCTTCAAGAAGAGCTTGGTGTGACCCTCCCGAGTGACGCCTTTGAATTATTATTTGTTTACCTTCAAGAAAGGTACGCCTTCTATCGGGTTTGCGTGTAACAAATGCTATTTTTTTTTCATTTTGAATATTTGCATTTGGTTGTAGTGTTACAAATGGCGGAAAGTTCATCGATAATGAGTTAGATGATGTTTATCTCGTGACAACACTCGACCCGATTCCCTTGGAAGCTTTTACTCTTCAGGTAATGATTATATTTATCCAGTCATTATTTATGTTCGAGAAAATACAAGGGTTGAATGGTATGACTTTTTTGTAGGAATCTGAAGTCTCGGCTGTTAAATATATCTCGGTTGAGGATTACAAAAACTTACTAACTAAAGGAGATCCTCATCATGTACCCTACAATGTAGATGGACCCTACGGTCAACTGTTTGACATAATTACCAAAAAGTACATTTTGACTATCAAAATCCCATTTTAGTAAACTTTTGTATTTTCCTATGCAACTTATTGTTTATTTTAAATATTTGATAGATATCAAGACAACGCCGAAGCACGAAGTCTACTGCTGCAAAAGAAGCTGAACCGTTATTCTCCTATCTCACTCACTGCAGAGGTTGTTTTCTATCCTTTAGGTTAATTACACAGATTATCCCTGTGGTTTAGCCATATTGCAACTTTAGTCCCCAAGTTTCAAAATTACAGGCTTAGACCAATTCTTTGCACGAGCGTCACTTTATTGGTCTCTGCAATGGATGGATGTTAATTTTTTCCCATTATGACCATGCACCTAAACAAAACAAGTTAACTTCCTGCCATTAGGGACCAATACGTGCTTACGTTAGTGCAAACAGTTGGTGTGAAGTTGTAAATTTTTAAACTTGGGGACTGAAGTTGCAATATTGCCAAACAACAGGACCATCCGTGTAATTAATTTTAAAAATTACTTCCTTTACTAATGGCCTATCCGTATAATCATGTATAAATAAGAATTTTGATGAAATTTTTCTTTAACAGTTGACAGGTGTCACCGAGGAGGACAAAGAAGTTCTGGTTTTGCTAATTCAAGCTGCAAGAATAATGGATGATATTTTTTACCAACAGGTTAATTTAATTAAGATAAAAAAATATTCGGGATAAATATTTATTTATTTAGCAAAGAGCTATGCAACAGGTTTGGTGCAGCAATTCATCTTTAAGGGAATGGTTAAACGGACGTGAACAATTATCTGAGCTGGACATGTTAAAATGGAAGTATTATTCAATAAATAAGAGTCCATGGTAAGATCATACACCTTAAAACAATATAGTGTATCTCCTATACAATCTTTTCATTATTATAAATCTGCTATTTTGAAAATAAAAAACCTGCTTATTTAATTAAAATGTATATTCTTTCACAGGTCTTGTCTGGATGAAAATGAAGCATTTTTGACAACCGCGGACTCTGCTGTTAAATTGCTTCCGGAAGCAACAAAACCGGTTGCTCACTGGAAAGGTGTTGAATATAAAGCTGCATTTCCCATTTTGAAACCACCCGGTGCCAATTTCTACCCTCCAGATATGGATAAAATGGTATATTGTTTTTTACTTTTTGTTCATATATGTATCAAACTTCTATATTATTCTAATTAATCATGTTCTTTATTATGGCAGGAATTTGAATCATGGCTAGAATCACTTTCTGAGAAAGAAAAACAAGATGCAAAAGGCTTTTTTAATGTTATTAGAAGGCGTAACGACTCTAATTCTAATAATTCTAGTGATCTCTATATTATTCCTTACTCGAAAGAATATTCCTTGAATCTTGCAAAAGCTGCTGAATTATTGCATAAAGCAGGGGATTTGACAAGCTCACCTAGGTATATTGTTTATTAAATCATTTAGTTTCTGATTTATATGCATTTTATTATACGAGGTTTATTGAACTCATGTTTAATGATTTTTTCAGTTTGAAGAGACTGTTACATAGCAAGGCTGATGCTTTTCTCTCAAATGATTATTATGACTCTGATATAGCCTGGATGGAATTGGTCAGTATTTAAAATATAGTATAGGGGTACTTTAGGAAGATATCATAAATATAGAAATTGTTTTACTTTGGTTAAATATGGTTCTCATTGTGTGCATGTTTTTGTCTTTCTAAGGACTCTAAGTTGGATGTTACTATTGGCCCATATGAGACTTATGAAGATGTTCTATTTGGATACAAGGTAAACTTGTCTTGCATATTTATTTTTATTTATACTTCATAGATAATGATCATGGTTTTTTGTTAGGCGACATTCGAGGCATTTATTGGGATTCGGGATGATAAAGCAACTGCTCAACTTAAACTCTTTGGAGATAACTTGAAGGTATAATGTTGGATCTATTCATGATCTCGTTTACTTATTTTCCTTCATTATTATTTATGCTTTATGTTTATCTAACCAATTAGAATATGTAGGTTCTGGAACAAAATCTTCCAATGGATGACAAGTACAAATCACCGGATGTGATAGCTGCACCTATTCGAGTCATCCAACTCGTTTATAATTCAGGGGTGAGTCCACAAAACTTAACAAAAGTATACATAGTACCAATTGGAGTATATTACATGGATGATCTCTGTGGTTTGGTTTAAATTATGGATTTCTTCCCTAATGTTTAAAGTTTTGGATATCCCCATCCACCTAGTTTGCTTTCATTCATTGCCAGAAAGTTAACAGAGATAGTTTTGGACGTTAAATCAATTTAAATTTACCATTTTACCATTATTCGTAAGAAAAGAAAATTCAATGTACGTTGATTTATTGCCCCAAAACAAAAAATCAATGTAAATTTACCCTTTCACCCTTATTCTTATAAAACAAAAATAAATTTAAAAGGGCGAAAGCATAAGTTTACATTGATTTTTGTTTTGGGTGTTAGTTCTTTGTTCATTGATTTTTCTTTATTTTAAAAAATAAAGGTAAAGAGTTAAGTTTACATTGATTTAACGATTAAAACTAACCCTGTTAACTTTTTGGAGCAAGGATGAAAGCAATTGTTGGTGACTATATCTGTAACTTTTAAACCTTAGTGTTGAAATCCATAATTTGGGCCAAACCACTGGGACCATCCGTGCAAAGTTACTCTAAATGGTATTGTTAGCATCTAATGTTGTACAGATAAGACTTCTATGAAAAACATATAATTAAAATATGGGATTTCTTTTTGTAATGCTAATGAAGGATGTGAAGGGCCCTCAAACTCTTGCATTCAATCTTCCAAACGATGAACGTATTGTTAAAGATCGTGGTTCATCAATGGTCATGTTGAAGAATGTTTCCGAAGCAAAGTAAAGTCAACATTCCATAATTATATTCTTACAGCTGCTGAGAATTAAGTTGGAAAAATGATTGGATAACCATAATTTTTATATTCTCAACTTCTAAGCAGGTTCAAGCTAATTCTTCAGCCTATAGCTGACTTGTGTATTATAAAAGAGCAGTGTGAACTTGTTGACTTTGACTCTTTTTTCACTCACACAATTTGCCACGAGTGCTGTCATGGGATTGGACCACATACAATAACACTTCCAAATGGTCAAAAATCTACTGTGAGATTGGTCAGTTTCTCTATAATATAATATTTGCAGTTATTATTGTGATCGCTTTTTAACAGCTTGTTATTATGAAACAGGAGCTACAAGAACTTCACTCGGCTCTCGAAGAAGCTAAAGCTGACATTGTTGGCCTTTGGGCCCTTAATTTTCTTATAGCTAAGGTTCTCGTTTGACGACTTTTTTACTGCTATGAGTAATGTTTATCTGAAAGATTGTTTGTCTTTTTTGGTTGACCAGGATTTGCTTCCAAAATCCCTTGTTAAGTCCATGTATGTTTCCTTCCTTGCTGGCTGCTTTCGCTCAGTGCGTTTTGGGTTAGAGGAAGCTCATGGGTAAATCAGATAATCATCATTTTTTCAATTTTATATTGTTATTATTTTTAGACAGAATTACAAATTTTGTCCTTTAAAATAAGACGAATTACGGTTCGTGTCCTTTTCTAAGTTTCCTTGCAGGCGGTGTACTTTAAACTTTTTTTTCCTACAAGTTATGTCCTTTACGCTAACTGGGTTAGAAAAACTATGTTAAATCCCATCACGTGAGAAGCATGTGAGGGTAGTTTTGTCTTTTTGCCTACCCTGCAACTTCCACTTCTCTCTCTATGTTCTACCACACCATCACCATAACCACTTCTCTCTCTAATAATAAACCACTGGTTAGGGTTTTGTTCGCCTGCGAAATTGGGGGTTAGGGTTTTGGTGACGAAAATGAAATCGGTGGTGGGAATGGTGGTGTCGAACAAAATGCAGAAGTCGGTGGTGGTGGCCGTCGACAGGCTCTTCCATAACAAGCTTTACAATCGCTACGTCAAGCGCACCTCTAAGTTCATGGCACACGACGAAACCAATCAGTGCAATATCGGCGATCGGGTATTATATACGTTTCTATTATTATTATTATTATTATTATTATTATTTGTTATGTTCTATTTAGATTCCAACAACAGCTTCGTGTTTCCTAATTCATCCAATTTGATGTATATAATGAATGACGTGTTACAATATGTATTTGCAGAAGAAACTTGTTTGATTCAAATTATCCCATACAGGTATTCAAAAGCAATATTACTATTTTTTGGGCGTAATCGACGGGCGGTGAGGCGACGGCGGTGGTGTTTTTTTCGTCTTTCTTTTTTGGATGGGAATAAGTTGTTGAGGATTGATTGTGGTGGTAGTGGTGGTGGCGGCGGCGGTGGTGGCGGAGACGGCGGCGGGAGGTGGGTGTTGACCGGAGGTTGTGAATGGTGTAAAAGAATGTCTAAATTGTCTACACTTCTTTGTCTTTGTTTTCTTTTCTTCTTTTTAAGATAAAAGCTTGTGAAAAACTCTTTAGCATTGGACCCGGTTCTTTTCGGGTATGTTTTACCGGATTTTTGGTCGGAATCTTGAAACTCCGGCGATATTTCCGTCGGAGACGACGGTTCAGCCGCAAAATCGTTAATTTCTGGCACCATTTTTCTGGGTTTTTGGTCGGAATCTTGAATCCAAAGTGTGTGTGTTAATAGATACAGAAACAGAAGAAGAAGAAGTTGCAGGGTAGGCAAAAAGACAAAACTACCCTCACATGCTTCTCACGTGATGGGATTTAACATAGTTTTTCTAACCCAGCTAGCGTAAAGGACATAACTTGTAGGAAAAAAAAGTTTAAAGTACACCGCCTGCAAGGAAACTTAGAAAAGGACACGAACCGTAATTCGTCTTATTTTAAAGGACAAAATTTGTAATTCTGTCTTATTTTTATTATAATAAGTATTATTATATTATGGTAATTGGTATTTGTTCATGTCTATCAGTAAAGGACAAGCACTGCAGTTTAACTACTTATTTGAGAAAGGGGCCTTTGTTTTGCATCCTGACCAAACGCTGTCGGTTGACTTTGATAAGGTTTGACTTCCCAAACATTCATTTGTTTTGTAAATCAGATTTAGACAAGTGGCTTCATATTCCATGGTTTTCCACTTTTTTTTGACCGTTTTTATAAAAATTATAATGGATTAAAAGGTCAACGGAAGTCAGAGATGGTCATTTTGACCGGCTCATTTACTTGGGTTATGATTTGGTAATATTTTTAATATGTTTTAATAGATTGAAGGCGCAGTGGAGAGCTTAGGCAGGGAAATACTTACAATACAAGCCAAAGGTGACAAAGATGCAGCACAAAAGCTTCTTGAAAAATATGGTAAAATGACACAGCCTTTGGATATTGCATTGGAAAAATTGGCAAAAGTTCAGGTAAATTTCAGAATTGTTTTATTTGAAAATTCTATATTTTCATATGATGATGAATATTTTCTTGGTTTTTTGCAGGTCCCAGTTGATATAACACCAGATTTTCCAATTGTTACCAATTTGCTACACAAAAATTAACATCAACCTTTAATAGTCTTTCTTCATTTTGGAGCTTGACTTCCTTTGGATGTTATATTTCACATTTTCTAAGCTCTGTAGCCTTATTAGATTAAATATGAGTGTACAATATTTGGTACAATAAATTTGATCTATTTTGTTACTATGATACAAAGTTAATGCAAGCCAACATCAACAAGACTGTAACCCGCAGGCTTCTTTAACCGCACATCTTGCACAAAGTTTCTTAACTTAGCCGCATCATTCCAACTTCCGATAGCAACATATGTATTCGCTAAAGAAACATAGTATCCGGCATTTTTAGGTTCCAAATTAAACAGAATCTGTCCCATTTTCCTCCCCATTTCAACATCTCCATGATAATTACATGAGCTCAACATTGCACCCCAAACACCATGATCTTGTTTCATCACCATTTTGTCTATGAACTCGTAAGCCTCGTTTAACCTCCCCGATCGACCCAACATATCAACCACACAAACGTGGTGCTCTGTAACGGGCTCGAGACCAAATTCATCAGACATACGGTTGTAATAATTCAAGCCTTCATTGACAAAACCCGAATGTGCACAAGCTGATAATAAGTTGATAAAAGTAGTTTTTGTTGGTTTTTCACCAGATTCTATCATTTCGTCGAATAAAGTCATGGCTTTTTGACCTTTACTGTGAAACCCATATGCAGAAATCATTGAATTCCAGCTTGCAATATTCTTTTCTGGTGAAGAGTTGAATATATAAACAGATGTATCTAATCTTCCACAGTTGCTGTACATGTCGATGAGAGCAGCGGTTATGAAACTGTTTTTGTGAAAATTGGATCTTAGAATATGCCCATGAATCTGTTTTCCATGTCTAATTGATCCAAGTTGTGTACATGCTGATAGAATTGTGGAATTTGTGATCTCATCAGGTTCAAAATCAAGATTTTGGTACAATTGTAATGCGGTTTTCGCTTTCTTGTTTTGAGAAAGAGCTGAAATGATGCAATTCCATGAACAAAGATTGCGGTCTGAACACGAGTCAAACGCCAACATTGCACAGTCAACATCCCCAAATCTGCCATACATTGTAATTAACGCATTCATTACACGAACATCTTGATCAACTAAAGTTTTATGAGCAAACCCATGAACCAGTTTCCCATGAAACACCAAATTAAGGTTTCCACAAGATGATATCACATTTACCAGTGTAACAAAATCATGTTTTGCATCCGATTCTCGTCTCATTAACTTGAAAGTTTCTAAAGATTCTGAAAAGTATCCATTTTGCGTGCAGCCTGCAATCATGGCATTCCAGCAAGCGGTGTCAGCAACTGATGAAACACTTTGTGACAATGCATAGGAAGCTTTCAAATCTCCGCAGTTAGTGTACATGCAGATTAATGAATTTACTGTAAGAATATTGTTTGAAAACCCTAATTTCAGTTGCAAGCTATGTACCGATTCACCAAATTTGAGAAACTTTGGTGAATTACAAGACGAAAGAACTGCTAAAACAGTTGATAGAGTGCATTTTAAACACTGATCCATCAGTTTCTTGAATAGAATTTGAGCAAACCAAGAATTCCCATTTTGGGCATATCCGGATATCATTGTGTTCCAAGAAACCAAGTCTTTATCTTGTGAAGACATGAACAAAATCTCAGCTTTTTTCATTTGGTTGCACTTGGAGTACATGTTCATAAGACTGTTAATCACTAAACCGCATGATTGGTTAAATATTCTTATCACAAACCCATGGAGTGTTTTCCCCTCTATTAAAAGCATTGATTCTGCACATAAGGAAAGCAAAGAAAGTATTGCCACTTTATCAGGTTGTATAGATCCTCTTAACTGCATCTCTTTTAAAACATGAAATGCTTCAAGAATCATTCCATTTGAACAAAACCCGTTAATCATCGTATTCCAAGAAACCAAATCTTTGGCATAAATTCCTCTGAAAACAATCTCGGCTGCATCAACATCTCCACATTTAGAGTACAACGAAACGAGAGAGTTCAGTACAGAAACATGAGCCGTCTCGTTGTACCCTAGTTTTATCGCGAACCCATGAACAACTTCTCCGTTACTCAAATCTTGCAAAGAAGTAGAAGCTGAAATAGCACATGATAAGCCCACGTTATCAACCTCGGTTCCGCAAGAAACCATTTTCTTGAAATACCATAAAGACTTATCAGGCTGATCATTGCTTAAACAACCACTTATCATAGAGTTCCAAGAAACTTTATCTTTGATTTTCGTTTCAAGAAACATTCTTTCTGACGATCCCAACTCAGCGCATTTCGCGTAAGCATTGATAAAAGCATTACACAGATCACAACCGGGAAGCAAACCGTTCTTCACACCTAAACTATGAACAGCCTGTAAACACGTTAATCTATTTATAATTCTCGAAACAGCTGAAACCGCAATCACAAGAGTTAAATAATCAAACTTGATTCCTTCCTGTAACATTTGAACAAACACACTTATTGCATTTACAAACAACCCGTTTTCGACCGTACTCGTGATCATCGCATTCCACACTACCACATCTTTACAAGAAATGTCACCAAAAATCGCCACCGAAGAAGAATAATCATCCGCTCTGGAATACGCCATCACGAGAGACGTGGACGCGGGTAAATGAGCAAGAACACCAACTTTTAACGCTAAAGCATGAACATTTACCACAGTTTGTAAGCATGGTCTCAGTTTACAATGCTGAATAAGATTAAGAACATCAAAAAAAGCAGTAGTGGATAAAGATTGTGTTCTATAAGGCATTTCGTCGAACAGGTGGCCGGCACCATGGCAAAACCTGGGTGAATAAAATGGAACGACTTTGTGAATCGTTTGAGAAGATTTGCGTAGTAGACATTTGCCAGCCCAATGATACATTCGTTGTATAACAATAGTAAGGATCTACGGTTTTTTCTCACCACAAAATTAAAATACTCAACTTTAAAATTAAAATATATGTCTGATAAATTAAATAATATTATATGTATTTAAATTATAAGATTCTCACAACTTAACATTTAGGCTATGCGTAGTGGTGGAGCTACAAATGAGGGCGAATTGTGACACGTGACACCTAGTCAGTAAAGGGTAAGAATTTGTTTTTAAGGTGTAATGGTGTAGGGGCTACAAGTTGGACCAACAGTATCTTTTTTTATTACTCCCCCGTCCCATTTTAAGTGTCCTAATTTGAATTTTCAAGTTTTTCTTGTTTAACTTTGACCGACAATATTTTTGTTTGTGTTATATAATACTTGATGTAAAATATATGAATGGATTGGGTTTTAAATGTATTTTACATTGATATAATTTTCATCAAGTATTATATAACACAAACAAAAATATTGTCGGTCAAAGTAAACAAGAAAGACTTGAAAATTCAAATTAAGACACTTAAAATGGGACGGAGGGAGTATTATTTTTTTTATAATTAAACTAATCAAATAATAACCAATTTATTTATATAATTAAATAAAAATGCATTAAAATTAAAAAGAAATACAAAAAAAAATACATAACTAAAAAAAAATACATAACTAAAGAAACATAACTAAAAGAAAATACTAATATCCATAATATTTGCGCATTTTTTCGACTCGTCGTCGTTGCAGCAATGCGGTCTCTTCGTGTGACCCGGCCGCTTTGAGGGATTCGTATTCTTTACTCATTTCCCGCAACTCCATCATAGCGACAATCTTTTCGTGTTGTTTGTTGGTTTCTCTCATGGTATCGTTGAGTTCCTCGACAAACTTTTCGTGTTTTTTGATGATTTCGATCATGATAGCGGTGAGTTCCACGGGTTTCGGTTGGTTCGGGTTGTTTCTAGGATTCATTTTGCTAATTTTTTTTGTAAGAATTTGGGTATGAATTGTGTATGAAATGGATATAAAATGAAGAATAAGGGTGTGTGTTTATATAGATATATTGTTTTAATTAATTAATTTTTTTTTTGCATTTGACCGTTTGCAACGGTCAAATTTAATATAATAATATTATTCTTCAAACCATTCCGGCGACAAAAAAAACCCCGCCCCGCCCCTTTCGCCCAAAAATCGCCGGAGGGCGGTGTTTGTGCCCCTTCGCGCCTAAAATCACCCAAATTGTAGCCCCATTACATATGGCCTTAGTGTGTAAAAAACCAATAAAAAGAGAAATGCACTATAAGGCCATATTTAAGCATTTTAAATGTAAAGTTGTGTGAGTGTTATGATTTTAATTTTAACTGTAGGTCCGAAAAACATGAGTAAGCAAGCATTTGTTCATCTTGTTTGGTTTTTTTTCTAATCTTTTACTATTAAAAACCGGTTTCAACATCACAAAATCATGTTTTTTCTCTCCTACCTCTTCCCCACCGTTGGACTTAATTTCCGTCCTCAAGTGGGTTGGGCCGATCTCGAGTAATGGGCAATACATGGCCTTTTTTAAATTATGAAATTGGGTTAACTTTAAATCACTATGATACAGATGTTGATACGGGTTCAAACGTGGCCAAGCCGTTGACCTGACCCGACCATTTGAAGGAGATCGTTGACTCGAAAGGCTGCATGAATCCTCTCTAGTGTTTGAAAGTTGCATGGGTTAATGATTTGCATGGATAAGGTTGTTGGATCTACATAGAGTTACAAGAGTTACAAGTAGGGATGCATTCGGGACCGGTCCGAAAATCCCGGTCGCGAAAATCGTGAATTCTTGGTACTGGTACCGAAATATTCGGTTCGGTACCGCTACGGGACGGTACTTGTATTGAAGGTAAAAATTAGGGAAATACCGGTCCCGTCCCGTCACCGAAACTAAAAACTTTGAAACCGATTCGGTACCAAATCGGTACTGATTTCGGTAAATGAAAGTTGGTTTTGATTATTGAATTTAAAGTTATGAAGCTTGGTTTCTTGAACCCTTGGTTCGATTATAGTCATTGATTACCACATCTACGTTCTTGAGCAATTTGATTATCACCGTGGAATCGGTATCACACTCTCTTCCCCACTAAAAGAATCACTTCCTCATTCACATTTGTTTATTATATACAAGGTGATATTTTACTAGCAATTTTTAAACGAAAAAAATTCATAAAATTATTTTAATAATAAGTTGTAGGACTTTACTCTTAAAAGGGACTTATTCCAGAAATTCTTGATGGCCAAGGGAGACCCAAGGCCAAGGAGGGGGTTTGGAAATAGTTTTCAACCAGCAATTGACGCACTTTGGTTATTACCTCATTAGCTACGTCATTGCCCCAAGCGCAAAGATGCCGTAACCAGAACCCCAGCCCTTCTGTTTATACACCACCATGCCCGATTCCTTCTACATCCACCACCGATGTGGGATCAGTCAACATTTCAACACTTGGTGATTAAGTTAATTATGAAACAAATTAAGTGGAAAATAGGAAAGACAGAACATGTTTTGCATACTAAGTCCGGCTATCGAATGCGAAGATGAATAAACATCAGTGTACAACTACAACTCTACAGTTGATTTGATAACGTAAGCATGGCGTTACTAGTTAGTACCGGTAACTTGAACCTGAGTTGATTTAGTTCATCTGAAAGATAATCAATACAACAGACGTATATCAAAAACACAACAGACGTGTTTGTGTACTTCTATGACCGGGACCAGCAATATACAAGAAACCAACTCAGTTAACCAATGATTTGTGCCTAACACAACTCAGACATATGTTGTGCCTAACACAACAAACAACAAACGTTTGCTCTTCCGATTATGAACAAGAAACCAACTCAGTTAACCAATGATTTGTGTGTTTACATTTTTGACCCTTCCACAATACATGAATTATAAGAACCCTATACTTAAACTCGAATAGATTAATGCTAACATTGATTAATAAGAGGTAATTACTTCAATGGTTAATAAAATCACATTCTAATTTATTTCTTTTGAACATTTCAGGTATGAGTAAAACCAATAAAACTTATAGAGCGTGTGTGGAGTAAGTATGGAAGATCTTGAAATGACATTAATGAACTTAAAAGCAGATCGAGTGGCTGGTTGTACGCATGGGAGGTGTTCCTCCTTATTTAAATAAATTACAAGAAGTTGTAATCAGTACTTATAGTAAACTAGCAATGAACTTAAAATCTTGAAAATACAATATTTTTATAATTCAGCATGAACTTTTGCGACTGAAATCTGTAGCAAATACTTAAAATAATATCCGTTAGAGACACATCTTTCTGTGATCCATCAGTGAACTTTCCGTCCATAAACTTCGCCAGTGAAACTTTTACCTATGCCTACTGTTGCTATATTTACAAAGGTCCAAAGTAGTCAAAGACAATACAACGTCAAAGATTTTTTGAATTGAGGAGCTCCTCCATATCATCCTTTAGGACACTCATCTTGTGAGCGCGCGTCTTATTCACAAACGTGTGTAGTAGGAGTCTTCTGAGGCTTTTTCCACAGATGTAAAACCATACGACTTAAGCTGCCCCCTAGACCCATAAATGCATAGACCTATTAACTGATAAATACTCTGCGGAAGATGACTTATGCCTGAACCATCTATGTTAAACGTTTTCAAACATTTTAAACGTCCAAGTTCCTCAGGCAATTTCTTAACAAGAATACAATTGGAAAGAACTAAGCACGTTAGAGCTTTCATCTGACATATACTGTCCGGGATATCTCGTAAGGATATACAATCCACCAGGTGCAACTCCTCTAAAACTCTAAACTGCCAACATCATTGGGTAACTGCTCCAGAAGCCAACTAAAATTAAGTTTAAGAAATCTTAAACGTTTCATCATGCAAATGCTAACTGGAAGATGCTTAATATGGATCGTTAAGAAAGTTAGCTCCACTAGACTTTCTAACTTGTACAAATCCTTGGGCACCACCGCAATACTTCCTGCAAGTGTGAGCGCCCTCAAATGTTGTAAACCACAAATGCTTGCTGAAAATGACTCAAGGTCTGTGCAAGCACATAGACCAAAAGAAATAAGCTTCTCCAGATTTCCACATGATGAGGGTAGACGTTCATGATATTTGCATTTAAAAAGATACTTTGGCAAGTTACTGTTAGGATGTAGTGGGCATTTATCTAGAGACTCTGCAATTAGTGTTAATGTAGCAACAAAATCAAGACCAGTTGATTCAAGCGATTTGTCAACCAAAAATTTTTCAAACCTTGAGCAGCCGCTTAAGTTTAAGTAGACGATCTTTTTTAGACATCCCACGGAGCGTGAACTTCTTGAAGAAGGTAACATCTTTCAAGATCTAACTTCTCGAGATGTGGAGTCATCCCGAGGTTAAGTTTACTCACCTTAGAACCACTAAGGTACAAGAGTTTAAGCTTTGGACGTTCAACGAGCATTTGGAGTTCTACAAAATAGTTGCATCCTTGAAGATTTAAGGTCTCAAGACGTGGAGCCATCCCAAGGTTAAGTCTACTCACCTTAGAATTACAAAGGTCGAGGAACTTGAGGTTCGAACATTCAACGGGCATGTGGAGTTCTTCAAAGTCATTACATTCTCGAAGGTGTAACATCTCAAGACGTGGAGTCATCCCAAGGTTAAGGGTCTTCACCTTAGAACCACTGAGATAGAGGAATTTGAGGTTCAGACACTCAACGGGCAAATGAAGTTCTACAAAGTTTTCACATCCTTGAAGATTTAACTTCTTGAGATGTGGAGTCATCCCAAGATTAAGGTTACTCATCTTAGAACCATTGAGTTTGAGAAAATTGAGTTTTGGGCACACCATGGGCATGTGAAGTTCTTCAAACTCATTACATCTTCCAAGATTTAACTTTTCGAGATGTGGAGTCATCCCAAGGTTAAGCTTACGTATCTTAGAATCACAAAGGCAGAGGAATTTAAGGCCCAAACATTGAACAGGCAAGTGGAGTTCTACAAATTCTCTACATCCTTCAAGATTTAAATTCTCGAGATGTGGAGTCATCCCAAGGTTAAGGTTACGTACCTTAGAACCACTAAGATCGATGGATTTGAGGATTGGACATTCAATGGGCAAGTGAAGTTCAACAAATTCATTACATCCTTCAAGATTTAACTTCTCGAGATGTGGAGTCATCCCAAGGTTAAGGTTACTTACCTTAGAACCAGTGAGGTTGAGAATTTTGAGTTTTGAAAATTCAATGGGCATGTGGAGTTCAAGTAAGTCAAAACATCCTTCAAGTACCAACTTCTCGAGATTTGGGGTCATCCTAAGGTCCAAGGTTCTCAATTCTGAACATGTGAAGTCAAGAAATCTGATCTTATTAAGAACCTGTCATAAGAAAGAAAAAAAAAGTATAAGTCTAATGAGTAATTGTAAATTTGTAATGCATGACGCAAAACCACCGATGAACCATTATTCTACCTTTCTCTCTCCCCCTTCCCAAAGTTCATGAATATTGCTCCCACACATTTCAAGGTTGACAAGCTTATTTGCTCGAAATGATTTAGGCAAAGACCGAAAAGGGTATTGAGGCCAATATAGAGAACGCAAAGCATCTGGTAAGAAATTGCTAACTTCATCAACTGTCCATTCTCTGTATCCTTTGTGCACAGAAAGAAATTTAAGTTCCCTCATATTTCTAAGACCTCTCATAATGGTATCAGTATGGAGACTTGTATTATTTAGTTTTACACTTCTAGTTGCTCCAGTACCTTGTAAATTAAAACATATACGCAACTTTAGTCAAAATAAATAAAATTGTTCTAATTTTGTACCTTTGATATAAACTTGAACCTTACTGATTCATTAATTAATATATCTTCAATTTCCTCTTTAATCCATAATCTGCTATGCCTGCTAGGCTCTTCAGGGTACAAACCACGAACAATATTCCAACCCATTTCTTCTATATGATCATGGAAACGCAAACCATCAGTATCAGAAATATTTATCAAAGATTTCTGCTCAAGAATTTTTAAACCAATATGAGCATTGAATCCACAACTTTCAAGTATTCTTATCGCGTCATCTTTCTTTTCACCTTTTAGTAAGCATACAACATCTAGGAATATTTCTTTCTCATCATTGTCTAGACCATTGTAGCTAAGTCCCAATCTTTTCAAAGTTTTTTCCAACGGAATTCTTTTTAGTTTTTCTATGGCATCTACCCATTCATACTCACTTCTACCACAAAGATGTGAACCCAAAACTTTGACTGTTAACGGAAGACCGGCAGCATAACTTACAACTTTTCCCGATAGCTCTTCATACCTTTGAACAGGAATCTCCCTCCCAAGTGCATACCTACTGAAGAGGCAAATTGCTTCCTCGTCTGATAACAGATTTACATCATGAATAAAGTTCACTCGATGTGCTACCAACACTTGCTCGTCTCTTGTGGTGATGATGATTCTACTTCCTGGCTTAAACCAGGTAGGTTCACCGGCTAATGCTTCAAGCTGGCATATATCATCCACATCATCTAAAACTAAAAGAACTTTTCTACTAGGAATCATCTTTTTCATCATATTTTTTCCCTCATAAACACTTGTTACTGCAATACTTTGATCATTTAACAAAGCTGAAAGGATCTGCTTTTGCAATTCCTTCAAACCAGAGAAAGAGCAATTTGAAACTTCTCTAACATCCTCCACAAAGATTTTACCTTCAAACCAGACGGATATATGATCAAAAACAGCTCTCGCCAAAGTGGTCTTTCCACCACCTCCCATCCCCTTGATCCCTATCATACGAACATCATCAAGATCAATTTCTAAAGATGAAACCACGTCTTTTACCCTGGTCTCCATGCCTACTAACTTCTCATCAATGCTTGAATTGATGAAATATGGCTTTAGTGAAATGTCTTTGACAATTCTTTGGATAAATTTGGCTTCATGCCTGTGCGTTAGTGAAGTTTTAACTAAATTATTTATAATCCCACATGAAACATGAGATGACATGGAAGAACTTATTAAACACATATTAGAAATAAACAAAAGTAAATAATACCCATTAAAAGTGTTCTTCAACTCCATTCCAGCCAGGCCTGCTGCTTCTTTTAGAGCATTTCTCCATCTTCCAACATCAACTTCCTTTTCCTGTTTGAAGAAGGGCAAAAAAATTTTAGTATTGACAAATCATTTCAGTGAACAAATACAAATATAGTGATAAAGATGCTACTAGTTCTACATCTTCTAACTTCCTCTTCCTTGTGAACCGATCAAAGGCTTCCCCAACTGACCCACTTTGGTTGCGGACTTCTGTGGGTTCCACATCATAAAAGATGGGATAAGCAGCATATTCTGGCACTCCATAATCTTTGCAAGCTCGTCTAAGCACCATGATGAAGATGCATAGTTCTTGGAGAAAACAATTATGTAAGGATGTGATGTGATGAGCTGATCACTAATCCTTTCCCCTTTCTCGATTCTTTCATCATCTTTGTACGTGATAATGCCTTTCTGTTGAAGAGCATAATAGAGATGATCAACAAAGTTTTTGCCGGTGTCTTCACCTCTAAAACTTAAAAAAAAAACATCATACTTGAAGCTTTTTTTAACTGATGAAGCTGAACTAGAAGCCATTAAATGTATGCCTAAAGGATCAAATAAATAGAAATCTTGATTAACTGAGAAAATTTATACAAACTTTTAAGGGATTAATATTAATCGACAACGTACTGTATATAATAAAATAAGAAGAAAAAACAGTTTGGTTCTACAATGTTTATGATGGGTTATGGGCAAATGATTCTTATGCGCATTATACAAAAGACAAAGAGCATACCTAACCCTCCATAAAAATTATTGATCATGCGTGATGACCATTT
Organism: Bidens hawaiensis; assembly: GCF_021521415.1. Taxonomy (NCBI): domain Eukaryota; kingdom Viridiplantae; phylum Streptophyta; class Magnoliopsida; order Asterales; family Asteraceae; genus Bidens; species Bidens hawaiensis. Next base: position 186,863 of record NW_027491891.1, on the reverse strand, counting down.
ACATAATTATTGATATTTTCTAGACTTCATGGGGGTGTAAAGGGTTAAAGGTGTGTCTTTATACATTATATATAATATAAACTGAAAAAAGTTGAACTTTATATATTCATTTAGCATTTTAATATTGTTTTGAGGTCCCTCGTAACTTTTAATCATAATTTTCTAGTTTTAATAAATTGATTTCGATTACTATTATTTGCCCAATTTTTCGTTCTAGTAAAGTCTATTAATACTATTGAAACAAGTTTTTTTTTCTTTTGACAATTTCCCCCACCTATCGATTGAACTAATTTCCAAAAATACTAATCATTCTCAACTTGATTCCTTCCTGCAACATTTTAACAAACACACTTATTGCATTTACAAATAACCCATTTTCAACCATACTCATGATCATCGCATTCCAAACTACCAAATCTTTACAAGAAACCTCACCGAAAACCGCCACCAAGGAATAATAATCACCGGCTCAGGCGTACGCCATAAGAGAGACTTGGGCGCGGGTAAATGAGCATGAACACCAACTTTTAATGCTAAAGCATGAGCATTTACCACATTTTGTAAACATGGTCTCACTTTACAATACTCAACAAGATTAACAATATAGAAATAACCCAATGGTGGATAAAGATTGTGTTCTCTGAGGCATTTCGTCAAACAGGTGGCAGGCACCATTGCAAAACCTGGGTAAATAAAATGGAACAAGTTTGTGAATCGTTTGAGAAGATTGGCGTAGTAGACATTTGTCAGCCCAAAGATGGATGAGTTGTATAAGACCATGTGTAGTGGATGGAGCCTTTATGAGGGCCATTATGCTGTCATGTGACGTCACGTCACCATAGAGGCTCTATGACTAGAAAAGGTGTAGTGGATAAAACTCATACTAATTATAATCTCTTTATTATTAATACTAGTGGAAGTGTCCGCGCCTTTGCAGCGGGATACAATAGAAATTCGGTCGATGCGTTTATACATCGAATGAAAACATTTTATATAAGAAACTGAACTAATGGAGGCAAACCCTAGAATCCGTAGATGTTATTTGGGAATTGAAGATGAGGTCTTAAAGTAGACTTCAATTGAAACATATCTGGGATTCAATAGCGGGTAGATGTAAAGGGTAAAGTATTCATCTGTTGCATTCAAATGAAAGATTCAATGACTCAAGCAACGAATGTGGTAATGACAAAGCAATGAATGGAATTGAAGGTAGCATTCAGTCCAACATTAAATATACAAGCGTCTCATAAGAGAGAGAATAAGAAGGTGAAAGGTTGCCTATATGTATTATAATATCATATATAAATATAGATTATCATTATTGATTAAAAATAATAAAATAAAACAGCCCACCAATCAAAACCAACCTCCCCCCTCCCCCCACCTGGCGCTATGTGGGAAGCCCCCCTTCCATAGCGCCCCTAAGGGTGGTGTTCATTGTGCTATGGGGGCTCCATGGGGCGGGGTAGTGCCCCATTACATATCTTGCTATACTATTAAAGCATGCAAAAGTTTCCACGTACATGACATCATTCTAGGGTGTCCACATAGACGCCAACTAGATGCCATATCACATGTTGCATTTCATATTAATGTCAAATCACCCCATTCATATTATATAAACATTTATCTTACAAACCCTAATAATCATTTTTATTTCTCTCTCTCTCTCTCTCTCTCTCTTGCGGATTACCCATATCTGCTTACCCATATCTGCCGACGGCCTGTTCCATATTTCCGGTAATGGTCGTTTCTCATACATTATTCATTATTGTTATTGCCATTTCATTTTATTTACCGTTTGTTGTTTGTATTGTTTTTAATTGTAATATTATTTTCGTATAATCTATTTAGGTTCTACATCAAAATCCAATATTCAATGGACATGCCGACCGTCTCTTCCATATTTCCGGTAATGGTCAATTCTCATATATTATTCATTAACTTGTCCTTGTCATTTCATTTTCTTTGTTGTTTGTATTGTTTTAATTGTAATATGATTTTCATAATCTATTTAGGTTCTACATCAAAATCCAAGATTTTGATTACATCCATTGGTAATTCTTAATAAACCAAAATATAAGTTTTTATTTATTAATTTAGCCGGAATAATATATTGTGTAACATTGATTAAATTTTTAATCATTTCGGCTTATTTCGGCTCAACTTGGTAGCATAGCTTATTTCGAGGAAGGATCGATTATTTGCTACACCCTAGAATAGCTTTGTTTTTGTTCTAATATGGATGTATGTTAAGTTAATATTATTTATGTTATACAATTCATGTAAATTTAAATCATTTTTATATGATCAATATTTATTTTGAATGTGTGAACTAACAACTTTTTGTTAAGGTGTGTTTTGAATATGTTGATATTTGTTATGGATGTTATGATTATTATTATGTGTAATTAATTTTATTTACTAATCTGTTTTTTTAATTTTGTTTTATTTATTTTTTTCACTTTCTTATTAGTTGTTTGTATTAAGTGAATTTCCTCATTTTAAATTTTCACATTATTTATATATTAAATTTCTATTAATATTAAATGTATTTTATTAATATAATTGTCTACTAAGTATAGTTTTTATTTGGTTAGTTTCTTTATATGGTAACCATTTCTAAATTAAAAAATGTAATGACTAATATTTTAGTTTTCGTAAATCATTGCAAATGAAATTACCTTTAATTCAGTTTATGACATTTGATTTTTGTTTAAAGTTATTTTATGTAATTAATTAATTTATAATTTAATTTCCGTTTACTTAATTTAGTTACAATCTGTAGCGTATTTGTTTTGTTAGTATGTCCATAATTTTAGTATCATCATCAGTATTTTTATTAACATATACAATTAACATATTTTAATCGTTAATTGTTACATACAAAAAGATGTCATGGCATCATTCTATGAACCCACCGAATACTTTAAATAGTGTGACGATACAAATGTAATCTACATATTTTGACTATTTGTAATTCAATATTCTATTCCAATCCATTAACATCTTATTATTAACGTTTAAAATAATACCTCGTGTAATTTTAGTTGGTTCTTAATTTATGCATAATTTATGTAATTTCAAACTCTAAATACTTGAACTTGCGGATCCAGGAATTTTTTTGGGTGGTGCACTACTTTTATATGTTTCAATTTCACCGAGTCGGGTATATAAAATTCCGGGTCGGTTTGAGGTTCCGGTCGGTTCGATGGTTCGGGAAAAGTTCATTACATAATAAAAATACGATAAAATAATAAAAGAGACACCGTCATCTAACAAAAACTAACAAACTAACAAATTAAAACCAATAACCTAACAAACTAAAACTAAATTTAACAAATAGCTTAACAATTAAGTAGTTAACACTTAACAATTATGAACAATTAACATTTAACAATGAATTATTACCTTCAAAGTGGGAGGATTCGAGACTCTGAGTAAGAGTAGGCAGTGGCAGGAGGACGGGGATCAAAGACGGGCTGAGTGGCTGATAGAGTGATAGACTGATAGAGTGATAGACTGATAGAGTGAGTGGCTGATAGACTGATAGACTGGTTGGTCAGGGGTTGTGCGGGGTAGGCGGGCAGCGGGAGTGGCTGAGGGAGGCTGTTGGCGCCGGCGGACGGCGGTGGACGGTGGTCAGTGGCTTACGGTGGTCATATACGGCGGTGGACGACTGCTGTTGCCTGTTTGCGAAGAGAGGCGCTGCTTTGCTTATGTTTGTTATAAAAAACCCTAACATCAGTTAGGGTAACTTAGTAAGAAACAAAAAAAAAAAACTATAAAAACGGGAATAGAACCTGCGACCTCCGGGTTACAAAACCCACAAACTACCATCCGGGCAAGCACTTTATATGTTTTTAAGATGGTTCCTGTATAATTTATAGAGTGGTTCCTTTATTATTTTCTATATATAAATACACTATAATTTCGAAACTCGGGTGGTTCCGCGGAACCACCCGTTACTACCGTAGATCCGCCCCTGGATACTTGCCAAACTTGTAATAAGCTATTTTCGTTTAAATCCATTAATCCTTATATACTTTTAACTTTATTTATGGGACAACTGAATTGTCACACCCCGACTAAGTAGTTGCGTAAGCGTAATACGGGAATGTAACAGATAATACTGGTATCAACCACATTGTTTATAAAGAAATTCAACAAACTAATTTACATCATATTACATTGGTAGATACTAAGTTTACAAACTAGATGAAAATCACATAACCAGTTATCGGTTTCTTATTCATTAGTATGTACTTGTATCTATTCATAGCGATTCACTTCCCTTCTAGCATCGAGCACATAAGCAAATTATTCCAACTTGGGTTCACCTGAAAAGCATGTTAGAAAGGGTCAACTACGTCTAGTTGGTGAGTTCCAAGTTTCATGAGTACGAACAAAATCAGTATAGGAGTTCGTAAAGTTCACAGTAAGTAAGTATGTACGTATGTATATAAGTATGTGTATGATGTTTTTATACTAAGCCACAAGTGAAACCGAAACGAGCTAAAACACATGGCCACCCCCTGCCCATGCACCCCCGTTGGCATATAACCACTTTGCCCCAAGTATGTACTATGTCTAACACCACATAGCAAAATGTAACAAGTTTAATGACAATATGCAACTGGGTTAAAATGTTCCGGCATACCCCTCCGGCCCTGTCAGTTGGGTTTGTCAAACCGATAGTACTATCCACACGTCACCGGCACGAAGTTAGTCACTTGTGTTTGTGGGGACTTTCAAGTGTTAGTACTTAGATAACTCACATCATCACACATTTTCAAGTATATAAGTATATGTAAACATGCTTTCCACCAAAAAAGTTCGTAAAACAGTTTAGAAAGTGGGGTCGTGAAACTCACCTTATCGTAGTTCAAGCTGGTAATATGTATCAGTAAGTAATGTTCCTCGATTATAGCTTGACTCCTATAACCGGTATCGTACTGTTAATACTAGTACAGTGTTTAAGCTAAATCGGGCTGTACAACTAGTCTGGGTGTAACTGATAGGCCCAGAACATGACCATAGTATTAGATTGTGACGTTGTATACTATGAAATGTTCAAAATCAGACTTGGCTTAGTTTCACCGTTTACCGAGCCTAGCCAAGTTGATCGTTTATGCGTTTCGGGATTAGGTAAGTTCTCACCAACTTAAGTAAACATATTGATTGAATAAATGATTTGATTTATGAAAGAATTTTGAAGTTTCGGTATCTGGTTTGATCACAGGGTTCGTTTCCGTTTTCACACGGGTTTGATTATACAAAACGCGTACAATCCAGCCGAATTGTCCGGAATTCTCGTAGAAAGTTCGTTTTTATCAAATTCATCCAAAAATACGATATTTGACCACTTTTGACATTTTGACATAACAGTCATTCCGTTAAACAGAAAACTGCCGGTTTCGTTTAATATAATTATAGTTTAAATCTTTGATTAATCATAACTAATTATATACTTATATATAAATTATGGAAATTTTTGTAAAAATAAATTAAAATATGGAGAATTCTATAAAAATATTTTCAGAAATTTTATGATTAATTATCTATTTATAAAAATTCATTTAATGTGTTATAATTAAGTAATAAATAGTCCGTTTATACCAAACGACATCCGAAAAATCCGATAATTTTTCCAAGTGGTCTCAATATCATCAAATAGCCTCCTCCAAATCTCCAGAATCTAACTATTTGGCCAAAATTCCCTTTTGCGTGTTTTTCGGCTGTTAAAACTCAATTAACACACAATTGCACAAAAATACTTAGACATCTCCAAATGTTCCTAAATTTTGTCATTGATCTTAAAATAACATCTCAGGGTTCCAAACCAAATTTCATAATTTTTCATGAAGTTTACCTATTTTTCCCGAATAAACGCCAATAAACGGTAATAAATTCGCCAAATAATCTCGTTTATCAAACAATTACCAAATTTAGACAGGGACTCACTTATGTGATCCTTGATGTCCCTGAAACATTTCATAACCTAAAAACAAGCACGTCACAATCGAAGTACAAACAGCCCCTAAACGAGTAATACGGTATTACCTTGTCGGTTTTCGGTGAATTTCGATAGTTTAAACGACTCTTCGGGTCTTGGGTTGTAAACTCAGTGTATCTTCATATCATATAATATCAAACCAAGCATAAATCATCCATTGAACAGCCTTGTTAACTAGGGTTTCGGCTTTGGTTTCAAACCGATCTTTCAAACCGTAAAAACTTTATATTCATGTTCTAATCCGCGTTTTTGACCAAAAATCTATATGATACTGCTTTGTAGACATGTTTAACATCAAAAAATGATTTTACTTGATTTTTATGGTTATTGGATGGTTAAACATGTTTAAAACTAATCAAAACACTTTTATAAGATTATAACTTAGTTAAAACATGGCTAAAAGTTCTTGAAAATAAAACTTACATGAGGGTTTATGGCAAGGGTTTGGAAGAACAGCTGAGGAAGGTCTGGTCTTTAAGTTTTAAGTATAAAAAATATGTAGCTTATTCAATAAATTTTCAAGAAAATATATTTGGTTGAATAATGTGAGGGGCGGCCGCAAGTGAGAAGGGGCCCATCGGGCCCTTCTAGGCCCATTAATGCCTTGGTTTCCGTGCCATGTGTAAATTTCGGTCCAAAATTTAATTCGGGTCCGGTTTTTCGCAAGAAAATTAATTCGGGTGCGAGAAATAGCGCGAAAACGGTTGTTTTTCGACTCATGTTTACAAAATAAGAAAAACGTACTGACTCGTTGTAAAAATCCAAAATATTTTCACGGATTGCTTAGAACATGTCATATAAGTGTTTTATAAATATTTTTCGGCTTAACGGATGCTACAATGCTCGTTTTGATGTTAACGATTGCGTTTAAACTTATAGCGTAACAATAAACGAAACATTTTTCGTTTAAATGGTTTTAAACGTACCGGGGCCTAAATATCAATATGTAAGCCTCTATAATATATATATAACTCGTATATGACCCCTAAGTATATATATACGGGCCATAATCGGTATCGGCCGGTTACTCGTTTAAGCACTACGAATTAACCGATTTATCGTTTACTCGCTACGTAGTGAATATAATATACATTGTTTGGCCACGAATGCCACAAGAATATTATTATAATAATATAATAATGTTAATCTCTATGTTAATGTTATAATCATTGTTATTATTTAATGTTAATATTATATTGTATTAATAATTGCCAAATCCGTATTGTCATAACTTTTATATGCTATAATTTAAAATAATAGTCGACGTTCCTTAAATATACTAACACTAGTTTGATCCTCCCATGTTACGGAGGTTTATTCAAGTTTTTGTTTTAATTGTTTTGCTATTTTATGATGATTTATTTTATTTTTTTAACATAGTTTAGTTTTAATTTAATACATATATATTAGTTTGTTATTATATTTTTTAGCGTTTGAGTTTTTCAATTGAGATGTGTAAGTTTTTTAGATTTTTAACGAACAAACATAAACGGATATGAGCATGTTGTTTTTTTTAAATGAACAAATATGAACACAAATATTTGTCTAATGAGGTTGTTAATGTAGTTAATTGACAATGATGGATAGTATCGGAAATTAACCGACGATATATGAAGATGATAGACCAGCAACAAAGAACATGTAAAGGAGATATATTAAATTAGGGTTTAATGATAGTGTTTACAAATAAATGAGATCTTATAACCCATTTGAGGGCTATTAGGGTTTGGTAAAACTCATAACACGTGTAAATTATTCTTTGATGATTAAGGGGAGATTTCACAAATAAATGAGATGTTATAACCTGTTTAGGAGTTATCCGGGTTTGGTGAGACCCATGACCCGTAAAAATTGTTGTTTGATTATGAAAGAGTTTCATGAATATATGAGATGTTATAACCCATTTAAAGACTATCCAGGCTTGGTAAGACTCATACCCATGAATTCGGATCAAATGCATGAGAAGCCTCCATTTAGAAATCAAGCAATATGGTGGCTCTAGAGAATGGGGGAACAACCTAAGAGCAACACATAAGATTTCATGATAGGCAATTATATAGATAGTTAGATAGATAGATTATGTAACACTTTTACTTTTATAATATAAACTAAACAAATTCACAGCTTATCACGTTACAAAATGAAGTTATAAATTTCTTAATATATACTTTTTCAAATTTTAAATACTTGCCAAAATTCTAATAAAATATTCCATTAAAATCCATTAATTGTTGCATATTTTTATTTATGGTTTATGATAACTTATGTATTATATATCTTGAAAGACCTAAAAACATTTTATTAAATTATTAAAAAATATCTAACTTACTGGATATATATTAACATGACTTAAATAGTTTTAATTTTAAGATTTTAGATTTTCATTCACAAATTATGACGATACAAAAGTTTTTCCATAATAATAAATTATATTTCAAAATTTTGTTTATAACGTTTATAACGGATTTGACATTTCCATAAATATAAATTGTATTTCCAAACTTTTGATAGTTAATAAAACAAGAAAAAAAAACGTTAAAGATAGTTTTATATATATATATATATATAGGGTAGAGTTAACGTAAAAAACAATAATTTTGAGAGAAGTATAAGAATAGATGTAGACCTTGGATCTAGGATCTAGTGGTTGAGATTGATAGTTTCTAAAAGTTGTATGGTTTCCTATATACATGGTATCGTGTTATATTTAGGTGATATACTTTATTTTTAAAGCCTTCTAACACTTCTCACAAAACAATTGTTTTTTATTTGAACCCTTTTCTATATACATATTACTTTTTTTCTAAAATTTTAAATGATAATTCAATGGATGTTTACATTATTTCTCTTGATATTAGAAATGCTACATACATTGAAAAAGTTTTTTAGAAGCATACATGTACTTTGATTAAAATTATGTGCTAAGTTTTTGTTTAAAGTTATATGTTACACGCCATCAATTTTTACAATTTTACTTGAGAAATCAATCTCAGTATGTTTCTTTTAATCATGGTACTAAAAAACGAAAGGAGATTTCTTTGTTTTGAACTCAACCATATAGACACTTAATTTTCAAGCAGTGTAAGTACTGTTAAAATAAATGTCAACGATTTACAACTCATTTTACGTTTTCTTCAAGAAAAAGAAAAGATGCTAGACATATTTTGTATATTAAAAAAATGCATGTACTATGTTGACATTGTGAACTCAAAATATGACCTTTTAAAGTCAAAAGGTAGACTTTTTTAATTCGAAAGTTATTTTTTTTCAACATGGTAATTTACTAATTATATTGTCTTTTTTTTTCAGTTTTGATCTTTGTTAGAAGTAATTTGAATTTGTAGCATTCAAACGGGTTCAATAGATTCACAATAGAAAGTTGATAATTCATTTAAAACTTCATATTGTTTGGATAAAATAGTGGAAAATTGTGGGTTGTTAGTTTACATGTAATTTGTACAAAGTTGTCCTTTTGTATTATTAGATTAAATATGTGTTGATATATTGTTAGTTTAAATACTAGCTACAATATTATGGAGTTGGAACTAAGACACGAGTTTGAAAAAATTATCTTATTTTACAAGTTCTTATGTTGTTGCTTTTATATTTTCAGCCGTGTGTAACACGTGCTCTAACCTAGCGGTCTAATATTCGAAAGGATCTATGGTTTTTGCTAACTACAAAATGAAAATAATATTATACGTATTTATATAAAACTAGTGGGAGTGCCCGCGCGTTGCAGCGGGGACGCCACGGGGTTTTAGCGAGGACGTATTTGTTGTTGGATCAGTCAAATGCAGATTTAAGAACCAGATAAGTTACGAATACTTATTTAGTATTTAGTTTACAAATAAATATTGATGAATCGTTAACTTACTTAATACCATAAACTTTATTAATAGTAAAAATAATTGGAAGTGTTATCACCTACGTGTTCCAATGGAGCAAGTCAAAAGCATTACACGTTCAGATAATTTTTAACATGTCAAATTTAAAGATTTAACCAAAAAGAAAACCCGAATAAATGTGTGGTTGAACAATACACAAAATTTATTGCGTCTGTATTTCTCAAAACTTATTGTTAATCAAACGGCAATTCTAGGATAATTCAACCAGTTTTACTATCCAATCTGGTCATCATAATAAATTTACCCAAAAAGTATGCTTGTCATCTATACTTGTATGCTAACCCGCGGTAATAAATTTTGTTACCTTTTGACCATGACTCCTATAGTCCCATGTACAAAGCTAATTTGAAAGCACTTAACTATTCTGATATGATAACTAACAATTGGCATGCCCCTTTTGGTTTATAGCTTTACGAGATGAAGACAAAATGTGACCGGTCACTTCGCCTTACAGCTATAGTTTCTTTCACAATGTACGCTGTATTTTTTGTTTCTCTAAAATACATGTTTCAAAGACAAAAGGGGTCAAACTATCATTAACAACTGCAAGTGTAAACAAACTGACATACCGACACCAAGAGTATGGGTCCCGGCTTCTAATACCTAAAACCAAAAAACAAAAGAGAAAGAAAACTTGTTCACCAATCAAACAATTGTGTTTTGTTTTGTTCAAAGTATGTAAAAAAATCCCTTTACAAAACAACACGCCACTCGTTACAACAACATACAACCTCTGCAAATGCTTCCGAACAATTAAACTACAGCTACAACCCCAACATCTATGTTTTCATAGCTTGAATCAATAATGTGGACCACAATCAATTCCTGTAGAAGTTAAACATGCAACAGAATTGTAAAGAATAAGATGGTTGTAATGAAAGTAATGTTTATTACTTGAAGGTGTGAATAATACAAAGACAACTACATCTATTTATACACAAACAAACCCTAGCTTTCAACCCATAAAAAGCCCATGGGCTTTAACCAACTACATGGGCTAAAACTCTAATTATAACTAAATACAACTAGCACTCCTCCTCAAGTTGGAGCATAGATGTTAATCATGCCCAACTTGTTACAAATAAATTCTATCTGAGCTTTCCGGAGCGGTTTAGTTAGAATGTCTGATAGCTGAAAATTTGTCTTCACATGAACTGGTTGAATGGATGGAGGATCGGTTTGTGTGCCTACTACTCGATCTCTGATAAGGTGACAGTCAACCTCAATATGTTTTGTCCTATCATGAAATACTTGATTCTTGGCTATGTGAATGGCTGATTGACTATCACAGTATAACCGCATCAAGTCATTAGAAACAACCCCGAGTTTTATGAGAAGACGACGTACCCAAGTCATCTCTGATGTTACATCTGCCATGGCTCTATACTCCGATTCGGCACTCGACCGGGAAACCGTGTGTTGCTTCTTACTCTTCCATGATACAAGATTTCCTCCAACAAACACACAATATCCGGTGGTAGATCGTCGAGAAATCGGACAACCTGCCCAATCTGCATCTGAGAACCCTGATATTCGACCATCTCCTTCTTCCGTGAAGGCACCCACACGACAATGACCCTGATCAGAGTATAATATACCCAAACCAGGTGAGGTCTTAAGATATCTTAAGACACGAATGGCAGCATCCCAGTGACCGGTGTATGGCGCAGCCATTAATTGGCTCAGAACACTAACAGTAAAGGAGATATCCGGTCGTGTGACGGTTAAATAATTAAGTTTACCAACCAACCGTCTGTATCGCTCAGGATCTTTCATTGGATCTCCTTCCTTTGGGAGGAGTTTCTTTGTAGGAAGCATTGGGGTATCAACAGGTTTACAACCCAGTAAGCCACATTCAGTCAACATATCAAGGACATACTTTCGTTGGGAGAGAAGTATTCCTTGTTAAGAGCGAGAAACTTCTATGCCAAGGAAATACCTCAATCGACCTAAGTCGCTGACCTGAAACTAAGACTGAAGAAACTGCTTGAGTTCGGTGATCCCGACCTCGTCATCACCTGTGATTATAATGTCATCCACATAAACAACTACGATAATCCTCTTTCCTTTCTGGTGTCTAAAGAAGACAGAGTGATCGTAGGCACTCCGAGTCATCCCAAACTGTCCCATAACACTAGAGAATCGACCAAACCATGCCCTGGGAGACTGTTTAAGACCATATAGAGAACGACGTAGTCTGCAAACTTTCGAGGCCTCCTCCTCAACAACGAACCCTGGTGGCTGCTCCATATATACCTCCTCCTCAAGAACACCATTAAGAAAGGCGTTCTTGACATCAAGCTGGTGGAGCGGCCAATGATTAATGGCAGCAAGAGCAATACAAATACGGACTGATGGCATTTTAGCAACTGGCGAGAAGGTTTCATCATAATCAATGCCATTGACTGAGAATACCCTTTTGCGACCAACCGAGCCTTCAAGCGGTGTAAGGAGTCGTCCGGGTGTAGTTTAATCGTAAACACCCAACGGCAACCAACAATACGCTTCCCTTTAGAAAGTGTTTCAAGATCCCATGTATGATTGGACTTTAGAGCCCCAATTTCGTTTTCCATAGCCTTTCGCCATCCTGGGTGAGCTAGAGCGCTCATCACATTTTTGGGAATCGGGTAGGAATCAAGAGTAGTGGTGTACGCATGAGATTCAGGAGATAGGTGGGTGTAGGCAACATAGTCCTGAATTGGGTAACGAGTGCATTTTCGGGGTTCTTTGCGAAAAGAAATAGGTATATCGAGTAGTGGTGCACCAGGAGGATCATAAACGGGTGTATCAGGGGTAGCTTCTGGTAAAGGTGTCGGATCGGGTAAGGATGTATCAGTGAGAGGTGTAGATTGTTCGGATGCAGACGGAGGATCTGAGGGTATTTCGGGGTTGTGGCCTGAATGTGAATCAAGTGTCTCTGATATTTGACCCTTACCTCGCCTAGCATATGTGAAAAGCAGTGGCGGAGGTTCTGTCGGTGGGTCAGAATCAGCAGAGATTGGATCGGTAGAGGGAATCGACACAGAAATGGTGGGGAGGAAGGGAGATGTGGGTATATCGAGGTCGGGAAACGGGTCATAAAAAGGAGTGGAACACTCGGGAAAGTAAGGAGACTCGTGAAAAGTGACATCGGCACTAGTAAAGTATCGGTGAAGTGATGGGCTATAGCATCGATACCCTTTTTGAACCCGTGAGTAACCAAGAAAGACACAACGAATGGCTCGGGGATCAAGTTTGATGGTTTTCGGACGATGGTCATGAACATAGGCGACACAACCAAATACTTTAGGTGCGAGAGGAAATGGATCATCGTTGGGAAATAGTATAGAAAACGGTGTTTTACCATGAAGAACGGTTGAGGGCATGCGGTTAATCAGATATGTGGCAGTGAGAACGGCATCTCCCCAAAAACGATGAGGAACACGTGATTGGATCATGACTGTGCGAGCAACATCCAATACGTGATGATTTTTGCGTTCGGACACACCATTTTGTTGAGATGTATAAGCACACGATGATTCATGAATAATGCCGTTGGTTTTTAAGTATGAAGAAAAGTCGGTGGAAAAATATTCTTTAGCATTATCAGATCGTAAAGTTTTAATGGTGGTGTTAAATTGGTTTTGAACATAAGCATTAAATTCTCGAAATATGGAAAATACCTCACTACGAGATTTCAACAAATAAACCCAAGTAGTGCGAGAATAGTCATCAATAAAGGTAATAAAATATTCAAAACCCAAAGTAGATTTGATAGGGCAAGGACCCCATACATCAGAATGCAACAGTTCAAAACAAGAACTGACTCGATTGGGCACCCTAGGGGGATAGGGACGCCTGGTATGTTTACCAAGTTGACACGACTCACAATGAAAATTAAAAGACGAAAGTGGTAAATCTGGTCGCATTTGCCTCAGAACCGCTGTAGAGGGATGACCTAACCGACAGTGAGCCTCCCTGATAGCGGAATCACATAAGTTTGCTACAGGATGCGAAAACGGGGATATACAATAGAGACCTCCTGATTCAAAACCAGTACCAATTACCCGGTTTGTTCCTAGTTCATGAAAAACGCAGTGAGTTGGGTAAAAGGTCACAGAACAGTTGTTTTGTTTGGTAATCTGACTCACTGAACAAAGACTGGTAGGAAATTTAGGAACAAATAGGATAGAAGACAGTTTTAGGTTTTCCGAGTTACTGATGGATCCTATGCCGAGAACGGGACATGAAGATCCATCGGCAAGACGTACTGGTGCATGGGAAACATTTTGAAGACTAGAGAAAATATCTCGATTCCCAGACATGTGATGTGTGGTCTAGAATCAATCACCCATGATGAGTCAAGACTAGAAGATTTACCTGGATGTGCCGAGTTGGTTTGAGGATGAGGCAGTTGCGAGAAACCGTTGAATAAGATCATGCTCCTCCTTGGTAAATGTATACGTGTATTTATTGTCGCCCATAGTAATACACCGAACTGAAAATGGTAATCTTCAGATCGTGAACAGTAACTCTGAGATAAGAATGTGTTTAACCAGAAAACGAGTGCAGGTAGTGGCTGGAAACAGATTTTGGCAGCGGCAGACCGATAACGGTAGACAACAGCAAACAGAAAGTCGTCGGTTCGAAAAACTAACAGCACGGGGAGCTTCGGACAAGAAAAATAATAAATCTGAAAAAAAGGACGGTGGCCGGAAACAGGGTCACGCGCCGTCACGCGGTGACGCGTGGGCGGCAGTGACGGTGATCGGCCGGCGCGTGGCGGCGCGTGCGGCGGCGGCTGGCGACGGATTTTTGACAGATGATATTTCGGGGGTTTCTGGTTACGATGGTGGCGGCGGTGATGGTAGGGGGTGTCTGGAAATATGGCACCAACATTTGCTATACTTTTACCCGCGTTAGGTTCGTTATGGCACCAACATTTGCTATAACAAAACTCATATTCTTTATAGATTACGATACAGAAAATATAAGATTCATATGACAACATTATCATAAAAAACAAATTAAACAATTAAACTGAAGAGACGTGGATCGACTCACTGGTAGACGATCTACTTTCCTCGGGTATGATTATGCTATTCCACCGATGGTTTTCTTGGATCTGGGTTCTTCCACCTACAAAATGAACAGCACCGTTAACTTACCCCTCAGAAAGGGACAGAGGGGTCCTCTTTGGGGTAACCCTCCGGTGTGAGAATAAGTATTTGTAGGAGAAGATAATAATATGAGAGTAAGGAAATCTGGAGAGTATTGCTTAATGTAGCTGAATACTGTGTGATTGAGTGTGTTACTGGATAACTGAGTGTCTCTTCCTTGTGGAGTTGATGTGGTATTTATAGTGCTAGGGTTTCCACTGATTGGGCTCAGCCTTGTTGGCCTCCTCCAATTGATTTGCGCCACGTGTCCTTGGGGACACCTGGTGCTTTTTCATTGGTTATAATCACGTGGTAGCACATGGGTTTTGCTGAGTTGTCCACCTTTCATTGGCAGCTGTCAACATCAGCATATTCTTATTCCTTGAAAAGATACCTTCTGGAAGGTTGTCTGACGTGCACAATCAAGGTTGTCCTAATCCTGATTTGGATAAAGACGAGGTTGATTATGTGCATGTGTGATGCGCGCCTATCCTGAGGATGCGCGAGGTCTTCTCTTTATTCTCACGCGCAGATGTTTCATGCGCAGATGTGATATGCACAAGCATGTGATATGCGCCACGCGCGGATGCGCCACGCGCTGTGATATGCGTGAGCATATGTGATGCGTGAGCATATGTGATATGCGTGAGCATGTGTGATGCCTGAGCATGTGATATGCGTGAGCATATGTGATGCCTGAGCATGTGATGCATGAGCATATGTTATATGCGCCATGCGCATAGGTTTTGGCTTTGTGCCTTCATAATGTCTTGATTTCAAGACTCTTGTCTATATCTTGTGGGTTGACCGCCCTCGCTCGGTGTTGAGGCGGGTACATACCTCTTCAAGCCCCCCCAGTCTAATGTGTGTCTTGTCTCGAGCGAGCGAGGTAAGATAGATATTAGACTTAATAGTTTGCTCTTTTAATAGGGTTTTGTCTTTTTCTTCTTATTACTCATCATTGCGCGAAATTCTATCCTTTTGGTTGAAAACGAATCGTCTATGTACGTGATGGAGACGTGTCAGACCTTTCGTGTGCTCGAGGTGCTACAGTTGCCTTTCATGTCCCCTCACATAGTGTCAGGAACACGTGTCGCGCTCGCGTTGGTCCGTACCTGCGAGTGGTGGTGCGTGAACTCTGGTGGCAGCTGTATCGTTTCTTTTCGTGTCCCCTCACACAGTGTCAGGGACACGTGTCGCGCTCGCGTTGGCTTACACCTGCGAGTGGTGGCGCGTGGAGTCCGATCAGTACCAAAATTTCTCTCTCCTGGGCCTATAAAGGCCAGCCCCTTAAGAGTTTTTATTCTTCATCTTCCTTATTTATTCAAAGCTTTCCTGTCTTTCATTCTTTTCCGATTACCGTCTTCTGCTTCCAGATCTCTGTTCTTTTAGAGGCTTCCTCCGTTCGTTTTTACAGTTGTATGTCTGATAGTTCAGACAACACAATCTCCCCCAACAGTCGCCGTGTTAAATCGCTAGTAATGTCAACTTTGAAGAAGACCGGCAAGGGGAAGAAGGCTGCTGAGGCCTCATCGGAGGAGGTAGGGAGGACCAAGGACGTGAAGAGGTGGGATGAGATCCCCTGCAAACTGAGGCAGGCTGATTTTGACAGCCTTATCGCCTCTCAGGGTTTTCTCCCTGAGTATGGCTGCATGCTGCCTGCGGCCGGGCAAACGGCGGCGGACCCGCCTACCGGTTATATATCCCTGTACTGCCATTTTTTCACCCACTGCAACCTTCGTCTCCCGATGACAAGGTTTGTAGGTGCGGTGCTTAGGTTTTATGGGATTCATATATCCCAAGTCCATCCGTTTGGACTCGTGCGCATGACTCATTTTGAGTTCATGTGCAAATCTCAGCGCGAGGAGCCCACCCCTCGGCGCTTTCAGTTTTTTTATAAGCCCAAGATCCAAGATTCTTGGTTCTCCTTCATTCCTCGCAGTCAGAAGGTGAAGTGCTGCACTGTTTCATTCAAGAGCCTTCATGACTGGTCTGAGAGATTTTTCTATATAAGGGCTGGTGTGATCCCCATCCGTATGACCATGCGTGCGATCTCTTCTGCGCCCGCGGATGTGGGTGTCCTCAAGAACCCAACTGGCGCCTGGGTAAATAAGTTGACCGCTGAACCATCCCCCGCCAAGAACATTTGTGAGGAGGCGCTGGTGGGGGTTGGTATGAGCAGGAGGTGGGCGGACAGCGCGACTGAGCCCGTTATCCAAGTTGACGGCTTGTGTAAGTTAATCTCATTGCTTTACTTCTGCGCGAATATAATTCGTTTTGCTGATATCATTTGACTTGTTTTGTGCAGTCACCAAGGAGTATATCCACGCCGCCTATGATGAGCATATGGAGGGTGGATCCGTCGCGCTCGGCGCTGGGGAGGTTGGTTTCCCCGATCGCTTTGATGACATGTTCATCCCTGTTGATCTGGGATTTCTTTTTGACAGCGATGCGCCTGGTAAGCCTTTGTACTTTTGTTTATGCCTTTATAATACCAAATTTGGCTAACATTTCCGTTGCACGTATTGTAGATGCGCTCGAAAACTACGAGCTGGAGCTCGCGGAAGAGGAGGAGGAGGAGGAAGCGCCCCAACTAAAGCGTAAAGCTAAGGGGAAAACTGGCGCAGGGGCCAGTAAGAAACAGAAGAAAAATGATGCCCCTGTTGTTCAGGATCCTCCTACTCAGGCGAAGGGACCTGAGAAAACCGAGGTGTTTACCACCAAGTTTTCCCTGTCTTCCCTGCCTCAAAAAGTGGGCAGACCTCCTGTCCACTTGAGGTATGGTGCCACTACCTCCTCCCTTCGCGCGGCGGAAAAGGGAAGCGGTGTTGCGCCTTCGACAGGTATACTTTGCTTATCCTTTGGTTATCTTTTATGATTCTATGAGCGCCATTCTGATAGAATTACTAATGAATCTTTGCTCACTCAAATGTTTGTAGAGCCGGCGACCCTGGTGGACCAACCTCAGGCGCAACAAGGTGCCGAGCCTGCGCCGGAGGTCGCTTCGAAGTCCCCTGTTTTACCCTCCAAAAAGGGGAGAATGGACTTCATGGCGATGTTTGCCTCGCGAACGGAGTTGCGCCAAGGTATGTACTGCCCTTTTATTTTCTTACTTTTTTCTTTTAGATAAAGTCATGAACCATTTCTTTTTGTTGATTTTTCATAGAGGTCATTGCCGGCGTACAAGCTGCTGGCGGCACTCCTGGCGCCGGTGCCAGCGCCGCTGGTTCTGCTCCTGCTCCTGCAAGTGCTGAATCTCCCCTCATCGGGATTACTAAGGAGCAGGAGGCCGTTTTACGCGCCGACCTGGCGGCGTCGAGACCTCCCTCACCTCCTCCTGCGCACAGCCCTCCTCGCGAGACTGTATTTGGTTCTAGGTCGCAGGAGAAAAGGCCTGTTTCCGAGGAGGGTGAGGAGTTTGAAGTTGAAGACTCCGACGGCGGCCGTGCCAGCCCTGCAGCGCCACGAGGTTTCGCGGCGGAGCCTTCTCGTGGGGCTGGCGCTGACTTTTCTGCTTCATCCCCGCAGGTATAGGTTCTTTTTTGCTCCGCTGTGCGGACTTCCATATTAATGTTTTGATGACTTAGATCATTACTTTTTGTTTGCAGGAAGCCGATCACATTTACCGCCCGAGATGGAATATTACTGAAGACAGCACATTTCAGTCCATGGGTGTGTGTGCGGAATTCAGGGCTCATTCTGTGCCTCCAGCTGAAAGGAGGTTTCAGGAGGGCCGCGGTCTCGCGATGACTTGCTCAACGATCATCTGTTTGCTGGGTCGGCTTTCTTTGCTGCCTCCCAAGAGCTTCGCTATGATTACATAAAGGTACATGATGCTCTTGCGGAAGCCAAGCAAGAGGCTAAAGTGTCTGCTTGGCATCTTTCTGATGCTCGAGAGAGAGCTGAGAAGCTCAAAGCAGAGCTCAGTGAGAACAGAGCAAGTGCTAACACCGCCTTCGTGAAGCGCGGTCATGAGCTACAGGCTGCGAGGGAGAAGCTACAGGCGGCCGAGGCGGACGCTGCCAGGTACGCGCGTAGAGTGCGCGACTTGGAGCTGCACGCGGAGGCGCGTGACCAAGCTCTTGTCCAGTCTATAACTGACAAATCATCACTGGAGAGTGAGGTTGCCCGCCTGAAGAAGGAGCTGGCGGCCGCGCAGGCCGAAAAAGATGAAGCCCTGGCGACGGCAGCGTCTAGCCAGGAAGCACTTGACCTTGCGCGAGCGGAAAAAGAAGAAGCCTTGGCGGCAGCAGCGTCTGACAAAGAGGAGCTGAAACAAACTAAGGAAACTGTTGAGTTGTTAAACTCTCAGATTCCTTCTCTTGAGACGTCTGTTGCTTCCCTCGCGCAGGATCGCCAATGGCTAGTCTCACAGGGCATGAATCGTTGCGCTTACGCGATGAAATACTCAGACGAGTTTCAGGCCCTTGTGATGGATTGCAACGCTGCCGCGCGCCTGGTGGGTCGAGCTGAAGGGTTCAAGGATGGCTATGAATATGGGATGCTGAAGAAGAACCCATCCGACTACCCTTATCAGAGCGACGTTGCCTGCGCGGACATGGCCGCGATGGGGGAGAAGTATTTGAATACTCCTATTCCCATCCTTGGGCAGGTATTTTACCCCTTAATGATATTACCCTGACTTATTTTCCAAGTCTTTTTTGTACTTATATTTTTCCATATGATTTGCAGATATCCGCGCTTGCTGACCAGCCCGACCTCGGCGCGCTAAAGAAATTACTTGACGAGTGCGAAGGGGCTGGTGGCGGCGATGATGGCGCGGGGAATGCTGCTCCTGCTAGCGGCTCTGGCGTGGCCAAAGGATCCGCTCCTGACACTGTTGTGCTAGAAGACTCCATTCAGGATGAACAACTTGACTATGGTCAGTTTGGAGATGACGAGGAGCAGGCTGCGCCAGATGCTGAGGGCGGTGATGAGGATTATGAAGAGGCTGACGTCGACGTGGAGACTTGAGAAGCCCTTCATGTTTTTTATTTTTATTTGTAGTTTGTATCTCATCATCTTGTAAACTTGTAAATTTCAATGCTTTGGAATGAAATTTTGTTTTTCCCTTCTTTGCATCTTGCGCATTCCCTGTTCATCTTTTTATATCGCATGTTTGCTTGTTGAAAATAAGATATGCTTGCACGTTGAAATAAGAACAAGGTTATAAGGAAATTATTATACTTAATCCTTGTCATATTGTAAGTGATTTTGCCATATCTTGATTATGTTGACACTTGCCTTGGCGTTTTCATTATTCCTCTTTTGCGCGACGTTATCGCGCATTCATTATATGGAATTATGAGTTTTTTAGCCTTTACGTGTCAATGTGTTACTCAGATATCCACTACAATTTCATGCGCGACCCCAACCTGAGACCTTAACAACTATGTTTTGGCATTTGCTTTGACTTAGTTGTGTTTAGGTATTTTATGGTCAGGCTGCGCAGCATGTAAGATGGATGTTGTGAGTGATTTGAGCTAAGGCTCACATTATTGGGCTAAGGCCCTGAGCTAAGGCTCATATTATTGGGCTAAGGCCCTGACGTTTTAGAGTTAAGACTCGTTAACGCGTTTTTGAGCTTGAAGCTCGCGAATGTATGTTTTACTTCGTTTTATTTTGTTTTGATGTCAATACAATGTTGTCATATTGCTCAAAATTAATAAAGGGAAGTGTGAAACATGTATGCAAAAGGTAATAGAATCCACATTAAGAGAAGATAGCGCGTATCATTATTCATAATGGCTTAAAAAGCCTTGATTACAAACTTGACAATTTTTACATGAAACATTTTCTCAGCTGTGCCGCGTTCCATGCGCGCGGGATCTTCTTTCCATTCAAATCTTTTAAAGCGTATGCGCCTTTTCCCAATTCTTCCGAGACTTGATAAGGTCCCTCCCAATTGGGGGACATTTTTCCCGGGGGTATCGCGCGGCTAGCTTCATTGTTTCGAAGGACAAAATCATTTTTCTTGAAGTGGCATTCTTTCACGCGCTGGTTGTAATATTTTTCCAGTTTTTTCTTGTATTTGGCTTCACTGATGATAGCCGCCTCTCTGCGCCCTTCAAGTAAGTTGAGATCCAACCTTCTTTCGCGCTCGTTATCAATCTTGTTCATCATGAGCACTCTATGGGATGGGCATCCAATTTCTGCTGGAATCATTGCCTCCGTTCCATAGGTTAGGCTGAACGGGGATTCGCCATTGCTGGTTTTGCTTAATGTCCTGTGTGCCCACAGGACATTGGGTAGCTCTTCGACCCAAGAATGGGATTCTCCCTCCAACCTTTTCTTCAGCCCATTTAACAAGCTTTAGTTCGCGCGTTCCACTTGTCCATTCCCCTGAGGGTGATAAACTGAAGTGAAAATTTGGTTGATGCGCAATTCCTTGAGCCAGCTGGATATCTTCTTGTCAGTGAATTGCTTGCCATTATCGCTCACAATTTCCATTGGCAAGCCAAAACGGCATATGATGTGGCTCCAAATAAACTGCTTCATCGCTTCGGCTGTGATTTTTGCTAGTGGCTTGGCTTCAACCCATTTTGTGAAATAGTCTACTGCCACTACCAAAAATTTTACTCGCCCTTGCGCTTGCGGAAGGGGACCCACAATGTCGATTGCCCATTTGTGGAAAGGCCATGCGGAGGTCACTGGAATCAAGTTGTTCTTTGGCCGCATGGTGTTTGGCGCATAGCTCTGACATGCTTTGCATTTTTGGATCTCCTTTAGAGCGTCCAAGTACATGCCTGGCCAATAGTAACCTGCGCTCATTGCCTTGGCAACCACCATGCGCGGGCCAGCATGTATTCCACAGATTCCTTCGTGTATCTCTCTGATCACATAGCTTGCTTCCTCAGCATCTAGGCATTTCATGAGCGGCCCAAGATAAGAGCGTCGATATAATGTGCCATCAAGCAGTTCATAGTTCTGCGATTTGTGCCTTATCTTCCTCGCTTGTGCGCGATTGTCCGGTACCTTTCCCTCCTTCAAGAATTCCATTATTGGAGTTATCCATGATGAAGGGGTTGTATGAGTTACAAGGACAGACTTCGCTACCACCGACGGGTTGCTCATTACTTCTACCCTGACATCTTTGCCAAAGTGGTCGAAGCTGGTTGATGCCATCTTGCTCAGCGCGTCAGCAGATTTGTTTTCACTGCGCGGAATATGAATGATTCTGAAGCAGTCAAATTGCTCGATGAGCTTTTTCGCCTGCTCTAGATATAGAGGCATGGTGTTCTCCTTGGCATCATAAAGGCCATTGACCTGTGCTGCTACCAAATATGAATCAACATGGGCCTCTAGCTTTTTAACTCCGAATTTGTGCGCGATGCGCAGGCCAGCCAGCAGGGCTTCATACTCAGCCTCATTGTTGGTGCTCTTGAAGTCCAACCTGATGGCGTAAGTATATTCATGAATCTCTGGATCCACCAGTTTAAGGCCTGCGCCGGATCCTTCGTTGTTTGAAGCTCCGTCAGTGAACAATCTCCAAACATTTTCTTCATCATTGGCTCGCCGAGGGTCTACCTCGCGCTGAGCCTCTTCAATTTTTCCTTCGGGAATTTCTGCAATGAAATCAGCCAAAACTTGCCCCTTTATTGCTGGACGGGGCTTATAGGCGATCGTGTGTTCACCTAATTCCAGGGCCCATTTTGTCAGCCTTCCTGAGAGCGCGGGGCGCCGCAAGACTTGCTGGATGTTGTAACCAGTTAGAACTTCAATAGGATGACCATTGAAATATCTATGAAGCTTGCGCGACGCGTGTGTTAGTGATAAAACTAACTTTTCCATGATGGAGTAGCGCGTCTCAGGATCTGTCAGCACCCGACTCACATAGTATATTGGCGTTTGGATTCCCTTGAGATCCACCAACAATACTGCGCCGATGGCGCGCTCTCCTGCTGATAGGTACAATGTCAAAGTTTCACCAGGAAGTGGAGCTGTGAGCGCGGGCAGATTTATCAAACATTCTTTAATCTCACTGAAAGCTTGCTCGGCCTCAGGAGTCCATTTGAACTGGCTTTTCTTTAAGCAGTTTCTCAATGTATTGACAAATGGGGTAGATTTGCTTGCATGGTTCGCTAGGAACCTGTTGATTGATACCAATCTACCATTCAGCTTCTGGACTTCTTTCATGGTGGATGGCGAAGGCATGTCAAGGATGGCCTCCACCTTCTCAGGGTTCACTTTGAAACCATCCTTGGTGACCATTACACCCAGAAATTTTCCCTCTTGCACGCCGAAAGTGCATTTGCTCGGATTGAGCTTCATGTTAACTTCCTTTAGGCGCTCGAGGGTTTCCTCGATGTCTTTGAGCATTTGTTTTTCCTCCCTGCTTTTGATCACCAAATCATCCACATAGACTTCTAGGTTTCTTCCAATTTGCTCGTTGAAAACGGCATCCATAAGTCTTTGGTAGGTGGCGCCCGCATTCTTCAAACCAAAGGGCATTTTTGTGTAACAAAAAACACCCTTGTCGGTTCTGAAGGCGGTCTTGTCCTCATCTTGTGGTGCCATTTGAATCTGGTGATAGCCCTTGTAGGCATCCAGGAAACATTTGAGCTTGAATGGCGCCACGGAGTCCACCTTTGCGTCGATGTTTGGGAGGGGGTAACAATCTTTTGGGCACGCTTTGTTGAGGTCCTTGAAGTCAATGCACATCCTCCACGACCCGTTACTTTTCTTTACCATCACAGGATTGGCTACCCACGTCTGGTATCGTATCGGGCGGATGATGTTTGCGCACAGTAAATCCTCAACCTGCTCATTCATGGCCCTCGCTTTCTCATCCCCCATGACTCTCTTCTTTTGAGCAATTGGCTCTACAGACTTGAACGTGTTGAGAGCATGTTGTGCCAGGTCTCGCGGAACCCCAGTCATATCAGAGTGTTGCCACGCGAAGACCGACATATATGCTGTGAGCAATCTTTTTATTCTCAACCTCGTGTCGTCTGATATCGTAGCGCCAATTGTGATTTTTTGCTCCGGGAATTTCGGGTTGAGAATCCATTCCTCTGGCGCGTTGTCTGCCATTGGAAGTTTCATTCTCCCCTCCCGCGGAGTACTTGTCACTGCGCACAAATGATCTCGGTATACAAAAGTTACACCTGTTGGTGTTGGGAACCCCAACGCGCCGTGCGCTGGCGACGGTATGGCGTTAAATTGGGCAATCGTTCCTCTACCCAAGATCATATTGTGACAAGAAGTGGTGGGCAGGACCAAGAAGTTGACCACTTCGGCTCGCTTGTGTTTCTCATCCCCCATAGTTAGCTCAAATTGTATTTGACCTAGGGGATGAATGATTTCATTTGAAACACCAGAGATTGGTGCATTCACAATTTCAAGCCTCGCTTGGTCTGCCGGATCCAGTTTTCTGAAACATTGCTCATACATGATGTCTGATTCGCTGCCAGTGTCCACCAGGACTTTTGACACTTCGTAATGAGCAATGTGTGTAGTGATAACAAGAGGACTGCTGATAGAAGGGCCTCCCCTGATTCTTGGGAAGATTACTTGTTGCTCGCGCCAATCTCCTTGGATTTGCGCGCTTCTCTTTCTTGATCTTTGCCCTTGCGTTCCTCCCTCGGCTACACAGATTCTTTTAAACTTTTTACTGGCAGAGGCTCCTTCCGGCTGTTCATTTTCAGGTCTTGAGTTCTTCACCAGGTGAGCCAGCTTGCCTGATTTCACATCTTTCTCAATTGCATCCTTCAAGTGGTGGCATGCATCAGTGTTGTGTCCTGTGGACTTGTGAAACTCACAGTACTTGCCACTGCTTGACGGTCCCTTGTAGTGTAGCGGCTTGGGGCTTTTGAACTGGACATTCTCAGTGCTCAACACTTGTGAAGGTGTTTTAGTGAGGGGAGTCCATATTCTTGGCAGAGGTCTGCTAGGATCTCTGCCGCCTTCCCTCTTATCACCTTCCCCGCGATTACGAATGTCTTTTTGGGGCTGAGGTGAGCTTGGTTGCGCCTGTTTTTCTGCGGGAGAAAAACTGGTTGGTTGCAACCTGGACCATACAGTGGTCTGTTTGCCCCTTCTTTCGTTGCTGCGCGGTGTCTCAGCTTGATGCCCTCTTTCTCTTGCCCTATCTTGGGCAATTTGTTTTTCATTTCTCGCAAATACTCGCGATGCTTCCATTAGCTTGGCCCAAGTGGTGGGCATGCCATCTCTGCTTACGAGAGCTCGGCGGAGTTGATCACTGCGCGCGCCTTGTATAAAGGCCACGCGCAATAGTTGCTCAGTGATACCTCCGATTGCCAGAGACTCCTGATTGAAACGAGTGATGTAGTCTTCAATCGTTTCATCATTCCTGCGCACGCAGTGCATGATGTCATCAGGGTCGCGCGTGTGTCTGCGCTGTTGTACGAAGTGAGCTTGGAACTTTTCCAATAGTTCCTCGAACCCATCGATTTGCCCAGTAGGCAAGCTCTCGAACCAGACACGAGACGCGCCCGTTAGGCATCGAGCAAACATGTGACACCATGTTGGCATCGTCCAACTTTCTAGGTTTCCCGTGTTGTAAAAACCTTGCAAGAAATCATCTGGATCTGTTGTGCCGTCATATTTGCCCAAACCACTTGGCATCTTGGTTTTGTGCTGAATGGGGGCCTTCGCGATGCGCTCAGTGAATTTTGAATGTTTCACTAAGATGGCTGGCCTGTACGGTGTGGTTACGTCCACTTGCCCTCTCACTGGTGGGCTGTATGGTGCGTGCAGATCCAGATCGGCTCTGGCTCCAGGCGCCATGTTCAATTGCGCGCGGGGCTGTGAGCCTCCTGCATGAGTATCTCGCGTCCTCCTGACGCTGTGCACTTCTTCATCACTAAACTCAGCGTGTTCAGTGTGAACAGAGTGACCCTCTTCCGGCGCGCGCCCCCTTCTTGTTCCATGAACAGCTTGCTTATCAAACGCTTGCCTTTGCGTTTTTTGTTTGACCAGCTCATTGTACTTGTCCATTAGACGCCGTTGCTCGTTTATGAGCCATTCTTTAGGGTTATTTGTTTCATCTTCTGGACCCATTGGTCCTTTTTGTTTCGCGCCGGCAAGATTTTGTAACGTGAGATCGTCTGGAGGAGTTTCAGTCTGGCCATGAGGAGTTGTGATGAAGGGACGGTTACTGGTGGTGCGCGTAGAATCACGCGGCACCCTCAGAAACTGCTGTCCCTCATTAACATCCTCACGTTCAATATCCTCCAGAACTTGATCGACGTTACGAGCACCAGAAACCATGGTGAAAATTTGTTTTTTATAGATCTGATGAGATCTTGTTGCCGTTGTAACAGTGGATGGCGCCAATGAAGAGACGTGGATCGACTCACTGGTAGACGATCTACTTTCCTCGGGTATGATTATGCTATTCCACCGATGGTTTTCTTGGATCTGGGTTCTTCCACCTACAAAATGAACAGCACCGTCAACTTACCCCTCAGAAAGGGACAGAGGGGTCCTCTTTGGGGTAACCCTCCGGTGTGAGAATAAGTATTTGTAGGAGAAGATAATAATATGAGAGTAAGGAAATCTGGAGAGTATTGCTTAATGTAGCTGAATACTGTGTGATTGAGTGTGTTACTGGATAACTGAGTGTCTCTTCCTTGTGGAGTTGATGTGGTATTTAGAGTGCTAGGGTTTCCACTGATTGGGCTCAGCCTTGTTGGCCTCCTCCAATTGATTTGCGCCACGTGTCCTTGGGGACACCTGGTGCTTTTTCATTGGTTATAATCACGTGGTAGCACATGGGTTTTGCTGAGCTGTCCACCTTTCATTGGCAGCTGTCAACATCAGCATATTCTTATTCCTTGAAAAGATACCTTCTGGAAGGTTGTCTGACGTGCACAATCAAGGTTGCCCTAATCCTGATTTGGATAAAGACAAGGTTGATTATGTGCATGTGTGATGCGCGCCTATCCTGAGGATGCGCGAGGTCTTCTCTTTATTCTCACGCGCAGATGTTTCATGCGCAGATGTGATATGCACAAGCATGTGATATGCGCCACGCGCGGATGCGCCACGCGCTGTGATATGCGTGAGCATATGTGATGCGTGAGCATATGTGATATGCGTGAGCATGTGTGATGCCTGAGCATGTGATATGCGTGAGCATATGTGATGCCTGAGCATGTGATGCATGAGCATATGTTATATGCGCCATGCGCATAGGTTTTGGCTTTGTGCCTTCATAATGTCTTGATTTCAAGACTCTTGTCTATATCTTGTGGGTTGACCCGCCTCGCTCGGTGTTGAGGCGGGTACATACCTCTTCATAAACAAATTACGTATTTTTAAGTTAACAAACGTGATTTAACCAGGTCCTTAGAAGCTTCACCCTTAATCAGAATTAGACCACATGATGGAAAAATTATCACATTACAGGGGAATAAAAAGTAATCTCAACATGCCTATCATGGCTCCAGAATGAACCAAAAATATAGAAAAGAAGACGAAAGCAACATTTTTAAGTAAACAAGGTTTCGCACCTGCACGTTGCAGCGCACGGGCGGGCTTATGTCACAACGCGTGCTTGTGTTTAAAGGTCGTGGATGTACACATTGTTTTCTTGATGCAAAAAAGCCAAAAGGAAGATAAAATAGATAATAATATTATCTAATATACTTAAATAACACCTTCATAGATGTTGGTTGGTGTATGTAAACAATCAACATCATCACAAAACTTATAGACGTTCCAACATCAGCCAAACACTTGACGTCAGCCAAACACTTGACTTCTTGTATTAACCCCCCCTCCCTCCAAGTCAAATAGATTTCTGAAGTTTCAACCTATAATAATGGGGATATAAATAAATACTTAGTTTAAGAAAACATGAAACTCACCGAAGAATTAGAGGAAAAAAGTTGGAAACCAACCATGGAAATAGTCATCTCCACATCATCCACTGATCTTAGTTATAAGCATGATACATTTAATCTCAATTAATTTCCCCTGCACATTACTACCAAAAAAGTTATATTTAGTAACAACGACAATTCAATAAAAGCCTACACTTTAATAATTAAACCTAAAACCATGAAATTAACGATAGAGTTGCGGGTAGGGGTGATCAATGGTTCATAACTGTTAGAATCAACCCGGAACCGAATCAGAATGAAAACTGATAAGCATCAAACCAAAGAACCAAAGCCGGGCCTAGTATGCAGCTTATGGTTCAGTTTCATTTGCAGGTCTCATGGTCTCTTCTTCAGTCGGATCTTGCAAAACCGTTAAAAAAAATGGGAACAGATCCATCATGGTATGTACTTTCATATACCCATAACATATGCATCGGTTCCTATAGAGTGCATAAATTTGGAAAATGCGTGTGTCGTCTTCTGATGCAAGATATTGCATTGTGTCCATTTCACATTTTGTTGAGTAGCTCAATTAGCATTTTTTTTATCACTTTATAGTTCTTACTTGATACAAACCGGACCATCTTGCATTAACTTTCGAAACCGTTACCACCTAGTTACTGCCAAAAATAGAACATATTAGTTTGTATTTCCAGAAAACAAGTAATAAACAATTAGCAAACAAACATTTATCTTGAAGATATGGGCCGCTTGGGTTGAGTGTTACTTTTTAATTGTTTAAATACTATTTTCTTAATCAAATGGCTTGTGAAGTTTAAGAGTGAATTTTACGGCACGAGACAACCCTAACATGAAACTTATGAGTTTAGGTCCTTAGAATTAGTCTAAACATGTTCGAGTCTATTTCATGTTGAGCTCAGCGAAATGGGCAGTGCTCGAGTAAACCGATGCGTTAGCCGGTTGGCTCGCTTAACCCATTTTTCCTACATGTGATGTAACGGGTCATGTTCATGTCAACCCACTAAATGTGTCATGTTCATAAGCGTGACACGGTTTACAGGTTCATGCCGTGCTTGGCTTCACTTGACCCGTTTAGCGGTCCTAGTTTTAACAACCCTCTTTCCATTTGACACGTGTCCTTTTTAAAAGAATATTTTCTTCTCATTTAGCTGGTTATGATTCATTCATAAACAAATGGTTCACGCAACCACTAAATTATTTTAACTAAAAACATTAACATAAATATATATTAAACAGAGGCTAATTAACCTGAATATGTTCTCGTGTAAAATACTCCGGTCATTGCAGCTGACCAACCAAGAAGTTACTATGAAGCTACCAATAAAGGAAAACAAAATTAACTACACATTTAATAAGATAACCAGTGAACACAACCCGTTTAGCACTCATAGTTGTGATGATTCTTCTATTCTGTTTGATAAACGGGTCATGTTTGGGTTGAATCAGTTTAATTGTTCACAGTTCACAAGAAAATAACGACTACAAATTGGCAGTGGCGAGAGGAGCCATATGTCGATTGGGAACGCGGCAGCGACTTGAGATTCGTCAGTTGTAAACGACAGAAGTGGATAATTTTTAGGGTTTTATTGTGAGAGAGGAACAAAGGGTAATGAGAAATATAGACAATTTGTGATCAAACAGTTGAGATTGCAGACAGAACGTCGCCGGTGGTCATAAAGGATCGTAGCTGCCAGAGGTATACGAACGTCGCCGAAAGAGGTCACAATTAATTTTACGCCGTCTCATCTAGGAATTGGAAAGGTTATTTATAATGTAATATAGATGTAGATATACATATGTAACCTTATAGAATATTAGAATGCACCGTAACAAAAGTTTACCAAATTAAGTGTGAAAACCAATAAAAAAGATAAATGCAACACTATAAGGCCAGATTTAAGCTCTGAGAATCTTATGATATAAATTTTAATTGTGGGTTGAAAAACCTGATTAGATAAGCATTTGTCTATCATGTTTGGGTTTTTTTTTTCTCTGTTTGTTAAAACCGGTTTCAACATCCCAAAATCACGTTTTTTCTCTCCTACCTCTTCCCACTATTGGACTTACTTTCCGTCCTCAACCGGATTGGGCCAATCTCAAGTAATTGGCCGTACATGTTGGGCTATTTTTGAATTATGGAATTGGATTAGCTAATTAGATGATTTTCTTTCCACTAAAAAAACATTTTCTCATTCATGTTTGTTTATATACAAGGCGATATATTATGAGCAGGATGGCAATGGGTCGGGTTTGGATCAGATTTATGTATTCGCAAACCCATACCAGGTTATGAAAGTCCATCCCAAACCCGTCGGGTTTTAATCAGGTAATTACCCGTCGGATTTCGGGTTTTCCCATTGGGTTTCGGGTTTCTTATCAGGTTTTGATAAAATACCCGTCAGGTATACCCGGCTCAAAACCCGCTAGGTTTCTACCGGGTTTTGACAAAATAAAACTAATTGATTATAAAGATGGTTACCATAAAGATAAAATGTCTCAAATAATTGACATAAATAAGTTCCGACAAATAATATATTTGGAATATAGTATATATATATATATTATATAATAAGTTATATCGGGTACATCGGGTAAATGGGTTTATGCTATCGGGTAATCGGGTATGTTAGAAATCTCAAACCCGTCCCAAACCCGCGAAAACTTCAAAACTAATCCCAAACCCGTCCGAAACCCTAATGGATCGGGTATTACCCGTCCCATTTATGTCGGGTTTCGGGTTTTTTCATCGGGTTCGGCTTTCATTGCCATCTCTATTGAGCAGTTTTTAAATCAATATAAATTGCAAGTATATTTTAATAATAAGTTGTAGGAATTCTCGATGATCAAGGAGACCTAAGGCCAGGAAGGGGGTTTGGAAATAGCTTTCAACTAGCAATTGACACGTCTCGATTATTACCTCATTAGCTGCGCCATTGCCCCAAGCACAAAGATGCCTTAACTATAACCCCAGCCACTGCGTTTATCACCACTATGTCCACTTCCTTACACATCCACCAACGACGATGTGAGATCAGTCAACATTTCAACCCGTTTTCAACCGTACTCATGATCATTACATTCCACAATACCACATCTTTTCAAGAGATGTCACCAAAAACCGCCACCAAAGAAGAATAACCACCCGCTCGGGAGTACACCATAACAAGATACGTGGATACGGGTAAATGATCAAGAACACCAAGTTTTAATGCAAAAGCATGAGCATTTACCACATTTTGGAAAAAGGGTCTCACTTTACAATTCTCAACAAAATTAAGAACATCAATAAACCCAATAGTGTATGAACCTTGTTGATAGCAGTGGGTTAGCAACATTTTCAAGTCGCTGGAAACGAGTGGGTTATCGTGGGTCACCATGGATAAATTGGAGTTCCATGGTGAAGGTTAAAAAAACAGATGCCACACACACCACTTTTAATAGTTTATTTCCACTATTTGTTGCAGTTTCCATTTTATGCTTATGTGGTTGTCATTTTAGTTTCTTATGTAGTACATTAACTTGTTAGTTCTTTTCTAGTTTAGGATTTGTGGTCAAATCCCCTATATGTACTAGACTTTGTTTTATTATGAAAGGTTGCGTTTTATGTTTGACTTTATTGCAATGCTTTCTCTTTGGTGAGTTACGATACCAGTCCCATATCTCCATTGCTAGCTCAAGTTCGGCCACCTGGGTGGTGTTCTTTGGACCCTAATTTGTTAACTCGTTCTACATCCCGTTTGAATTTCCAATATGTTACCCCACCCATGTATAAATCACTTGTGTTCTCTGAGGCATTTCGTCGAACAGGCGGTGGGCTTTGGCAAAGAAAATGGAACACCTTTGATAATGGCTTCAGAAGATTTCATTCATGGTTTTGTTAGCACAAAATCAGAACACTCAAATTTTAACACTTTATCTTGTTAAAAACAAATAAAAAAAAAGCGACCTTTTCAACACTATATTGGAAGTCTTTTATAACATGAGAGCATTATGATATATTAACAATAGAGCAGGTGGGTTTTAAAAAGGTGTCACGTAAGCATCATTCTATCCTGTCTACCGTCTAGACTTTGCCCCTCTGAAAGCTAAAGGCTTAAAGCGATCCCTATATAGTCTATCCGTTACAAACTTGCTTATATTATAATTGGTTTCTTGATGAATAAAATAGACATTTTAGAGAGCTTAAGGCTACACAAGATGGAATTCGGATAGATGATTTGGCTTGCGGGAGCAGTGCTTGCTCAATAACGAAATAGTTGATCCTTATGACTAGAGTGGGTGTTAGGGACTGAATGGTTACAAATTTTAAACGTCATGGATTAAAATGTAAAAGATACCTTTTCGGGCTAAAAGAATTAAATAGGCCAAACTACGTGGGCAAAAAAGTTGTAATTTACTCTACATGTTATATTGTGTTACAATGTGCATGGTTCGGCTGAGTTATTATCCTTAACCAAATTAAGCAATCGGTTTTCGGTAATTTGCTTAGTTTTTTTGGTTTTCTGTTCGATTTTAGTTAATTTCGATTAATAACCAAACTAAAAATTGGGCTAAAATTTTTACTTAAAAATACATGAAAGGATGCATAAATACATGAAATTGAATGTATAAATACATGAAATATAGATATAAATACATAAAATGGAGGTATATATACAATAAATGGTGGTATAAAACATGACATAAAATAGAGGTATAAAAGCTAAAAATGTACGAAAATATGAATGATTCAGTTAACCGAAGATAAAAAAAAACCAATAACCGCTTTTCGGTTAATTCGGTTATCGGCTAATTTTGATTTGGTTTCGTCGGTTTTCCGTTCGGTTATTGCTTACCCCTGCGTGTAAGTTTCAGGTTTTGTTGCCCATGTTACCCAGTTTAATCATCTGAGTACGAATTCCCATTTTTACTTAAATTGTAAGATGTGGTTTCAAATTTATTCTCAGTTAGTTATTTTATATTTGACTATTTATCTAAAGTAGAAAGATCTTTTAATAGTTAGTCTTAGGGGGTGTTTGGTAGAGAGATTTGAGGGTGGAGAATTAGGTTTCTCTTGTTTGGGAGAATTAGGCGGAGAATTGGGCGGAGAATTGGTTTTCTCTGAGAATTGGGTGTAGGCAAAAAGTAGAGAAATCCAATTCTCTCCATTTGGAAGAGAAATGGAATTCTCTCTGCTTCTAAATCGCGTCTCTGCTCTACTCCGTTCGCATATGATGATGATGATGCTCCGACCGGCGATGGTGATGATGATGCCGACGTCCGGCACGGCGGCCGACGCCGCAGCCACGTCCGTTCGCGTCTCTGAGCCAAAACAAAACCCTAAATCGCGAGGCGGTGTTGCGAGGCGGAACCCTAAATCGCGGTGTTGATGTTGCGCGGCGATGATGATGACGCTCTACTCCGTTCGCGGTGTTGCGACGCGTCTCTGAGCCACCATTTCTCCACCATGATGATGCCGAGGCGGAACCCTAATCACGTCTCTGCTCCCGTTTCTCCACCCATTTCTCTATTGTACCAAACAAAGGAAATGATTGTCAATTCTCCACCCATTTCTATTTCTCTCCAATTCCATTTCTCTCCCATTTCTATTTCCATTTCTTCCCATTCTTTTTCTCTGTACCAAACACCCCCTTAGAGACTTGTTAAAATACATCAAGCCAATGTTTTAAAAACCGGTATTTTACTTGTACCGGATTGAATTAAAAAATGATACAACCGATTGAACCGGGTTATACCGGGAGGTTCAACCGGTTGAATAGTTATACCGGAAGGTTTACCTTATAAAACCGAATTAACCAAACCAAAACCAAATAACCGATAAAGCCGAACCGAAAAAAGCCGAATCGAAGCATTAACCGACGGCTAATTTTTTATTTTTTCAAAAAACCGATTTTTGGGTTTAGGTTAGGTTATCCATTTTAAAAAAAACGAAAAAAAACCGAAACGAACCGATTAATCGAACATATGTTTTCTACGCGTTTTTTTAAGACGTTATGACCAGAAATAAAACACCAAAAGAATCTACCATTGATGGTGATGAAGATCATGAAGATGATCAAGATTGGGTCTAAACTTTGAAGATGAATAAGGCAATGAATAAGATTCGGGAAACCTTTAGTTTTTTTATTAAGAATGTTTTTTGAATTTTAAACTCTACTACTCAAACAACTTTGTATTTGTTTGGTTTCACATAACACGTGCCTATTTTTGTATTTTGAATTCAATATGTATGAGGTACTCTATTTTTTTGAATTCTAATTTTTTGTTGTGTCTACTCACATAAAAAAACCGAAAATAACCTAAACCGAAACCGAAAATAACCGAAAACCGAATAACCGAATAATCGAATAACCGAAAACCGATTGGTTGGTATTCTAAAATAACCGATAGCTTAGGTTTAGGTTTGGGTTTCACCCAATAACCGAATCGAACCGAACCGTGCTCACCCCTAACTTCAATCCAAAAATAACCCAAAACTAAATGATCCTTATAACAAAAAATAATTCAAAAGTTAATCCATATTAAAAAAATAATGCAAAAACACACAATTTTAAAAAAATTGTCATAAAGTTTACACGTTTGAATGTTAATTGTTGGGTTCAAAGTATTTTTGAAAAAATATGGGCCGCGAATATAAAAAATTTCTCGGGCTTAATACCTGTTTGCCGGTAAAAACTGGTATTTTAGACAAAAACCGTCAGTACAATTTTTTAGCAAACCGGTCAAAAATACTAGACTCAAAATACCTGCCTATTGTGCGAAATCCGGTTTAACCGGTTCGAACCGATTTTAAAAGACTGCATAAAACATGTAACATAATAAAAGACAATGCCACACATAAACTGATCGGTTCATGTCAACGATAAGTTTAAAACAATTAACTAGTATGGTAAGTAAGTTGTCATATATTAAGAGGAGTTGGTAGATGAGGCTTGAATTCACTTGGTTCGTTTGTGAAGTTTAAACAAATTGTTTAGAAAATTTGGCTCCAATGAACAAATTACTTTGATTTTGTTGAAAGGCAGTGATGGATCCAAAAAATTTTCTTACAGGGATTGAAAATTTTTGGATTCATACTCAGTTTACTATCGGTATTTAATTTTCTTTCCCCAATCCGGT
This sequence comes from Bidens hawaiensis, assembly GCF_021521415.1. Taxonomy (NCBI): domain Eukaryota; kingdom Viridiplantae; phylum Streptophyta; class Magnoliopsida; order Asterales; family Asteraceae; genus Bidens; species Bidens hawaiensis. The sequence continues at coordinate 151,852 of NW_027491891.1, read as the reverse complement.
TCTGTCATTCGGGTCGGGTTAAATCGGTATATAAATTTTTTTTTCAGTTCGTTTTCGATGTGTGTGATCGGGCCAAATCAGTTGGTGTCACATAAAAGAAAATTATAATTAAACAAATTATCATATAACCAAAAAAATACGTGAAAAGTCATTAAAAATGCATAAATAAAATACAATATATTTAAAGTCGTTCATTATGGGTTTTTAATTTTTGAAATCTAATCATAACATCATCCAGTTTGGCATTTCTAAGTTAATCTTTATCAATGAAACAAATACAATACTATTGAAATTCTCATTACCCATGTGATTACACAAATCGGATTTCACGTACTTCATCACCAAAATCTTTTCTAGATGTTTATAGTTAAATATTAAACAAATACAACTATTGTTTCTTTTTCATTTTAAATTTCATGGCTCAAATTCATTTTTCATGGGGTTCGAGAATTTACCGCTATATTGATGTCCAATAAAATTTTCGATTGAGGTCGGGTCACATAATCATCTATATAGGGGATGGTTCAAGAGATAAAGAGAGAAATGATATTACTGCGAGAAATGCAAGAAATGAATATAAGCCACTAGTTTAATTTTAGGTTTTAAAAGTTTAAAGATAAATTAAGAAAGTATAAATGCATCTCTCTTTTCAATTAATATATCTATTCAATTAATATAACTAATCAAATTACTATAATTGAAAAATATTAAGAATTCATTTATTTTTATAACTTATTTTTTGTCTCTTGAATTTTTATTCTACACAAATATAATTTATTCATACGTTAAAATTTCTTTCTATCAAAATTTCTTCCAACTCAATATATTAATATATATCAACACGTAGTTATTGTAATAAATATTACAAAAAACTATTTTACATGTGTTTGCATTAAATAAAAAAAATACAACCTACACAAAAGCATATAGCCTACACTTGTTCTTAGAATAAGAAAACATATAACCTACACACAAAATTCATCATCAATAAAATACACACGCACACGAAAACATATAACCTACACACGAAAATTTTATCCTACACAAATACAATTTATTCATACATTAAAATTTCTTTCTATTTAGAACCAATTTCTTCTAACTCAAATTATTAATATCCATCAACACGTAGTTATATTGTGACGAATAATATAAAAAACTATCTTACACATGTTTGCATTAAATGTGAAATATACAACCTACACAAAAACATATAACCCACACTTATTCTAAGAATAAGAAAGCATATAACCTACACACGAAAAACATATAACCTACACACGTATAGGATATGTGTATATTTGTGTAGTTTAGATAATTGTTGATTGCCGAATTAAATATGTAAGTTGTATGTTGTACGTTTTTATTGCTCAAAACAAGTGTAGGTTATATAATTTTGTGTAGGTTGTATATTTATTGTTTATATTTAATGGACACATTTGTATGACTTTTTTTATTCTTTATGACAATAGTTTTTTAATATATATCAATTGAAAAAAAATATATTATGTTTCAATATTTATTGTTAAAAATTACGCCTTGATATATGCTAATAAACTGAGTGAAAATAATTTTTTTTAATATAAAAAACTAGTATTATATGTATAAATTGTATTTTTGTTAGATAAAACGATGAGGATGTAAAAAGATTAAAAAACTAAATTAATGTTATTTTAATTATTATAGTTAAATTTGGTAGATATATTAATTAGAGAGAGATTTATTATGATTATATTAGTTGTATTAATTGGAACGAGAGTGTGCATTTATTGATGCATTTACATCTTTTTCATTTATCTTTAAACTTTTAAAGTCTAAAATAAAACTAGTGGCTCATATTCATTTCTTGCATTTCTCGCAGTAATTTCATTTCTCTCTTGAACTTAAACCTATATATATATATATATATTATTTATATAAACATTAAACATTGAAAGTAGTTATTTAAAAAAGTAACAAATCTGCTATAAAAAATAATAAAGAAATAAATTAAACTCCCATCAAAAGAAAAACAAAAATTTTTTAGCATCAGTTTATATTAAATAATGTAAAAAATATAAATTATTAATATATTTTGAAGACATTTCTTTACTCTATTATATTATGACATACACCACTATTTCTTACACACGTTAATTTTTTAATTCTCACATTTAATTGCATCTTCTTCTGTCTCTTACATTCACCAGCCACCTCTGGCACTTCTACGGGTCAGAGGAAAAATTTGAAGAAGTCAAAGTTCAATCTTTCACTTTCATCTTACATTCTTACTGACTTCACAGGGTCGGTGTCAAAATTTTACAGAGATCGATCGGGATTTTAACACATATATATCATGGTAAATCTTTTTCTAACACGGGTCGGCCGCATTGGCTAAGCTTCATTGAGGCCCGGGGAGGCCCCGTCCCCCCTGTTTTAGTGCGTAGTAGTGTAAATTTACCCATTTTCGGCCGAAAATTTTTATACGTAGTGTAAGTTTAGCCTTTTTCAACCGAAAATTTGAGCCCAGCCCCCCGGTGCCTCAGTCCAAACTTCGCCACTAGTCGGCCGACCCTGTACAACCATAGTAGGTCCTCCTCTGATTGAAAGGATTAATTGTCACTAAGAAAACAAAATTTGATTAGGTTGTAAACAACTGTAAAAAATATGACCGACCACCTCTTAGGTTTCAGAATTAGAAGCTACTTGTATAACCAAATAATAATTTTCTAGTTACCAGATTACTTGGACACAATTGTTCTGAATATTCTAATGATAATTAAGGACAAACATGGAATCCGACTGTGTTGACCTAAAGGTTTGAACAACTAGTAAAGTGATCAATGTCTAAAGGTCAATCAAAAACATTTATAAACTATATTTACTAGCAATGATAAGTAAGGTGTCGAATTTATAAGGAACTAGTGAAAAGTGCCCATCAAGTTTATTGTTTAATAATAATTATTCTAGGAGGACAGACGATGTCAAACATATTAAATATTGATTTGATTGCAAAACAATTAGAGAAAAGTAACCACACTCTAGGTTTCAGATTGTGAAGAAAACTAAACCAAGTGATTAAACTTATTTTGAAAACCCATTTGATTACGTCTATAATCAAAAGATTATACAATTGACCTTACTGATTGACATAATTGAATCCGAACAATTTGTTTGGATATATAATAACCTAATTGATTACCAGTTTTAAGGTTTGATAAATGCAATCGGCTTAATGGTTAAAGATAATCGGGTCAATGACTCTAAGAACTTAATCCTAAAAATTAAATGACCACAAATCAGTTAATAGTTAAAACTTCAAAGCATTCAATTATGAAAAATTGTTTAAAAATGCATATATAAACATAAAAAGTTAACTAATAATAAATCCAAATCCAATACTGAGGTTTAGAACACCAAAAGTCTAGATACAAACACAACCTTACTCCCGGATCGATGGTTACAAAGGGTTTAGCATTGCATCTTGATCTTGAATAGCTCAATTGATTGTCGAACGGATGATAACATGGATGCTTTCGGTGATTAGAGGGTGTTAGGATGGTGAAGAATTACTCCAAAATCGTCCAAGGATGATAGGATATGAAGAATAATTGTTCTAAAGTTTTATCCTACTTAGATATGGAAGAAAATCACTTAAACCCACTTTTCCCGTCAGATCCTGCCGTAAGCTACGGCCTGGGAACCGTAGCTTATGGTACACCCGTAGCCTACAGCTTCTCGAATCTACCTTATGGAAATGTTTCTTCGGTTTCCATGTTCGTCTCGTTGAGAAACCAAAAATTCATATATTATGGGTCCGTAACTCATTTTCTAGCCCCAGATATGCCCGTTTTACTTTTAAACGCGCGCGAATCACTTCCGAACTTCAAAGCATGCACGTAACAGGCTCCAATTAGTATCTTCAATGCTCCAAGCACCCATAATCATTAACCAATCAAATTATTCGTGTTCGACAGATATAAACAGCCAAAACACACGATATTAAACACTTAAAACACATTATTTCACCCAACACATTATAAAAGAACACAAGTTGGAACAATAACCAATCGTTCATCTCCTAATCAAAACACAACAAGGTTAATTAATAAAAATCTGACTTTGGCGCTCTCTAGAATTTAAATCAATTGCACAAATAAGTAATTCATAATCGACTTACCGTAAAATTGTACACTTTAAATGGTTCATGTGTAACAAGGCATAAAATCAAATTAAACACAACTTACTAGCTTAACTATACACCTAGGGTTGATCAAAGAAAGACTAGCTAGCCACTCATAGCTTGGCAACATAGACAAAGTAACGACCTTCCAAACATATATTGCTTGTTTTCCACCATTGCCATGCATTGAACAACGAAAGGTTGCAGGATGTGGAGAGTTTGTGCATTTTTATATATTAAAGAAGATGGAGTTTGTAAGGCCAATTTTAGTGACTTACGATATCAAATGACGAAACCTATTATATATTTTATGGTCAAGATTGACAAATTAACGACCTTCCAAACATATATTGCTTGTTTTCCACCATTGCCATGCATTGAACAACGAAAGGTTGCAGGAGGTGGAGAGTTTGTGCATTTTTATATATTAAAGAAGATGGAGTTTGTAAGGCCAATTTTAGTGACTTGCGATATCAAATGACGAAACCTATTATATATTTTATGGTCAAGATAATAATTAAAGTCGGAGAGCTAAACCGGACACGAAACGAGAGCTTCGGGATCACGCGTTTAGCTTCAACGGGAGAAAGCTTCTAGAATAGTTATGTTAGCTATAAATAGGACTTTGTATTTCATTTTAGTGTATTTTTGTAAGGTGTTTTCACCCACCCAAGGGGAGCTCACCTTGGGTGAGGTCGGTTCGTTAATTAATATATCAATATTTTAACCGACAATGAGATCGTTCCTTTATTTATCACTATATTATTTATGTTCGGTCATTTGATTTCACCGCACCAGTCTCGAAAACCGTGTCAAGAGCAAAACCGTTCGGATGGTTGTTTTGAGACCTACAAATGGTATCAGAGCGGGTCGAATCTTATGATTCAACTTTACTCTTGATATTCGGATTCTATTTCCGCTATTACCCGAACCAAGACGTTAACTCCGTTGAAGCTTTGGAAATAAAGTTAGAAGTTTGGAAATAAAGTTTGAAGATCTAAGAAAACAAAGGTGTTTGAAGCTCGTCTTGTGTGTATATCCGGATTCACGGCTGTTCAAAGGTTCGTTTTAAAGTTTATGAGTTTTTGATGATGAACTTGAAGAACAAAGTTCGTATTCATATCAGTTAGATCTGGAATCTTTAAGTTCTTCATACACAGTTATATGTGTGAGAGAGTAGAGAGAGTTTTGCAGGGAGAGAGGAGGCCGACCATTGTACAACTCGTTATTTCTTTTCAGATCTATTCATGGATTCATAACTGTAATAACATCTGGCTACAAGTTCAAATAGATTTGAGAATTTGGATTGTTTGGAGAGAGACCGGAGCCGCTTTCCGGTGAAACTCCAGAAGCGACGGTCTGCCAGCGTAGGTGGTGACGTTGGTAGTGTAAGCTGTAGATGGTGTTCGGAGATAACCACGATGGCACCTAGAAGGTCAAGCTCGGAGCTTGGTTTTTTGGTTATGACCTTGGTGATGGATCTGATGATGATGGTTGGTTTTCCGGTGTTCAGGGGGTTCTCCGATGAACTAAAAAGATGGAGGAGGTGGTGATCGTCATGGTGGCCGGAGGTAGATGGAAGGGAGGACGGTGGTGGTTGAAGTGGTGGCCGGATTTCTTTTTCTGGCGGTGGTGGTTGAGAGAGTGAAGTTGGTGTGATGTGAAAAAGAGTTGAAGATGAAGGGTAACGACTGGGTGGCCGGAATATTTCTCCGGCGAAGGTCAATCACCGGTGAGTTTTCTGGTCGCCGGAATTACAGCTGTTGCTGCCTATATTATTTGTTGTCTTTCTTTTGTGCCCTAATATGACATAAAGATATGGGCTGAAGATAGGCCTAATTGGATTTAAATTAGGCTTGTCAAGTTTAGGCTGTTAAAAGAATGTAGAAGTGATCAAACTTGGGCTTCTTGGACCAACTCTCTTTGGGCTGTTGGAATTAATTTTTTGGCCATAATTCAACAAAGATAATTTTTGAGCCAAGAAATAATTGTCGTTCGGGGTTGACCAAACTGAAGAAAGTCAAAACTGTTTGGGTTTTTCGTCATTGTTGGACCGTGTTCAAAGAATGTTATTTCTATGTTATTTTTGTGGCGTTTGAGAAGTTGAGGAACTTTGAACAAATTGGATATGAAGTGGACTTAAAGAGGAAATACCAAGCTTTGTTCATTTGATCGATGTCCCCGTAGTTCTTCTGAACCTATACTGCTTGAAGATCCAAGATGGATAAAGAAGTGATAACTTCTTCATGAATGAATTAGGTGGATCATACCTTTAGGGGCTGATTGAAGAGGCTTCGGCTTTATCAGGTTGATTCGTGAAAATGCGAGACACGGTTCGACGATGTTTTGATATCACAAGCCAATGGGGTGATTGTAAGGCCAATTTTAGTGACTTGCGATATCAAATGACGAACCCTATTATATATTTTATGGTCAAGATAATAATTAAAGTCGGAGAGCAAAACCGGACACGAAACGAGAGCTTCGGGAACACGCGTTTAGCTTCAACGGGAGAAAGATTCTAGAATAGTTATGTTAGCTATAAATAGGACTTTGTATTTCATTTTTGTGTGTTTTTGTAAGGTGTTTTCACCCACCCAAGGGGAGCTCACCTTGGGTGAGGTCGGTTCGTTTATTAATATATCAATATTTTAACCGACAACGAGATCGTTCCTTTATTTATCACTATATTATTTATGTTCGGTCGTTTGATTTCACCGCACAAGTTTCAAAAACCGTGTCAAGAGCAAAACCGTTCGGATGGTCATTTTGGGACCTACAATTGGTATCAGAGCGAGTCGAATCTTATAATTCAACTTTACTCTTGATATTCGGGTTCTATTTCCGCTATTACCCGAACCAAGACGTTAACTCCTTTGAAGCTTTGGAAATAAAGTTAGAAGTTTGGAAATAAAGTTAGAAGTTAGAAGATCTAAGAAAACTAAGGTGTTTGTAGCTCGTCTTGTGTGTATATCCGGATTCACGGCTATTCAAAGGTTCGTTTTAAAGTTTATGAGTTTTTGATGATGAACTTTGATGTATATAAAAATATACATCCTTTTAGCATCAAATAATCTCTAAAAACTGCAACTTCTATCATATAATATAGTTAAAATAACTACTTATCATGTTAAAATGTATTTTCAGGTGAATCCAAGCCTCAAACGAAGAAACGAATGAAAAAACAAAGAAAAATCAAAGAAAACAGCAAAAACACGGGGCTGTGCTTTTGGAAGCACGGGGCCGTGCTTACCTCTCAGAAACGACAAAAAGAATTAGCACATGTCACTAAAAAGCACGGGGGCGTGCCTCAGGAAGCACGGGGCCGTGCTTACCTCTCAGAAACGACTAAAAGAATTAGCACATGTCACTAAAAAAAGCACGGGGGTGTGCTTATCACGCATGGGGCCGTGGACGAGAATACAGAAAAGACAAAAAGAATTGAGCACATGTCACTAAAAAACACGAGGCCGTGCCTACCAACCACAGGGCCGTTGCCACCTCACACAAAAGACAAAACAAATCTGGCACATGTCATAAAGGTACACGGGGCCGTGCTCATCATGCACGGGGCCGTGCCTCACCATCCAGATTGCCTATAATTAGTGGCTCATGTTGCATTCATTAAGTGTGCCTTGAAAAGAATTCTATCCGGTTTTCTCTTATAAAAACACACACTAACACTCACATAGAAGATTTAGTGAAGAGTTTGAAGGCTTGGAGGTCATCATCATCATCCATCATCATCATCATTAAGAAGGAAGCTTCATCTACATTTGGTTAGATTGTTCCAAGTTTAATCATGTATTTGTTATTATCATCCATCTTAATGTTTATCATCATGCTCATTATGAGCTAAACTCCATTTACCATCTAAAATCTATGAAGAAGCTTTGTTTTACTTGATGATTATATAAAACATGTGGCTTAGTTTGGTAAAGTAAATGGTTATCTTACAATTATCTTTTGATGAGAAATGCTTCACCATCTTAAAATACTAATTCAAAGTTGGTGATTGTCAATTATATTGGAAATCGTTCATGATCGATTCATGCTCTTGAAAGATAGAAATACTTTGATACATTATCGAAACATGGATCCTTATATTGTACTTAGAAATGATGAGATATAAGTTATGATGTATTTCTCTAAGTCTTGGTAATCCGAAAATGGCTTTGCTTAGGATATCATGCTAGTTAAAGAAATCATATGTTAACAGAATGTGTAATTATAACCTACGTAAATCAACCAAGGGGAGGTTGTGTGAGTTAACTACAACCACTCAAAGTTGTTAGGATTGGTATTTGAGAAATCGAAGTCAATTCTAATCATTCTACTTTACCAACTGCTTATCTACTTAAATTGGCATTCTCGGGGTAGCATGCTATTAAGCATAGGATGGACTTGAAAATATGCATGTTATTATTCATTATGTCATAGAATGTGTTCACTCCAAAATGAGGATCATAATTCTATCATATATTATTAGGACAAGTCTATCACATGTTTAACTATTAATCATAAGGAACAATGGAGTGGATTCTAGATATTAGATGGTAACCTTCACATAATTGAATTACTCGTTTAGAATCTCTTATCTTGGTCACCTATATATTATATATAAGTATTTACATTTTATAAAATGTTCAAAAATTAACCCCAAAATGATTAAAACCTCCGATTAAAGCAAAACAACGATTAATTATTAGAAACTTTTGTGTCCACGGATCGCTACTTGGTTCTTACCAATACTATTCTAAATATACGATAGGTACACTTGCCTATTTTGTGTGTGTTTAGTCTTTGTAGAAATCACTTTTATAAATTTAAAACACGATCTTGTGCAAAAGCTAAATATCCAATCCTTCATATTTTACTACTACACGTGCACACACATCAAAGTTTTTGGCGCCGTTGCCGGGGACATGGTACGTTTCTAAGAACGATCCAAGTTTTTATTTAATCATTGTCTATAATTGTACAAATTTTTAACTTCTATTTTATTTTATCTTTATTATACCAAATAATATAATTTTACGACTAGCCTACTTTTAACCTTTGTTTACCTTACCTTACTTTATCTTAATTAGCTTAGACCTTAGATAGTTTAGAATAGCTTAACCTAACTTATAGTTTAACTTCGACTAACCTTTAGTTTAACTTTAGCTAACTTTTACTTTAGTGTTTAATTTTGATTTAGTCCCATGTATATCCTCTACTTTTGAGCCTGGGCTTGTTTCTCCAATTTCTGAACCGGAACGACTCTTTCGTCGATGAACTCGTAAACGGACAGCAGAAACCGCCGAAGCAATCAAAGACGAATAAGTAGACGCCACCACATCAGGAGAAAATCAAACCTAAGAAATGATGGCGGCCCAGAACAATGAGCTGAACATGAGCCAGTATGCCAAGCCGAAGCTGAGTATGTTGCAGCCTCGAGTTGCTGTTCCCAGGTTTTGTGGATACAACAACATCTTCGCGACTATGGTTTGAAGTTTCTTACTACTGCAATCTTGATTGATAACTCTGCTGCTATTAGTATCACCAAGAATCCCGTACAACATTCTAAAACGAAACATATCGAAATTCGATATCATTTTATACGGGATTGTTATGAAAAGAAATTAATTGATCTTGAGAAAGTGCACACTGATTTTCAAAAAGCCGATCTATTTACCAAAGCGTTTGATAAAACATGTTTTCATTTTTTGCTTGGTTTAAATGGATTGAAGACCCTTGCTGAGATCCTAAAGTTAGGATGATTATCTTTATTTTTAGTTTTGTTCTAGTTTACTATTTTTATTTTTAGTTTTTGAATTTCTAGAAAATACAAAAATGTTGTGCTTTTTGTTTGTATAGATAAAACCCAAAAACATTATAAAACTTTGAAAAATCAAAAATATTGTGTTCTTTCTTATTCTATTATTTGAAAACCCAAAAACATTTTAAAATTTGAAAATATCAAAAAGATTGTGATTTCAGTTTGTACAGATAAATTCTGAAAAAGGCGAAAAGAATGTGAATTGTTCTTGTTTTGTAAAGAAAAATCCGAAAAAAACAAAAAGATTGTGTTTTTTGTTTGTAAAGAGAAAAACCAAAAAGATTCTTGCTTATGTTCGCTGAAAATTATGTCATTTGCTTCTATTTTGAAGGACCTATACTTGTATATGTTTGGTCCTGATAATTTCTTGTAAATCTTCGGGTTAGCCATATACCTGACAAATGGATAGTACTTGGGGCGTTCTTTAAGCTTTCTACTTTATTTTTAGCTGAAAATTTAGTCAGTTATTTAAGTTTGTGAAGCATGCCTGCATGTTTTCGTCCTATTCTCTATTTGTAGATGGATAGGATAGCCATTAATTTATAAACTTAAATTAACTGAGGCAATTTAAATCATTTTGTTTAATGCTCCTCAAAATTTTGAGTTTTTGAAGCAAAAAGGGAAAATGATAGTACATTGATTATTTGACCCCAAATCCAGAAAGAAATAAGCTTAAAAGACTGTGTGCTTAATCATTGGTGCATTGATAGGTCTTAAACAAGCTGTTAGAGTAAAGTAAGTGATATAAACTTAAAGAAAAGCCAAATTGAAAGAGGTGTTAGTCTCTAGCAAAAGTCTCGGTGAAGATGGCAGAAATGTAATAACCGGTCATACTCAAGCCTTATAGTTGTTGATCACCCAAAAATATAATAAAGCAAATAACAAGCGTTAGGATTCTGGACACTGTGAGTCTTTATGCGGCTTAATCATCTGGGTATTCATAAGCATGAATATTTCACTCGCTTTCTAGAGCAAACCCAAAGTCATTAAACTTGATCACCGCTGTACTTTGTACAATCTAAATTACTGACTTGATCAAAATCCGCTGTTAGTCATACAATTGTTCCTCCCTTGCATGCGTCTCAATACCAATAAGAAACGGACCCCAGAGGATACAATGTATGTAAGCCGACAGATGAACTCGTGCATACTCACTCACGGTAAAAGAAACTTGATGCATTGCTCAAAATTTCACAATTGGTATAAAAAATTTTGATCAACACTATAATGGCTTAAGTCAAGTTGGGGTGATTTGGCATAAATCAAATTAAGCTTGAACCGAGATTAGGGGCTGATAGTTTCTGATATTCTGTGCGCTAATTGAACCATAAATCATATCACAAAAACGCTCGAAGGTTTGTTATAAGATTTAAGTGGACAACAATATCAATGACCGACTTAACGCTAGTAGTAATATCGCTGTTATATAAAACTGTGATGGACGGGCATCTTGGTCAATATGATTCTCTTCTCAAACTCAACAAAAATACAGTTATGTTCGGATGCTTCTTTATTTATTTATGTTAAAATTAAATAAAATGTTTAATTCGTTAAAAACTAATTCGTTAAGTATGGATAACGAACTAGGTGATTCTTTAGCGAACTAATTTTCAGTTCGCTCACCTAATTCGCTTCCGCACTCTGTAACGAATCATCTCTACTTCGTTATACATATTTAACGAATCAAACAAGTCATGTCTTGTTCTCTACTCTAAGGCAGCGAATTGGAATAACGAATTACCTAAATTTTTTTTAATAATTCAAACGAATCGCTTGATTCGTACAAAGAGTACCTTGGGTGGCGTGTTAGGCTATATAAGACAAGAAACACGAACAGTTCTTCACTGTTCGTCTTCTTCCTTCACCCTAAAGTAATCTTTTTCAATTTTTTCTCTAAAATTAGACTTTCAAATTTCGACATTTCAAGAATATCATTGTGTTTCTAAGGTATAGATGATCACAGCGATGTGATTTTCGTCAAAAATGGCTGTGTATTAATTGACTAATTATGGACTTTTGTGGTTTAAAGGTTTTCCGAGTTCATAAACCCTGATTTATTTAAGATATATTGGGTTAATGTAGGTTATTTATGATTCAATGTGATCAGAATGCGATACCCTTGGTAGACTTTAATCGAATATTGATTCTAGTTTGCCGGGTTGATTGTGTTTACATGGTTTCGGGGTTCTTGTTTACTCTGGTTAACCTAAGTCTTTTTGGGTTTTGAGTTTCAATCTCAAAACTATGAGCTTAATAATGTGTTTCCGAGTTTAATACGCTTAATGTTTTGATTATCTGACGATAGTTATGAACTAATTGAAGCTTGATTCGCGTTTTTGACTATCGGTGTTCATCTTAATTTTGACTTTGACTATGCGGGTCAAAGATTAAGTCTAATTTATTGACCATTGGTTATCTTTAGCGAATTGGAACTGCTTTGTGTCCAATTCATTAAGGAAATACACGAACGAGCTCAGCGAATCAGTTTCTTAACGAATCAAATTTGGATTCGCCAAATCTGTCACGAACTAGACTTCAGTTCGTTAAACTTGTATAGTTGATTCGTTGTGTCTCTTTCGTTAACTTATTTACCTGATAGCGAATCGCTTGATTCGTTACTGGATGGTAACGAATCAGAGTGATGTTTAAACGAATGACATTCCTTTTTAATTAACATTTAACTTAAATAAAGTATTTCAACCGTCTTAACGCGTAAATAAATTGAATACACCATTTATAAATAACTATTGGTGCTAAATTCATATTACGTCTTCACATTCCTTATATTCGTTCATATTTATACAGTTAAAATGGCTGATCAAGTAAATCAAGATCCACCGGTTGCCGATCAAGGGCAACAAGATCAACCACCACAAGGGCAACCACCTCAAGCACAACAAGAAGCTGTCGTTTTATTACCTTCTGACAAAAAGCACAACATATGTGCTTATGTTGACTCAGATGTTGCTGATATTGCTACATTTGGAGATATGTTGGCTTTTCTAAGACGGTCAGTGATACATTATTCCACTACTGCTCGACCTAAAGTGTATCTGAGTATTATCAGGCAGTTTTGGGCTACTGCTGAGTTTGTGGAGATGGAAAATCATATTCGAGCAACGATTAATCAAACTCCCATTATAATTGATGTTGAAGTAATTCGGCATGTGCTTCGGTTTGATGATAATGATAACAACCCGAGTTAATTCGACAAGCAACTGGTCAATGGTTTGTTTACACGTGTGTTTATGTTGGAGATATTGATAAATCTATGTTGAACAAGAATGGTTTATGCACACCATACAAGTATCTTCTCCATGTTCTCATTCATTGTATGAGTGGTCGTCGTGGCGGTTTTGACGAATGTCGACTCAGTTTGCAATCAGCCTTTGTAGCGTTAATTTTGAACAAGCCATTTAACTTCTCTGAGCTCGTCTTCGATCATTTAAAAGAACAAGTTCAGCAGACAATTCAGTCAAAGAAATTCTAAATGTATCCTCGATTCTTGCAGTTGATTATTCAAGATTTAATACCTAATTTAGTTATTGATCAGACCTTGGTGAATGATGTGCTCCCTATGGAACATATGACAGCCGATACCGTTCATCGAATGTCGCTTTATAGAAAAGGGAGGCCAGCAGATAAACGAATGATTGGTCATATCATTAATCCTAACTATGTCTGTCCTCCTGATGAACGTTGGATCCACGACGACTCGGATTCCGGACGTGAAGGGGGAGAAGGTGGGAACGATGATGATGGGAATGATGATGGTAATGATGGTGATGGTGGAGCTGATGATGCTGCCTTTCAAGAGAAACAAGAGGCAGTAAATGCTGCGTTAGCTGCCACCATTGCAGCTCAACAGGAACGTAAGAGGAAAGGGAAAGCGGTGGCAACTGAAGAGCCATAGAAGAAAAGACGTGTTTCAGCAGGGGCTGGGGTAATTATTGATGTTCCACCACCACGTCAATCAACGCCTCAACGCTCGGTAGTGCCGCCTACTACTAGCACTCTGATGCTTACATTGACAACGACGTTGGTGTCCCATGAAAGGCTTGGTTTAATCCCTCAAATGGCATTATCTGAGATACCAAGGCCTCCTGCTACATTATCTAATGTCCCTTAAACACCATCAATGAGGCCTCCTCCTCCTCGTCCTCCTGCTGCTGCTCCTCCTCCTCCTCCTCCCAGTGATGTCTCTTTTATAAGAATCACTCGGCCTCAGGGACCGATTCAACCTGTTCATCCATCACTATACAACTTGCCACCAAACCGTCAGACTAAGATGCTGTTGAATCTTCTCCACCTTTATGAAAATCAAATGGCAGCTGACCGTCAGAATCAAGAACGTCTTATGGAGAATCAACGACGGATGATGAGTTATATCTCATTTTGTCAGAAGGAGACTAAAGCGCTGCGAGCGAATGTTGAGTCTCAGGGGATGAAAATGAAAGAACAAAAAGAGTTGATCTTACATTTGACTTGCAAAGAAGATGCCCTAAAGAAACTCAAAGATGATGATCAAGATCCTGATGAGTCTTGTGCAAGAGGTGAGCCTAAACAATCGCACGGCTCATCTTCCGGTGCTGGTACTAGTGGTGGTGAAGACTCGAGCAAACAGATTATTATATATCAAGATCCAACTGCCGCTAAGCCAATTGAGATGATTGCAGCCAACACTGTGATATTTTTAGATGGTTCGGGGGTGGTTAGAAGTGTGGTGAACAGAGATGAGTTAGAGGTTGGTGAGTTTGTCGATAGGTCTCTGACACGGGAGCAGATTTCCATACTGCTTGGGTTGAATGACGATCAGTTGACTGCTTTAGAGACTGAGCCTGATGTCGAAGTGGTGAATGAGGAAGGTATATCGGATGATCCGTCAATTAAGATGAATACGGACTTTATTTATGAAGATGAGGATGTTGGGATGGAAGATGTAACTGCTGAGGAGTCTCCTGACTTGTTTCAACATACAAACGTTGATCAAGGTGCTCCTGTGTTTGATGAGGAAACGTTCAAAATTGCTGAGGATGAATTGGAAAAGGTGTTGAAGTGTAAGCGGACAGTTCATTCACTTGAAGTCATAACTGATGATGATATTGCAAGATGGTTCAAACGCCATAAAGTGGGTAAAATTATCAGTGCGTATCGATATGTTGATCAAGAACGGAAAGACACTGCTGCTGCATGGGTTAAAGAAAACCAAATGACCTCCTTCAAGACTGTTTCCAAGGTACATGGTGATATTGCCTCATGTCTTTATGATCTTGAGCTTAAAGTATGTATAATTAAGTGGGAGAAAGGGATCCAGTACTACGAAACGATAAAGGATGTTCTTACTTTACCGCGATGGGATGTTCGTACCCTCGCGAGACGTCCATTTATCAATCGTGGGGTTTACCGAACAGCTGAGTGGTTTCATCAACACTTACTGTTCGAGGTCAATCATGGCTTCAAGTTCTTCAAGCCCCAGGTCCCGAGACGCAAACGCGTTGATGAGATTGATCCAAGGACTGGTTGGAGGAAACTTGTCCTTACGGTAAAGCCGCCGAAGACAATGAAGCGGGTTCCTGTGAAGACGATGCCCCAACAGATGCATCTCACGTTCAACCGCTGGTACTATGACAATCGTACCGGCAAGGCCGTCATTGTCCTTGATAAAGGACTGAAGACTAAGCTCATCAAGATAATCGACCCGATGTGGTTGATTAATCTATCCGAGACCGACAATGACGTGCTCCACAGGAAACAGATTCTGATCGAGCGCAATGAAGACTACGACCTGGCTATGCAATTCCAGCGCGTTATGCGTGTATGTCATGAAAATGGAATTCATAGTTGCAGAGACTGGCAGTCCAACCGCTTCAAGTAATTTAAAGACAAAGAGCTCAAGACGAGGGGGTGTCTGTTAGTGCACGGTTTTGCGTCTTGAGTCTTTGTAATTTTCGTTAACGTATTTGTTTTATATTTAATGTAATAATTAGTTTAATTATTGTCTAGTTCGTTATGTGTAAGGTCTAGTTCGCTAGGGGATGTTAGCGAACTAAGATTTAAGCTTATTCTCTCCTGATTCGTTAGGGGATGTTAACGAATCAGGGGGTGTTTCGCCTTATTAATGTATGTAACGAAGTAGCGTCTGGTTCGCTAGGGGATGTTAGCGAACCAGACCTATCTTCTATATATAGTGAACACTGTTCACGTTTAATTTTTTTAAAAAAAAGTTTTGAGATCTAATTAACGAAACTTTGTCCAGATTCTCTCTCAATCTTCATCCTAATATTATACAATTACTATTATATACATATATAATACATACATACATACATACAACACTGAATCAAAGTTAATTATGAGCTAGATCTATAGTTAAGGTATTAATCTATTATAAACAGATCTGTTAATTGTTATTGGATTGATACGAATCGGGTTCCAACATCATGCCATATAAATATTTTTTCGGAAGCTTTGAGTGAGTCATATGTTTCTTGTGAATTAGAACTTATCGCAATTATTCATTTCAAGACCGCACGAAGCGTTGTATAAGGAAGAAGGTAATATTGCCACAATCCCATCGAACCATTCTTCAAATCACAAAACCAAAAACCTTACAAAACCTTACCATACCACTTTATCCCTCTCACCGGTAAAATACAACACTGGTCTTTTACCGGCAGACCCTAAAGAACTGGAAATGCTTTCTTTCGATTTCAATTTCCTTTGTTGCATATATTTCGCAAAAACCTAGGTTGCCTCCAGAATTTAAGGAGAGAATCTTTCTCTTTAGCAATGAGGTGAAGAAAAAGTGGCGCCAATACGAACAAAGGCCACCATTCTGTGGAATTTCCAAAAACGCAATGAAGAGAAGAGCGAAAATATATGAACGATGCTTAGGATACGGAAACTGATCCCACGAAGGAAGATGTAGAAAAAGTCAAACTCAGTCTCACATGATTATACCGAACTAATGAGGGTGGGGGCTATTAGGATCAAAGCCGAACGATCCATTAAAGTTGGGAGTTATGTTCAGATCAGGATTGAGGAAGAACTGATTCACATCCTCGACAAAACTGGTCTTGACGATCTGACCTTAAAAGAGTCACTAGTTAAAAAAAAAAGCCATCTGGTGAAAGGAGCTAACCGTTGAAGACATCTTAAGACTCCCCCGACATGCAGCAGAAGTTGTATTTACCATCCTCATTAACCTAAACCCTTGAACCACCACAAAATACCAAATCCCTACTCACACAAAACCAACCCATATTACCTTCTAATCTATGAAACCCTTCACAAAGGTGGAGATTTCAAATTGCTACAAGCTTATTTTTCACAGGTTGCATTTTGACAAAGAGTGTTCACATACATACATCACAGGTATGATCAGATATAAAACCGAGTGTGAGTGAACATTGTGAGAACGTGACGTTTTTCATAAACGGAAACTCATAAAAACAAAATCACTTTTTTATATATAACTACATATATTCCTATGATTTAAGGTTGGTTATTTTGTTCCCATTTTCTTGGAACACTTTTGGGGATGTTTTAGCTATGGTCCTAACTTGCTATTTTTAAAGGATATTTATAAGCAGCTTGCTTGAGGACAAGCAAGGTTCAAGTGGGGGATGTTTGATGTATATAAAAATATACATCTTTTTAGCATCAAATAATCTCTAAAAACTGCAACTTCTATCATATAATATAGTTAAAATAACTACTTATCATGTTAAAATGTATTTTCAGGTGAATCCAAGCCTTAAACGATGAAACGAATGAAAAAACAAAGAAAAACCAAAGAAAACAGCAAAAACACGGGGCTGTGCTTTTGGAAGCACGGGGTCGTACTTACCTCTCAGAAACGACAAAAAGAATTAGCACATGTCATTAAAAAGCACGGGGGCGTGCCTCAGGAAGCACGGGGCCGTTCTTACCTCTCAGAAACGACAAAAAGAATTAGCACATGTCACTAAAAAAAGCACGGGGCCGTGCTTATTACGCACGGGGCCATGGACGAGAATACAGAAAAGACAAAAAGAATTGAGCACATGTCAATAAAAAACACGGGGCCATGCCTACCAACCACAGGGCCGTTTCCACCTCACACAAAAGACAAAACAAATCTGGCACATGTCATAAAGATACACGGGGCCGTGCTCATCATGCACGGGGCCGTGCCTCACCATCCAGATTGCCTATAAATAGTTGTAACACCCCGACCAAAGGCGGATTATACATCGGGGCGCCACATATTGTTTCATTACTCGTGACACTATTGGTGTCAATATTTATTAATACACATTTTATCACGCACGCGCAGCGGGGAAAATAAAGAACATAAATCAATATATTATAAATTATAACATTCAAACAACATTAACTTGTCTTGATACATTTTAATTCTAGGTCCAAAAGTAAAAACGTCCTACGTGTCCACAAGCTCCAAAACAGCTACTGCAAACCTGAACATGTGTTAAAATAAACGTCAAACACTTTCGTGTTGGTGAGAAATCAAGTTTAATACAATACATAGATAACAATAAATCTGCGCGCAACATGTGTATGTCTGGTTTTCAACAAGGGTGTAATCTGATCGGGACCAACTCTAAGAGACAAGACTGCCAGTGCTCACAATTGAGCTCACAAACAAGACTAACTGTGCAAGTGTAACAAAAGAGAAAATCATAAACGATAGTTCTCCCGTGTTCATCTAATGGTACCATGAAAACTGCGGAATAGACCGTCAATACGGTTAATGATCCACACATACAAATAAACAGCCAAGTCTACGTCCTCAACACATGGGATACTGCGCGACTAAAGTTCATAAACGGTTTAAGACTCAAGTTTTGTATGAACACATGAACATCCCAAAGCATTTAAAATAAAAAGGGATTAGATACGAGATAACTCACTTGATAAACGATGCGGTGTAAGATAAAGCAAGAACCAACTTTAAACAAGCACAAGTTAACCTATAAATAAGATTATTGTTTTAATGATCTGTTTTAAGTCTTGATTATAAGTTAGCATAATTAATAAGTAAATTATTATATATATATATATATATTACCGGAAAAGCAGGGCAGAACAGGGAGGAAGACGGAGGCAGAGAGGAAGACGGCAGAGAGAGCAAGGAGCAAGAGAACAGGAGAGATTAAGTGTTTGTGTGTGATGTGTTATGAAAATATTATTATTATATATAGGAAAACCCTAGGAGACACAAACCCTAGAAAAAGGGGAAAAGATCTCAAAAAGTAAAAGAAAAGATATCAACGGTAAAAAGTTCTGAAAAGTAAAGATATCAAAAGATATGGCAGCTGCAGGGGGCAAGATAAAGCTGTCAGGGAAACAGTAAAAAGCATGGGCGGTTCAGATAAAGGTACTGGTCAAGCATGGCAAAAGCAGATCTCAAAAGATAATGTCAGTCACTTTTTCTACCAACCAATGGGGGTTGGTACGCATGCTGCGCCGAAAGTAACTATTCAGACATTAGATAGGTTAGGTCAACGGCTCAAAAGATAAGACAACACAAAAGCAAACGGCTAGATTTAAACAGAAGATACAAGGGTTAAGCGCGGGAAGGCTGAGTGCGCGAGCGCGAAGGCTGGCACAACAATCCTTAGCGCACTGCGGGAAGAATCACATCCTTAGCGTGCTGTGAACTAGAATTCTAAGCGCATCGCGGGAAGAACATACATTCTTAGCGCATCGCGGGAAGAACATGCATTCTTAGCGCGCTGCGAGAAGAGTTCTCTTCACGCATCGCAGGAACAAGATGTCTTCACGCAGGCTTCCATGTAAGGAGTCTGGCGCGTGGAGCTGCAGACATCCTTAGGCGGGAAGAACCAAAGGACAAGCATAGAGTTAGAAGAAAAAGAGGGAAACAAGGCTTAAGGGCGGGACAGCGACAAGAGGGAACAGAAGGCGGAAAGAGAGAAGAGGGATGGGACGGCGGAAAGAAAGAGAGAGAGAGGCGGGAAGGAAAAATATATATATTATTATTAAAAGTAAAATATAAGTATAAATAAATATTAAGTCATAAAAGAAAGAGATCGGGTCAGAGAAACGGGTACCTGGGTCGGGTCGGATCAGGGCAGATATCACAGTCTCCCCTACTTTAAGAAATTTCGTCCCGAAATTTATCTCGAAGTAGGTTGCGCAGAGAACAGGTGCGGGTACTTGATCTTCATTTGATCTTCCCTTTCCCATGTAAACTCGGCTCCGCGCTTGGACTCCCAGCGAACTTTCACGATAGGGATACGACTGCGCTTGGTTTGCTTTACCTCGCGATCCATAATCTCAACAGGCTTCTCAACGAAATGCATAGTTTCATCAACTTGAACTTCATCAAGTGGAATGTGAAGGTTCTCGTCAGCTAAACACTTCTTGAGATTGGATACATGGAACGTTGGATGCACATTACTGAGCGCGGGCGGCAGGTCAAGTCTGTAGGCAACTTTTCCCACACGCGCGAGAATCTTGAATGGACCAACATATCGAGGAGCAAGCTTACCCTTCTTCCCAAAGCGGACAACACCTTTCCAAGGCGACACTTTGAGGAGAACAAGATCACCAACTTGAAATTCGAGAGGCTTTCGCCTACGATCTGCGTAACTCTTCTGTTGGCTTCGGGCAGTCAGCAGATGATCACGGATCTTGGCGATTTTATCGGTTGTCTCTTGAACAAGTTCGGGTCCTGTGATTTGAGTTTCACCCACTTCGCTCCAACAGATCGGGGAGCGGCACTTACGACCGTAAAGTGCTTCAAATGGGGCCATACCGATACTGGAATGATAGCTGTTATTATAAGAAAACTCGATCAAAGGCAGGTGCGAATCCCAATTACCTCCAAAATCAAGAACACAAGATCGGAGCATATCCTCAAGAGTTTGAATAGTTCGCTCAGACTGTCCGTCAGTCTGAGGATGATATGCAGTACTCATGTCCAAGCGAGTTCCTAGCGCAGATTGGAGAGATTTCCAAAAGCGAGATATAAAACGGCCATCGCGATCGGATATGATGCTCAAAGGAGTACCATGGCGGCAGACAATTTCCTTGACATAAAGCTGCGCGAGATGCTCAACACGGTAGTTTTCACGAATGGGCAGAAAGTGAGCAGATTTAGTCAATCGATCCACTATTACCCAAATGCTATCATGTTTGCTTGCTGTCAAAGGTAACTTGGTAATAAAGTCCATCGCTACACATTCCCATTTCCACGTAGGAATTTCAGGTTGTTCGAGCAAACCAGATGGGCGTTGGTGTTCAGCTTTAACTTTAGAACAAGTCAGGCACTTAGCTACGAACACAGCAATATCCTTTTTCATACCGGGCCACCAATAAGTTATGCGCAAATCCTTGTACATCTTATCAGTGCCGGGATGAATAGAATACCGAGATTTGTGCGCTTCACAAAGGATAACAGCGCGAAGATTCTCATCACAAGGGATCCAGATGCGATTGAGATAGCAGAGAATTCCACTCAGATTAGGGACAAAGTGCGCTTCCGCGCCACACGCTAACTCGGCGCGAAGGTTACCGTTACTGATGGATGCGCGCTGCGCGTCACGAATACGCGTTTCAAGGTTGCTTTGAATCGGCGCGAAGTGAAGCTGGGTGCGCGGCAAGATACAGTTAAGTTGGCAGGGTTTTCGGCTGAGCGCATCGGCTACCACATTAGCCTTACCAGGATGATACCGGATCTCACAATCGTAATCGCTGATGAGTTCGTTCCATCGGCGTTGCCTCATGTTAAGTTCCTTTTGATCAAAGATATGCTGAAGGCTTTTATGGTCAGTGTAAAGGATACACTTAGTACCATAAAGGTAGTGTCTCCAGATTTTCAAGGCAAAAACAACTGCACCAAGCTCGAGGTCGTGAGTTGTATAATTCTTTTCATGAACCTTAAGTTGCCTTGATGCGTAAGCGATAACCTTGCCTCGTTGCATAAGAACACAACCGAGACCTTGGTTGGATGCATCGCAATACACGACAAAATCATCATTACCCTCAGGTAGCGCAAGAACAGGAGCTTCACACAACAATCGCTTGAGCGTCAGAAAGGCTTCTTCTTGCTTCGAGCTCCAAATATACGGTTTACCTTTGTGCGTCAGAGCTGTTAAAGGCAAAGCGATCTTTGAGAAGTTCGAAATGAATCGCCGGTAGTAACCAGCTAAGCCTAGAAAGGAACGGATCTCAGAAGGAGAGGATGGCGTAATCCAGTTCTTGATTGCTTCAATTTTGGATGGGTCAACATGAATACCCATCTTGTTGACAACATGACCAAGAAACTGTACTTCATCAGACCAGAATTCACACTTGGAAAGCTTAGCATAAAGTTGCTCAGCTCTAAGCTTTTGCAACACCAACCGAAGATGTTGCTCGTGCTCGGCCTTGGTCTTAGAATACACCAGAACATCATCGATAAACACGATCACGAATTTATCCAAGAAAGGCCTACACACCCGATTCATTAGATCCATGAAAACGGCGGGTGCGTTGGTTAGACCGAAGGACATGACCAAGAATTCAAAATGGCCATAACGAGTTCGAAAAGCAGTCTTCGGAACATCTTCATCGCGGATACGCAACTGATGATAACCAGAACGGAGATCGATCTTCGAGAAACATGAGGCACCTTGGAGTTGATCAAAGAGGTCGTCAATGCGCGGTAAGGGATACCGGTTCTTAATGGTGAGTTTGTTCAACTCGCGATAATCAATACACATGCGAAACGATCCATCTTTCTTTTTAACGAACAACACCGGAGCACCCCAGGGCGAAGAGCTAGGGCGAATGAATCCTTTAGCAGTCAACTCTTGAAGTTGGCTGGCCAATTCTTGCATCTCAGCGGGTGCAAGACGATAAGGAGATTTAGCTACGGGGGAAGCACCAGGGACAAGATCAATACGGAACTCGACTTCACGAGCGGGAGGGATACCAGGAAGATCATCAGGAAAAACTTCAGGAAAATCACGCACAACAGGGATATCGCGAAGCTTCTCCTCTTCAGCAGGTTTAACCACATGGGCTAGAAATGCAATACACTTCTTCCGCATGAGTCTTTGGGCTTCGGCGCAAGACATAAGTTTAAGACCACTGGAGGGTTTTTCGCCGTAAATGTAAAGATCGCCATTTTCTCGAGGTATGCGAATCAATTTTTTGGCGCAAATAACTTCGGCGCGATTCTTCGAGAGCCAGTCCATACCAATGATAACATCAAAGCTTCCAAGAGGCATAGGGATGAGGTCGATCAGAAAATCGTTTTCGTTAAGGTTAAGCGTGCAATCTTTAATCACCGAGTTAATTAAAATAGTTTCACCGTTAGCCAATTCAACTGAAAAATTCTCTTTTAAATCGCTGCGCGGTCGCGCAAGCTTCCGCTCGAAGGCGCGAGAGATAAAGCTTCGATCGGCGCCAGTATCAAAAAGTACAGAAGCATAAAATCCGTTAAGCAAAAATGTACCATTAACTACGTCATTATTCGCTTGCGCTTGGTGCGCGGTTATGTTAAAAGCTCGTCCACGCGTCACTTGGTTCGAAATCTGGTTCACCGGATTCGCTTGTGTAATCTGAACTTGTAGTCTCGGGCACGCGTTCCGGAAATGACTGGGATCACCGCAGTTATAGCACGATCTGGGTCGTGGGTTTTGGTAGGTTGGTTGAGGGTTTTGCGGGTAGACTGGTGGTGTTGGCGCAATTGGGTTGGCGAGAGGGACTCTACAGTTTTCTACAAGGTGACCAGTGCGGCCACATCGGGTACAAAGTCGACACGGGGTCTGGGTTGGGTGGTGAAATCTACAGGTTGGGCAAAAGGGATGGTTTCCTGTGTAAGGTTTCTTAGGAGGCGGGGCAGGGAGTGCGGGATTGGTTATGGCATAGTTGTGGCCTATAGGAGGTGTTGGGTAGGCTGACAGAGGTTGAGGGGTGTATGCTAGAGGCTGGTAAGCGGGTTGCTGGACTATGGGCGGGTTGGTAAGCGCGTAAGCTTGTCTGCGCCTACGTTTCTGGTTATGGTTTGAGGGTTCAGGTTTGGTTTCTGCGGGTTCAGGGGCAGTTTTGGTGGGTTTGGTCTTCTCAGATCCCCGCAGGAACAGGGTTCCTGCTCTGACATGGTTGTCGCTGAGCACAGCGGCCAACTCAATGGCGTCAGAGAGGGTAACTGGGTTTCTGGCCCATACAGAATCTTGAATTTCCATGGGGAGACCCCCAAGGAATTTCTCGATTGCTCGGCGTGAAGGGGTAACAAGGTGAGGGACCAGTAAGCTTAACTCGTGGAAGCGCGTCGCGTACTCGCGCGCTTCACCGCTGTATTGCTTCAAGTTCCAGAATTCTTCCTCCAGGCGCTTAACTTCGTTGGGAGGGCAGAATTCTCGCGTAAGAATTTCCTTGAATTCCTCCCATGTCATGCTAGAAGCAGCCTCTGCGCCACGCGCATGAGCTACTCCATTCCACCATGTAAGCGCTCTGGATTCCAGGACACTGGAAGCATATAGGGTTCGTCTTTCTGAGGGGCATTGGGTGTGAAGGAAAGTGTTTTCTATCTTCTCGAGCCACTGGAGCATCACGGTGGCTCCTTCAAGACCTGTGAACTTTGGAGGGTTACCCGCGTTAAAGGACTTAATGTTATAACTCGAGGTGTTGGTATTGTTTTGGCTCAAAGCTTGGGCTATTGCGGCGGCCATTTCCTGGGAACGTTGCTGTCTACGCATGCGCGAGGCTTCTCTTCTCTGAAATCGGCGAGATAGCGGAGGCATTCTATAAAAATTTTAATTTTAGTTAATATCTTAGTTTTAGCACAAAGTTTAACCTCGAAAAGCTTGGTTTCACGGAGTTAGATACTATCAAAAGTTAAAGTAAAATAAATGACTTTAAATGCAGACTTAATAAGGGTAACAAATTCGAATCAGAAATCGACAATTCATGTATCACCATGACTTTCCGAATTCCCAATTTAAAATGATGAGTAAACGAGTATTGGAGATTGACGATTCATGTATCACCATGACTTTCCAATCTTCTATAAAATATACAAGAAAATGAGTATTGGAGGTTGACAATTCATGTATCACCATGACTTTTCAAGTCTCCAACCTCAGAACATAATCGTAAATGGAAATTGAAAATCAACTATTCATGTATCACCATGACTTTTCGGATTTTCAAATTCAACAAACGAATATGTAAGTAAAATCAATAAAAATCGAAATTCAACAAAAATCGAAATATCGCGAAATAAAACATAAAATCATATACTGCGCGAGCGCGAGCATATTCATAAATAACGAGTAATTAACAATAAGCGCGCAAACATGAGATTTCTCTCATGCGCGAGAAGGGACTCTTAGGTATTCTAGGCCGTTACGTCTAACCACCTATCCTAAAGTCAACGAGCTCTGATACCAATCTGTAACACCCCGACCAAAGGCGGATTATACATCGGGGCGCCACATATTGTTTCATTACTCGTGACACTATTGGTGTCAATATTTATTAATACACATTTTATCACGCACGCGCAGCGGGGAAAATAAAGAACATAAATCAATATATTATAAATTATAACATTCAAACAACATTAACTTGTCTTGATACATTTTAATTCTAGGTCCAAAAGTAAAAACGTCCTACGTGTCCACAAGCTCCAAAACAGCTACTGCAAACCTGAACATGTGTTAAAATAAACGTCAAACACTTTCGTGTTGGTGAGAAATCAAGTTTAATACAATACATAGATAACAATAAATCTGCGCGCAACATGTGTATGTCTGGTTTTCAACAAGGGTGTAATCTGATCGGGACCAACTCTAAGAGACAAGACTGCCAGTGCTCACAATTGAGCTCACAAACAAGACTAACTGTGCAAGTGTAACAAAAGAGAAAATCATAAACGATAGTTCTCCCGTGTTCATCTAATGGTACCATGAAAACTGCGGAATAGACCGTCAATACGGTTAATGATCCACACATACAAATAAACAGCCAAGTCTACGTCCTCAACACATGGGATACTGCGCGACTAAAGTTCATAAACGGTTTAAGACTCAAGTTTTGTATGAACACATGAACATCCCAAAGCATTTAAAATAAAAAGGGATTAGATACGAGATAACTCACTTGATAAACGATGCGGTGTAAGATAAAGCAAGAACCAACTTTAAACAAGCACAAGTTAACCTATAAATAAGATTATTGTTTTAATGATCTGTTTTAAGTCTTGATTATAAGTTAGCATAATTAATAAGTAAATTATTATATATATATATATATTACCGGAAAAGCAGGGCAGAACAGGGAGGAAGACGGAGGCAGAGAGGAAGACGGCAGAGAGAGCAAGGAGCAAGAGAACAGGAGAGATTAAGTGTTTGTGTGTGATGTGTTATGAAAATATTATTATTATATATAGGAAAACCCTAGGAGACACAAACCCTAGAAAAAGGGGAAAAGATCTCAAAAAGTAAAAGAAAAGATATCAACGGTAAAAAGTTCTGAAAAGTAAAGATATCAAAAGATATGGCAGCTGCAGGGGGCAAGATAAAGCTGTCAGGGAAACAGTAAAAAGCATGGGCGGTTCAGATAAAGGTACTGGTCAAGCATGGCAAAAGCAGATCTCAAAAGATAATGTCAGTCACTTTTTCTACCAACCAATGGGGGTTGGTACGCATGCTGCGCCGAAAGTAACTATTCAGACATTAGATAGGTTAGGTCAACGGCTCAAAAGATAAGACAACACAAAAGCAAACGGCTAGATTTAAACAGAAGATACAAGGGTTAAGCGCGGGAAGGCTGAGTGCGCGAGCGCGAAGGCTGGCACAACAATCCTTAGCGCACTGCGGGAAGAATCACATCCTTAGCGTGCTGTGAACTAGAATTCTAAGCGCATCGCGGGAAGAACATACATTCTTAGCGCATCGCGGGAAGAACATGCATTCTTAGCGCGCTGCGAGAAGAGTTCTCTTCACGCATCGCAGGAACAAGATGTCTTCACGCAGGCTTCCATGTAAGGAGTCTGGCGGGTGGAGCTGCAGACATCCTTAGGCGGGAAGAACCAAAGGACAAGCATAGAGTTAGAAGAAAAAGAGGGAAACAAGGCTTAAGGGCGGGACAGCGACAAGAGGGAACAGAAGGCGGAAAGAGAGAAGAGGGATGGGACGGCGGAAAGAAAGAGAGAGAGAGGCGGGAAGGAAAAATATATATATTATTATTAAAAGTAAAATATAAGTATAAATAAATATTAAGTCATAAAAGAAAGAGATCGGGTCAGAGAAACGGGTACCTGGGTCGGGTCGGATCAGGGCAGATATCACAATAGTGGCTCATGTTGCATTCATTAAGTGTGCCTTGAAAAGAATTCTATCTGGTTTTCTCTTATAAAAACACACACTAACACTCACATAGAAGATTTAGTGAATAATTTGAAGGCTTGGAGGTCATCACCATCAACCATCATCATCATCATCATCATCATCATCCATCATCATCATCATTAATAAGGAAGCTTCATCTATATTTGGTTAGATTGTTCCAAGTTTAATCAAGTATTTGTTATTATCATCCATCTTAATGTTTATCATCATGCTCATTATGAGCTAAACTCCATTTACCATCTAAAATCTATGAAGAAGCTTTGTTTTACTTGATGATTATATAAAACATGTGGTTTAGTTTGGTAAAGTACATGGTTATCTTACAAATATCTTTTGATGAGAAATGTTTCACCATCTTAAAATACTAATTCAAAGTTGGTGATTGCCAATTATATTGGCAATCGTTCATGATCGATTCATGTTCTTGAAAGATAGAAATACTTTGATACATTATCGAAACATAGATCCTTATATTGTACTTAGAAATGATGAGATATAAGTTATGATGTATTTCTCTAAGTCTTGGTAATCCGAAAATGGCTTTGCTTAGGATATCATGCTAGTTAAAGAAATCATATGTTAACAGAATGTGTAATTATAACCTACGTAAATCAACCAAGGGGAGGTTGTGTGAGTTAACTACAACCACTCAAAGTTGTTAGGATTGGTATTTGAGAAATCGGAGTCAATTCTAATCATTCTACTTTACCAACTGCTTATCTACTTAAATTGACAATCTCGGGGTAGCATGCTATTAAGCATATGATGGACTTGAAAATATGCATGCTATTATTCATTATGTCATAGAATGTGTTCACTCCAAAATGAGGATCATAATTCTATCATATATTAAGACAAGTCTATCACATGTTTAACTATTAATCATCAAGGAAAAATGGAGTGGATTCTAGATATTAGATGGTAACCTTCACATAATTGAATTACTCGTTTAGAATCTCTTATCTTGGTAACCTATATATTATATATAAGTATTTACATTTTATAAAAAGTTCAAAAATTAACCCCAAAATGATTAAAACCTACGATTAAAGCAAAACAACGATTCGTTATTAGAAACCTTTGTGTCCACGGATCGATACTTGGTTCTTACCAATACTATTCTACATATACGATAGGTACACTTGCCTATTTTGTGTGTGTTTAGTGTTTGTAGAAATCACTTTTATAAATTTAAATCACGATCTTGTGCAAAAGCTAAATATCCAATCCTTCATATTTTACTACTACACGCGCACACGCATAAAGATTGAAGAACAAAGTTCGTATTCATATCAGTTAGATCTGGAATCTTTAAGTTCTTCATACACAGTTGTATGTGTAAGAGAGTAGAGAGAGTTTTGCAGGGAGAGAGGAGGCCGACCATTGTACAACTCGTTATTTATTTTCAGATCTATTCATGGATTCATAACTGTAATTACATCTGGCTACAAGTTCAAATAGATTTGAGAATTTGGATTGTTTGGAGAGAGACCGGAGCCGCTTTCCGGCGAAACTCCAGAAGCGACGGTCTGCCAGCGTAGGTGGTGACGTTGGTAGTGTAAGCTGTAGATGGTGTTCGGAGATAACCACGATGGCACCTAGAAGGTCAAGGTCGGAGCTTGGTTTTTCGGTTGTGACCTTGGTGATGGATCTGATGATGATGGTTGGTTTTTCCGGTGTTCAGGGGGTTCTCCAATAAACCAAAAAGATGGAGGAGGTGGTGATCATCATGGTGGCCGGAGGTAGATGGAAGGGAGGACGGTGGTGGTTGAAGTGGTGGCCGGATTTCTTTTACCGGCAGTGGTGGTTGAGAGAGTGAAGTTGGTGTGATGTGAAAAAGAGTTGAAGATGAAGGGTAACGGCTGGGTGGCCGGAAATTTTCTCCGGTGAAGGTCAATCACCGGCGAGTTTTCTGGTCGTCGGAATTACGGCTGTGACGGTTGTTGCTGCCTATATTATTTGTTGTCTTTCTTTTTTGCCCTAATATGACATAAAGATGTGGGCTGAAGATGGGCCTAATTGGATTTAAATTAGGCTTGTCAAGTTTAGGCTGTTAAAAGAATGGAGAAGTGATCAAACTTGGGCTTCTTGGACCAACTCTCTTTGGGCTGTTGGAATTAATTTTTTGACCATGATTCAACAAAGATAATTGTTGAGCCAAGAAATAATCGTCGTTAGGGGTTGACCAAACTGAAGAAAGTCAAAACTATTCGGGTTTTTCGTCATTGTTGGACCGTGTTCAAAGCATGTTATTTCTATGTTATTTTTGAGGTGTTCGAGAAGTTGAGGAACTTTGAACAAATTGGATACGAAGTGGACTTAAAGAGGAAATACCAAGATTTGTTCATTTGATCGATGTCCCCGTAGTTCTTCTGAACCTATACTGCTTGAAGATCCAAGATGGATAAAGAAGCGATAACTTCTTCATGAATGAATTAGGTGGATCATACCTTTAGGGGCTGATTGAAGAGGCTTCGGCTTTATCAGGTTGATTCGTGAAAATGCGAGACACGGTTCGACGATGTTTTTATATCACAAGCCAAGGGGGTGATTGTAAGGCCAATTTTAGTGACTTGCGATATCAAATGAGGAAACCTATTATATATTTTATGGTCAAGATAATAATTAAATTCGGAAAGCAAAACCGGACACGAAACGAGAGCTTCGGGAACACGCGTTTAGCTTCAACGGGAGAAAGTTTCTATAATAGTTATGTTAGCAATAAATAGGACTTTGTTTTTCATTTTAGTATGTTTTTGTAAGGTGTTTTCACCCACCCAAGGGGAGCTCACCTTGGGTGAGGTTGGTTCGTTTAGTAATATATCAATCTTTTAACCGAAAACGAGATCGTTCCTTTATTTATCATTATATTATTTATGTTCGGTCGTTTTCACCGCACCCAGGGGCGGACCCACGTAGTGTGTATCAGGGTCCGGGGACACCAATGTTTTTTAAAAATTTCTTAGAGACGATATATTAATTTTTTCATGGACCCCATATTAATTAATAGATGGAACCCATACTATTAATGTTAACCTTGGTGTGATGGTAAACCCCTTCTTTTACAAGTGGTAGGTCACATGTTCAAACCTTGCTTATACCTTTTTTTCTTCTCTTTTAAATTCAACTCAGTAACAAACAAAGCAACTGTTTATTTCAGAATGTATATAGTCACATGTTCTTAGACATCAGATTACATGTGAGTTTTCAAGAGTTGTGAATAAATATGTAAGCACATAAATCCTTTTAACCACATAGGTAGTTTATGCATAGTATGAAACAATGAAAGAATACATTTTACTCATTGAAATTGCTGTTTGGTAGCTAAATACAACAATTTTATTAAACAAACAATCTTGAATGCCAATATTGAAAATACACATTAAATCTTACTAAATAACATTGAATTCCTCTATAAACGCTAAACTAAATTATTGCGGTAATATAAACCTAAGAACTTGGAAATTAGAAGAGAGATTGCTTGAGCGTATACATAGGTAAGCCGAATAGTTATCACAACAAAGTAATTAAATGGGACCTCTCCTCGCCCTAACCCGGACGATCGATCAGGAAAATCAGACATCGAAATTTAATGGGACCCCGTTGAACAAATTAAAGTTCAAGTCAATATTAGAGTTAATGAAATAATGAATAATATGAGAATCGACTATTAGAGTATCAAATTAAACCTTACCATAAAATAATTAATCTCCCTTACTGGAATTGGCGATGATGGAGATAGTAATCCAAAACAGAGAGAGAGAGAGAGAGAGAGAGAGAGAGAGAGATTATAATTGTTAGGGTTTTCAACCTTAAGATTTATATAATGTAAATGAGATGATTTAGTATGCTTTTGAATTCTAATAATAACTAGAATAATTAATATCATAATTACATTAATAGGTTTATTATGGATTGTTTGACCAGGTTATAAAAATATTTAAGTTATTGTAAATTTTAAAATTTAAAATTGGATATCTTTTTAGTAATAATGAATTTTTAATAATGATACATTTAGACATTATGGAATGTTTGACCAGTTAAATTTAAAAGTTTAAACTTTAAAACTGAAAATCCTTTTAAAAATAATAAGTTTCAACCGTAGTAATGTTACACATTATGAAATGTTAGACCATTGATTTACAAAATTTACCTTTGAGTTACAATTTAAAGTTTTAAAGTTTATAAAATTATTAAAATGACATAAAACTTTGAGGACTATGGTTATAATATGGTGACACAAAATAAACATAACTAAATGTAATTATGATAAAAAAAACATATATATATATATATATATATATATATATACTTTTGAATGATAAAAATTGCACTAATGAAGACAATAGAAAAAAATTGTTATGTTCCAAAATCGAATTGTCATAGAAAATAGCACTAATGAAGACAATACAAACTTTATTTCAATATACATCGTTGGATAAATTAACTTACAATATTCCAAGGCATGTCAAAATACAATTACAGTTAAATTTAGATTTAGTGACGATATAAATAATTAAGTTCATAACAATAGATAAGGGAAATTTAACATCACAAAACATACTTGTATACATTTAATTAAATGGTGACCAAAGTTTGATTATTTTGGTTGAAATGTTGACGAAATTTGAATACCTGTATTAAAAAAAAGTCAACTTCTCCGGGCAATATGCAGTCATTTCGATGGTATAAATCCCTGAAAATTATACACATAATTATTTAATTGTTTGGGCTAATTATACACATAAATATCTCCGGGCTAATTTTTTAGGAATTTATACACATGAATTAATTATTGTTTGGGCTAACTACCGGGCTAATATTACCCGGTCATACTGTAATATTAAACATAAAATAGTTACCGGAGGGCATATAACTTCATTATTACCATAGAAAGCAAACGAATAGAAACAAAGATGTTTTGTGGTTACATTAGTTACTTGCTGATTCAAACCAAAAAATAATAATGATAATAATTTGCAATGTGAATTCAAATATATATATATATATATATATATATAATATTTAGAATTGGTTATCGGAAATATGTGGGTTTTATTTAAGGCATAAATCTTGAATTTAGACATTATTTACATTTACACATAAATAAAATGTAAAGTTTGATGATATTGAAAACTATAAAATCATATATATGTATCCATTATAATTTTAAAGAAATGTAGATTTAAAATTAAAAAAAAAGATCATTTTACATTAATTACAAGATGTAGCATTTATATTTTAATTCAAATAAAAAAACATACAAAGACAATTAGAGATAAATGAAAATTTAAAACATGTTTATAAATTATACTATGAGTACAAATAACACATGTTAATTAAAACATAATACTCTAATGAAATCAACATAAAAATGTATTGTCTTATACACATTTTGCATAGCTAATTTGACAACAAATATAAACAATATCTGTGTGTGTGTATAATTAATGAGTATCATAGTTTTTTATGATACCGGTTTTGTAATATTCAATTTCAAACAAATAATCATTGATAAACACACGACTGACAGCTGAGCCATAGGAATTTGAGACATAAACTTTCTCTACGAATGAAAATTATAATAAAAGTTAAAAATTATTATATGTAGTACGTAAACATTTGAAAAATCTGAAAAAAAAGTCCGTTTTAAGAATTTTGGAAAAAGTAAAACGTCTAATTGTGTCATAAATGTCTTCCAAAATTGATTTTAAAGAAATGTCATAACTCAAAACTAATAAATTAATTAGTGGTCAACATATATTGTAAAAGCTTAAAATCAAACGATTTACATATATAGAATGTATAAATGGTTTTGAAGTTGGCAAAATATAGTATCATTAATTATGATTATATCATTTTGGTCAAATGGTATAAGATTAAAAGTTTGTTGAGATTGAAGACATTAATATTGATAGTTGCGGTTAGAAACTATAAAAAATATTTTAAATTTATTAATTTCCGTATTTAATAGGATCTAAATTTGTTATACTTGAGACTAAATTGATGGTCAAATTTCGTAACTTATTAATGAATCTGAATTAATTTCCATAATCAACTGTATTAAATATTTTTTTAGAATTCAAAATTCAAAAAACTTTTCATTTTTTTAAGTTGACTAACTAAATAATATATAGTTAAAATAAATAAAAGGTAAATGTAAAGTTTGATGAGATTGAAAACTATAAACATCTTTTAAATTTTTCAAATTGCGTATTTAATATGGTATAAATTTGTTATGCTTAATAGACGGTTATATTAATAAAATACATTTAATATTAAT
Source organism: Bidens hawaiensis (assembly GCF_021521415.1). Taxonomy (NCBI): domain Eukaryota; kingdom Viridiplantae; phylum Streptophyta; class Magnoliopsida; order Asterales; family Asteraceae; genus Bidens; species Bidens hawaiensis. The sequence continues at coordinate 118,220 of NW_027491891.1, read as the reverse complement.
AGGAATTAGTATGTAGATAATATAAAATTTTAAAACATCATAGGAACTTCACTTAATACAAGAAACTTTTAAGTAGAATTTGACCTATAATAAAAATCATGGAAATGTGAAAATAAAGGAAAATCATGAAAAGTTTATTATTGTTTTTACGTAATTAAAATCATAAAAATATATTAAATAAAATTTGACCAATAATGAAAATCATGAAAATATATTAAATTGGATTTGGTAAAGATATTTTTAACAAATGGTGAAATTCAAACTCTATAATATATTTTTGTAAATTTCATATAAATGATGAGAATTGAATTTTGATATATATATATATATATATATATATATATATATATATATATATATATATATATATATATGTGTGACATTTGAATGGGGAAATCGGTTTCTAAAATGCCATATTAAATGTGTATAAATCTAAAAATGTAACGTAAGATAATATTGGAAATTATAATAACGTTTTAAATTGCGTTGACATTGGTAAATTAATTGGACTTTGACCAACAGCAATATAAGATTGATTATCTTACTATAGATAATTTAATGTCTTATAGAATAATCAACTAAATTTCATTTCCGGATTATATAATAATCAATTGAATTACATAAATTGTGAAAAATAAATAAATATACATGAATACTAATAGAAATATACATTAATATTAAACAAAAATAAAAGGCATCTTATCAAACAATCCTCAATCCATGAAATTAATTAGCTATATCAAGTTGGGGACAATAACCTGAAATGATAAAATTAAATATTAATATCACGTAATTAATAAATTACAAATTATGGAGGATTTGAATCATGTGAAAAAGTGTAAAATTGATGCTAGAATTTACAACCGGAAAATTTGAATCGCGTTACCGGAAAAACGAAATAGTGAAGATCTCCATTGAATCTTCGATTTTGATATATAACCTAAAGAGATTATAAGAAAAAATCATATAATTATTAATATAAACACAAACAAAAACATAAAACAAAAATAATTGTATTTGATATAAAACATCATGCTTGGGAATGCAAGACTTCTGTACATAGGCTTGAATTCTATTACCCTAAAACATTAATATTAACATTAGTAAAAAATTGTATGAATGATATAGAAAAATTAAGAATGTGTAGGAATACCATTTCGTCTTGCACAATCATTTCGATCGACCAATCCTCATCGGGCTTTGAATTGTCCTTCAGACGCTAGTACACTTTGAGGATACACCCACTGTTAAGAACATCAAGGTGGTTCAACATGGTGATATTTGTTGGCTCCATCTTGCTATGGTGAGAAATAAAAAATAAACAAAACATTAATATCTGAACAATAACAATTTTAAGCCAAAAAATAAAAAAAACATGGAGGATATAAAAAGAAGAAAAATTATAAACCTTAGAAACAAAGATAATCGTTTTTGCTAAAGCGGGTTTGATAGTGTACGAATTACCTTATGAAAGACAAGTATTTATACGGATTGAACTTTGGTATAATGGATTATAGAAGGAATGTATATAGAGAATTAATTATAAACAAAAAATTAGGGAATTTAAATTAAACCTAAATTAAGGTCGAAAATTAGGCGATTAGAATTAATGAATTTTGAAAATTTTTGGGTATATCTATAATGTTATTTGAAAATTTTAGTCAATTAGGTTTAATTTACAATAATATAATTAATCATCAATTATAATACTTGTATATCTAATATATAAAATTATATTATTAATATTAACAAAATTTTATCAATTTAACACAAATTGGTTTTTATTTATTACTAATAGCACAATTTTAATATAATTGAACATCAATTATCAATTCAATATTATCAATTAGAATATTTAAAAGTAAATTGTTTACAACTCAGGATTCCTCTATTTAGCATTAGTCAACGGGTCAACATGCTTATTTATAGTAAACCTTAAAAGGGCTTAATCAATTCCTTAATCATCAAATCCTTAATCAAATGAATTACAAAAATTAATTAAAATATACAACTTTCGTAATTAAATAATTTTGGTGATGCTAAATAGAGGAATTATGTATTTATAGTAAATGGGTCAACAATAATTAAATAGTTAATAGTAAATGTGTCAACATCCGTAATTAAAGAACCGTATTTATAGTAAACCTTAAGTATGGTTAATCAAATAGTTAATAGTTAACCAAATAATAAACAACAATTAAATAAAATATAGAAATTCATAATTAAAGAATTCTTGAATCAAATGGGTAATTCATTCCTAAATTTCTAAAATTTAATATTTGTATAAGTCAATTAGTGAAATTCATAAATTTTCATAAATATAATATTAGAACCAACTATACTAAAGTGAAATTGATAATCTTTGTATATTGACTCTTGTAACCTCTGTATACTGAATCCGATTGATGAATTATCAATTAATTATCTAAATTATGTATTATCTAAATTACATTAAAGATGGTGGAAAACATAATTATGTGAATGAAATCAATCAAAATCAAAAATTTTCATAAATTTTCAAAAATATAATATTAGAACAAATTATATTTAAATCCGTGATCTGTATATATTTAATCCTATTGATGAAATATCAATTAACTATCTAAATTATCTATTATCTAAAACAAAAAATTTAAAAATTAATTCATTATGAAATTTGTGAACGACAAAAAGATATTACATCAACCAAAGACATTCAAATTTGTGAATGAAATCAATCAAAATTAAAGAATTAATATTAATTTTTAAAAATAACTATAATTCATAATTAATTATGAATTATAATTAGTAAGTTGAAAGATAATTATAAAAGACTAAAGATTAAATCAAAAATGAAAGAGAATAATTAAATAGAATTAATTGTATCTTATTTAAATTTATTATTGATTTATTTTATTAAGATGAAAAATAGATAAGTGATTTATATACATGGAAAATATAACCAACAACCAATAAGAAGGGAGGAAATGGGCTTAAAGCCTATTGCTTTAATAGTATAGTTAGATCTAGTCTTCTAATTTGCTTTTACTTAATGAATTACGTTATTTAATTTCCATTTTTTTATTTTAAATTATTATTTATATATATATATTAGACCATGAGTGGTCATAAAGCCTCACCTCCGGGCATTATGCGACACGTGACGCCTAGTTATAGTTATGGTTTTATACAAAAATAGAGTGTAGTAATAAAGCCTCCATAATGCTTCATAATGCCTCAAACTCCATTATTTTATTATTATTTTTTTGCCTTACAACCACGTTATGTACAAAACGCCCAAAAAAAAGTAAGCTATAATGCCCGCACGGGGGGTGGGGGGTGGGGGGTGCCCCCGGCATTTTAGGCCATAACGCCTCCCCAAACTTGCCACTACGGGTCTTAGTTTCTATAAATTTAAATTAGTTTTGTATTTTTAATATTACATTTTTATTTATTTTAGTTAAATATCTATTAAATAGATATTATAATGATAAAAATGATGTGTGTTTCCATTGTAAAATGAAAATGATGGGAAAAGATGATATGGAAAAAGTGTGATCGCATAGAAATTATCTTGATGAATAAAGGGTATGACCAATTAAGTCCATATAAGTGGCTGCATTTTTTACATATTGCCTGACTAATCTACTTAGAAAAATCTACTTAAAACTTCGTCCTTATAACGTCGATTATAACGTCTCTGGTTCAGATCCATGCTAGTTGCCAAGGGCAACCAACCACCCAAATTTCGCTAAATCGACCATCTTAGCGTGCTTCCTTCTTATCTTAATTCCTTATGCAGTATCCATTTCTTTCGATTTAAAAAACATCAATCCAAAAGATAAGGACATGTTCTTATTTGATGGCGGAGCTTATATCTCTGAAGATGCAATTCAAGTAACCCCAGAAAATAAAAGTGGCACGGTCGTTGGGCGAGTGACATACACCGAACCGCTTCATCTTTGGGATAATAGCTCTGGTGAGCTGGCCGGCTTTACTACCAGCTTCTCATTCATAAAGTTATATGACCCAGCTAAACAACACCGTCAAGATTATGGCTTCATTTTCTTCCTTGCTCAGGATAGTTCTTCAATACATGGTGCTATGACTCCTGATCAGTCAGATACAACAGCCGATGATAGCATTGTTCTGCATGTTTGGGTGGAGTTTGATACTCATTGCAACGCTTGGGAAAACAGTTCCAATTGTGATCATGTCGGTCTCAACTTTAACTCCCGCACTTCTCTTAAGCAAACAAGGGCGCTTAAATGCATGTCAACCGGAAGCGAGTGTCTAGTGTGGATTCAATATTTTTCGGCTACCAAAACTCTTATTGTTTCCTTCGCTGGTTTCCTCCGCGATATATTGTCTGGAAGAAGGTGCAATAATATACCCAATTAATCTCCAGCATGAGTTGCCTGAATGGGTTGTTTTCGGGTTCGCAGCTACAAGTGTTGAGTTGCTTGATCGAAACACTATAAAATCTTGGATGTTCGACGGTAATGATATACAAGTTGATAAAAACAACGGGTCAGGAAACAAGACTGGGCTTGTGGTGGGATTGATTGCTGGAGTATTGGTTCTAATCACTCTTTTTGTTATTCTTGCACTAATCTTATGGAGGCAAAAGAAAAAACATGGTGATGAAGTGGAGGAAGTTGGATTTTCTATGGAAATGAACCATGAATTTGAGATGGGCGCCACCGGTCCTAGAAGATTCTCTTACCTTGAATTAACTCAGGCAACCACCGACTTTGCAGAGAAAGAGAAGCTTGGACAAGGAGGTTTTGGAGGAGTCTATAAAGGGTTTTTGAAAGATTTGAACTCATATGTAGCAGTCAAAATGGTGTCAAAGACTTCCAAACAAGGAATTAAAGAGTATGCATCGGAAGTCAGGATCATTAGTCGGCTGAGGCACAAAAATCTAGTGCAACTCATCGGTTGGTGCCATGAGAAAGGAGAACTTCTGCTTGTTTACGAGTATATGGAAAACGGAAGCTTAGACTCACATCTTTTCAAGGGAAAGAGCTTGTTGACATGGGGAACAAGGTACAAAATTGTTACCGGTTTGGCTTCCGCTTTATTATATCTACATGAAGACTGGGAGCAGTGCGTTTTGCATAGAGATATCAAATCTAGTAATGTGATGTTGCACTCAAATTTCAATGCAAAGCTTGGTGATTTTGGGTTAGCCAAGTTGGTTGACCATGAGAAAGGCTCCCAGACAACACTTTTGGTCAGCACCTTGGGTTATATGGCTCCTGAATCTGTAGTGACAAGCAAGGCAAGCAAAGAAACAGATGTGTTTAGCTTCGGCGTTGTTGCATTAGAAATAGTATGTGGGAGAAAAGCCATCGACTACAACGCTCATGAAAAGAAAATATGGTTACCGGAATGGGTTTGGGAGCTCTATGGGGCTGGGTCCATTTTCGAAGCAGTTGATCCACGTCTAGGGTTAGAATTTGACGAAGTTGAAGTCAAGCCTTTAGTAATCATTGAGTTATGGTGCGTACATCCTGACCCAAAACTTCGCCCATCAATGAGACAAGCGATTCAAGTACTAAACTCCGAAGCATCCCTCCCTATACTGCCTTCAAAGATGCCAATAGCGTCTTACTCAACAACACACATGCCATTGTTATATGGGGGCTCTAATGTGGAATTGCCAGCATCTTCATCTTATTTATATGGTTGTTGAATACCTTTATTTATATGTTTTCTTTAACCTTTGGGGTTGGAAGCCCCAACATTAAAAAAGTTTTAGATGAAAATTTTATAGTTTTGGTGAAACCACTTCATTCATAACGTACCACGCTACAGAAAAAAAAAGCTATGAATTTATGATTTGAGATTGCCAATAGACCAGGGCCTTCATGTCAGTGAAACTTGTTGGCTCACTCAATGCGAGAACCTGAAAACTAGAATTTAATATTCGCTATATACGGTTAACCAACTACGGAAAAGTCTACCAGTTATGAGCATAAGATGTGTTAAGGGTGGAGTTACGAGACCCATATGCAGCGAATGCAAGGTCTTGTTGAATCAGATTATGCGGCTTAAGTGATTTGGCCCATTTTTCAGACCCAAAATCCATCACCTAAACCCCTGATTTAGCCGATAAAGACTTTCCCTAGTATTTAGCCTTTTCTTTTCTTTTGTTCTTTCTTTTTTTATCTTGTAAACAATGATTCACACGTTTTTAAGTCTTTAATTTTAACATTTAATTACCAGCTTGTAAATTTAAATTTGGATACATATCAAATTTAGAATTTCCTATAGAAAGGCACCTTGGGCGATGGTTTAAGTATTCATTGTTGTATCTTTTTTGTGAGAATTTCTTCTTTGTTTACTTTTCTTGTTTTCTTTCTGCGTCATGCATTGCGAGATTTATACTTTTTGTATATGTCACAAGAATCTCGCAATTTTGACCTTATATTGTAAGATCTTGGCGAGGGAACTTTTTTTCAGTTTTAACAAATTAGAACATGCCACGTGGTTGCAAAAATCTGTAGATTTGTGCATCTAATTATACTATTAAACCAATAGACTTTAAGTAAACTTGACTTATTCCTATTGGTGGTTTCCTAAACTTTCCATCTATATCGACCACTTCTCTAATTTTCATGTGAATAAAATAAATCAAAATTAAATTAAAATAATCTACAATCAATTCTCTTTAATGATTAACTAGGTTATTAACCCGTGTATGATACGGGTGTAAATATTTAAATTTTAGAACAAATTCATATCATTTGAAAGAACAACATAAGTTGTTATATGTTATTCAGGACGGCAACATACTTTAAGTTGTAAATAATATTGGTACGAAAGCCAATGATTGTGAAATACAATGATAAACCCAAACAACATTCAAATTACAATATTTGAAAACATAATCAAAAGTTAAAAATGTAAAATTCATAAGCTACTAAAAAGATTTCCTTATAAACATATTTATTCTTTATTTGTAACTTTGTCTTCATTTTTTAATATAAGAATTTTAACACCACTCTTCGCTCTTGATAAAACTACATAGAGTTGTCTATGTGTAAACACCGGGTCTCTGAGATATATGTCAACTCTTGTTAGAGATTGACCTTCACTTTTGTTAATGGTCATTACTAAACAGAGTACAACTGGAAAGAACTATATTCTCTTCAATTTAAACGAAAGTTTCTTATATGAAGGTGTTAAACCACAACGAATTATATAAGTGAGAAAACCAGTATTAGTACCTGAAATAAATTTTACTACAACAAAACGCCTACCCAAATCAATTACTCGCAATCTAGTTCCATCACACAAACCGTTCTTCTGATCCATATTCCTTAGTAACATTGTTGGCACACCGACTTTTAGAACCAGATCTATGAGTCAAAATAGTTTTGTTCTTTTTGATTTTATTTAGCATAATGTGTTTATGAAAATTTTAGTTCAAATTAAAATATAAAAAAATAATTGGTATGATCTTACTTAGAAAACCAAATAACTGTTTTTTTTATATGGACCACAACTAAATTTGTGAATTTTGATGCAATTTTTGGAAACAATATAAATTGAGTTAACCAAATATAAGTAAAAAATAATGGAGAAATATCTTTGAGCCTTTAAATAACATAAAATGATTCGGATACACATCTTAATTAAAACATATATTTTAATTGGTTTTAAGAAAATAAAATAATATTGGATAACTGAAAGTTATGTTTTGTATCATTTATAAAAAAAATAGAAAAAAGAAATGTGTAAACATACATTCAGTGTTATTAAAAATTTGCTTATTAAAAAGGTATAATGTGGTTAATAATAAATATATTAAAAGTCGTTTATAATTTTCTGTTACAAGTGCCTAATTTTTAGTTAATAACATATTAATTTTTATTCTCTATATTTTAGTTAATAAACAAATTATACTTTAAAATAAAATGTTACCGTTCAAAATGTTAGTAAGTAGTTCTTTTGGCGTTGAGGCTGCACGTTTACAAAAAAAAGGCACTCTTAAAAACATTTTAAAGGGTAACTAAAAAATATTAAAATGACTAACTATTTGAATTGCCCCTCCTATTGGAAGACGTTGATTGACCAAAAATTACCTTTTCTTTAATTTTGAAGACATCTATAATAGAATATAATATGGTTAGTATAAGAAAAAGATGAACAACATAAATATAAAAACAGAATTTTATAAAGCATGATGTTTTGATTTTGCTGACTTACTGAAGGATTTTAATACACAAAACAGAAAAATTTGAAAACCGGGAAACCAAGTATTATTAACTTTAGTGACAATTGTAGGTTATTTATATTTGGTATTTACAGAGATATTAAAGACATGAAAATTAGAAATATTACACAGGAAACAACAATAACACAACTTACTCAACTTGATATGAAGATTATCGGCTAACTTGAATAGACATAGATGATCAGAAATTCATTTATGTAAAAGTATCTAACCCACCAATATATTTCTATAATAGTAGCCCATGTTACACATGGGTTGAAAACATAGAAACAACCATACAAATATAGACAACCATAAAATTTCATAACTAACATATTAAACCAACACAAATATTTAACATAAGTTTGTAACCAAAATAATAAACATTTAGATTGTGTACATAAAAACTTAATACTTACACAAACTTACTATATGTAAGGCCCCGTTACCGGTGCCCTACATTTGCTGTTGGATTTATTTATAAACATAGTTCTAAATATCAGAGTTAATTAAAACTTTCGCGGAATAACATAAAACATCAATAGTCATTACAAACATTCATAACCTTGTCTTTAAAACATAACTTAAACATGTCTTTTAGTTCAAAACATAAAAAATAGATCTTCAGATGTTAGCTTCTTTATTCTACCGCCATGTGTCCCCGCTCAAGCCAACTGCCTCATTCTACTCACCTGCGTGCATACTAAAAGTCAGCTACGCTGAGTGAGTTCTAGTTAATCACATAACATACAATACGTACACTTACCTTCCATTATGCATCTGAAGACACATAATAATTACGTTACTATTTTACTTTCATTACATAACTTCATACATACATACGTACATACTTTATTACTTTCATACTATATATTTACTGTCCATTCTATCTCAAATATTATTAGGGTCTGATCCCTTCCTTTTCTATCTCAGATATTATTAGGGTCTGATCCCTTCCTTTTCTATCTCAGATATTATTAGGGTCTGATCATTCTTTCCTTTGTCTATCTCAGATATTGTTAGGGTCTGATCCCTTTCTTGTCTATCTCAGATATTATTAGGGTCTGATCCCTCTTTACTTCTCTATCTCAGATATTATTAGGGTCTGATCCCTTTCTTCTCTATCTCAGATATTATTAGGGTCTGATCCCTTACTTCTTCATCTTCGTACACTCTGTCTTTACGTACTCGTAACATACATAACATTCTTTACTCTTTCATACACATTCATACATATATCTATCATACGCATCCATCTATCTCATACATACTTCCCTTGTCAATACGTGCAATATCCGAAGATCGTTCACGTACTGACAAGATTTCGATCACATTCAAGATATACATAATTAACATATAAATCATACATGACATACACTTACCATTTTAAGGTAAGTGTATTAACTATCACATCGAGTATGCACACAGCCCCGAAAACATAACAAGGAAATGGGGCTAGAAACTCGCCTGGATGCGGTTGCGTTCACCGTTAATAGTAATCCCTTTCTTTAATTGAGCACGGCTAACTGTATATCAATTACACTTATTAATTAACTATTACTACTCATATCGTATTTCTATCTTTATATAATCCACAACTAACGGGGGTTCGGGGGCAGCGCCCCTGGCGGCGGGGTCTAGGGGCGGCAGCCCCTAGCAGGGTCCAAGGGACAGAGCCCCTGGCTGGGGTTGAGCTGTTTGCTATAACGAATTAAGCCTAATTCGTTATCACAACACTGTCTTATCACATTTTCCACTACGATTTTAAATTATTATTTAATTTGCCCACTTGTTTGCTATAACGAATTAAGCCTAATTCGTTATCACAACACTGTCTAATTCGTTATATAATCTTCCTTGGTTCGTTATCCAGATTCGTTCCTTATTACCATCTGATTCGTTATCTCAAGACTTGATTCGTTGTCTCAGCATAGCGAATGAGCCTATAACGAATCACCAGATTCGTTATCTTATTTAACGAATGAGCCTATAACGAATCACCAGATTCGTTATCTTATTTAACGAATGGGTGATTAACGAATTAAGGGCTGATTCATTATCAATTCACACGAATGAGTCCCATTCGTTATGCACGCTTAACGAATTGATCCACCATAACGAACTATCAACAGTTCTTATCCAGATCTTTGACTCTAGGGTCAAACTCAAAATCGATAAGAACAAGAACAGTCAAACTATATCTGATCTGCCATTAAACGTTCATTTCTTAACAAAATATCATGATTTAGGTATCATTGGAATCGTTTAAGCAGCGCCTACAAACCCCAAGGGTCCAATCATCCAAATATCTGAGTTTACATGGTGCGATTTAGGTATATACATACGGGTTTTTCATACTAACAATTAACCTATCAAACTGTAATGGATTTCAGTGAGGTTTGTTTTGTTAGGCTCGTTTTTATCATATGCATACAGATCTAAGGCTACCTAAATGAATCGGGATCTAAAGGAACGATTTCTAGTTATAAACGTACCTTAAGCGAGTCAAACTAGGAACACGAGCTGGTCTTTGATGTTGTTTTGGTTCTTCACGACGATCTAGCACCAACAAGCTTGGGTTTTCGCCTTCGGATCTTGGTTCGGGTTAAACGATAGTGTTTGTGTGTGTTTTCTAAGGTGTAGGCTATGGTGTAGAGATGGATAAAATGGAAAGGATTATGGTTTAAGGGGTATTTATACTCCTTAAGCCCATGGACCTAAGGCCCATTCCATCTTTTATTCCATCTTCTAAAGTCCAAGCCCAACCGTGTACAGTTATTATCTAAACTGATAAACGACACAATATAAAATACAAAATTATTTTATTAATTCTTGACAAAAGCAGGATGTTACACTATACACCTAAATTAAAAAAATCAAACGAAGACATGAACATGTTATCATCATATTAGCCCACCATCAACTTCTTCGATTTTTAATTACACGGGTGAATAAACATATCAACAAACCTAATAAATATACATAACATATTCAAGCAACACAAATATGATACACAAGTTTTTGACTAAAAAGTTAAACATTTAGATTGTCTAGATATTGAAAGTTCAAAGTTAAAATAACTTAATGTACACTGAATAAAAAAAAACATTCACAAAGACTAACCTTGTTCTTTCATATTAACCCACCATCAAGTTCTTCAACATTCTATTAAAAGAAACTAATTTTGCTTCAACACCTGAAAATAAAAAAAAATAGCATCCTAATTAAATATACACCATATATTTAAAATCATAACATATTTAATAATAGGATAATACATGTGTTACACACGGGTGAAACATATTTAAAAATATAATATATACATAACATTATATAAATTTAATGAACTGCAAATGTTGTATCTATAAATAAATAATAATTTTACATGAATTATAAAACATCATAACTTATTTGAATCAAATACAAAAATATACAAAGACTAACAAATAGTTACCATGCAAATGTTGCATTTATAAATAAAATGATAATATTACCCGGTCATACTGTAATATTAAACAGAAAATAGTTATCGGACGGAAAATAACTTCATTATTACCATAGAAAGCAAACGAATAGAAACAAAGATGTTTTGTGGTTACATTAGTTACTTGCTAATTCAAACCACAAATTATAATGATAATAATTTGCAATGTGGATTCAAACATATATATTTAGAATATTTAGAATTGGTTGTCGGAAATATGTGGGTTTTATTTAAGGCATAAATCTTGAAATTTAGACATTATTTACATTTACACATAAATAAAATGTAAAGTTTGATGATATTGAAAACTATAAAATCATATATATGTATCTATTATAATTTTAAAGAAATGTAGATGTCAAATTAAAAAAAACATCATTTTACATTAATTACATGACGTAGCATTGTTATTTTAATTCAAATACAAAAACATACAAAGACAATCAGAGATAAATGAAAATTTTAAACATGTTTATAAATTATACCATGAGTACCAATAACACATGTTAATTAAAACATAATACTCTAATGAAATCAACATAAAAATGTATTGTCTTATACACATTTTGCATAACTAATGTCACACCCTGACCAAAGGCCGCGGAATATGCCGGGGTTCAACGATTTCCCATAAGCGCATGACACTATTTAAAGCGACAATATTTAACAAACTCATTTCATTTCACAACATCGAAAATGTTACATAACCAAATATCTATAAGTTAAATACAACAAAATATAGCAAATCAAATATTGTTCATTTTTGCTAATATCCTAACGGTATTTGTGACGTTTTCTTCACCGAACTCCATAATCAACCTAGATGCAAACTTGTAACATTTCATAAAATAAAGTTTATCAACACAAAGGTTGGTGAGCAATTCATAAGTTTGGACAATATGTATATAGTAAGAAACGCCACAATCTTGTATACAAAACCACAAATAAATAACAATAATTTGGATAATATGAGGTCGCTAATAAGAATACATTAGCGGCACCGTCTATAAGAGAATACCAAATAGATTTGGATTTCATGAGGTCGTTAATAAGAATACATTAACGACACCGTGCTATAAGACAATACCATATAGTTCACGGATTTATGATTCAACTCTCCAAAAGTGGTAAACACATAAGCATATAATCATGTAAGCATAGAACACCAAATCGAGCATTTATTTAAGTAAAGTATACAATAACGTTTGTGGTTTAAGACTCAAATATAAAGCATTTAATTTGAATAAGTATGAAGTGTCACCCCCAAAACAAAAGATGGAAAACGGGGGACGAATGTACTCACGTTCAAGTAATAAACTTGAAAGATTGATTATTTGGAGATTTTCCGGAACGACGAGTTAACGTATGAAGCCTAAAATAAAAGAAGTCTTGGATTTAGAAAGGTTGTCTTGAAGATCTTTAAATAAAATAATTGTTGCAAAAACTAAACAATTTAAGGTTCGAGGTTTAAAATGTAACTATTTAAGAATTTATAATAATAACCCTTTAAAAATGTGAGTTTGCTCAAAACCGGGTTAAAGTATCTAACCTTAATATTTACTTAACCAATGTTAAGTAATAAGGTGGGAAAAATGCTAAAATGCAAGTTCCATTGGGACAAAGATACTAAAACGGGTTTTTAACGAGTGTTCGGGTTGTCGGTTCGGGTCTTGACAAATGGTCAAACCCAAAGTCAACCTTCCAAAATATTAATTATTATGAGATAACTCATTAAAACATAATAACACTTACGCCTTGTTCTTGTGTTTTTTAACCAAGGAAAGAAAAGGAAAGGAGAGGGAATGATAAGAAAGGAAAGGAAAGGAAATTTTTTTTAATTAGGTGTGTTCTTGAGTTGGAAGAAAATTAGAGAAAAAGGAAAGGATAACTATGTTAAAAAATAGTTATCCTTAGTAATCATCCCATTTTTGGGAGGATAACTTATTGGGAAAATACATTAATTTAATCCTTCCTAACTTCTTCTACTCCTTTCCTTTCTATCCTAAAAAAAACTCCAGAAAACCCATTTTTTAACTATCCTTAGTTTTCCTTTCCTTTTCCTCCTTTAAAAAAACTCAAGAACAGGGCGTTAACCAAGTATGTGGATCTATTGTTTTAGAACTAACAACGTACGTTAAGAGAGTGTTCGGTTTTATTGGTCCAACTATGTTATGAGACCAAGTTGGATCCAACATTTCCAAGTACTTAAGAAAATAATTAAAATCAGTTTGTAAACTCTTTTTAAAGAGATGTACAAGTCTTGATGGCTAAAAACACACTTGTGTGTCTTAAGCGAGTAAAAAATCGGATTGGTTCGGTTTCCATCTCACAATATGTTCCTTGATGGTCTCCACATGCCCAAATATCATAGATCTTGTAGAATAATTTATAAATGAAAAATATTTAAGTTTTACAACTAAAAAGTTAACAACAAATCTTTTAAGCAAAAGTTTCGGTTTGGTTCAGTTTCCATCTCCTAACGAGTTCATAGATGGATTCCACATGCTTAATATCAAATAACTTGTAAAAATGATTTTAGAAACTCAAGTCTAACATTAAACATGTTTAAACAACTATTTTTAACCAAACTAGTAAGCAAAAGTTCGGTTTCCGGTTTACAGCTATTTGCGGTCGAACCGAAGCATAGACTCTTAAACCCATAACCATGGAACTTGTAAATAAGGTAAATAAACTAAAATGAGCAGAAGTTAAGCATAAATAATATGTATAAACAAGTTATATAAGTTTTCATATATCAAGAATACGAAGTCCTCCATGAAGCCTTGCCTTACAAGGCCCGAAATCTCACCGGCCGGAACCGGAGAAGTAACCACCGAAGGGAACAAAGGGCGTGATATTATATATACGTTGTACCACCATATTCAAGTGTTAGTAATGTTAGATTAACAAGTTAGAATTAAAGATTAAACTCAGGTTGACTTTTGGAAGTCAAACCTTCAAGAACACAATGAAAATAACCTTAAGATCTTTGAATTTGGGAGAGAAATTGGAGTTGTAGCAGGTGTAAATGAGGGGGAAAGGGTGTGTGTATATATAGGGGAAGGATTTGGGTCAAAGATGGGTGTTTATATCAAGATTTTTCATGCAAAAAGGGTCAAAAACGAACACAAAACAACAAAAACGAGTGCAGGTCTGCAGGGACCGTCGCACCCCGCGACCACAACACCCATCCCCCATCGCGTAGCGCGATGGGGTTGTTCATCAGCTTTTCAATATTTTCAAAAAAGGTAGTTTTGGCCCCGAAGTTCGTTTTAAGTGATTTTTAAGCGTTTTAAAGACGAAATGAATGTTTTCAAGACTCAACAAGTGTAAAACAATATTTCAACATAAAATACATCATTTTGATTATATCCAAGGTTTCAGTTTACAAAACGGGTCGGTTTACATCAATAAAGTTTACAAAACGGATACGAATCGAGACCCGAAATTGACGAATGTCACAACTAATTTGACAAAAAAATATAAACAATATGTGTGTGTGTGTGTAAATTAATGAGTATCATAGTTTTTTATGATACCGTTTTTTGTAATCTTCAATTTCAAACAAATAATCATAGATAAACACACGACTGACAGCTTAGCCATAGGAATTTGAGACATAAACTTTCTCTACGAATGAAAAATATAATAAAAGTTAAAAATAATTATATGTAGTACGCAAACGTTTGAAAAATATGGAAAAAAGTCCGTTTTAAGAATTATTGAAAAAGTAAAATGTCTAATTGTGTCATAAATGCCCTTTGATGTGCTAAAAGTAGTCTAATAATTATTAACTAAATTACGCTAATCTAGACACTAAGTAATACTCTAGACTCTCTAAACTACTAACCGGCAAGTGAACCAATCGACTTTAGTATTGCTAAGTAAGTCCGGATATCGAACCCACAAGACTCTTTAAATTACGTATATTAGCTAATTAGACTCGACTTACCGACACGACTATTTAATAATATTGTTTGAGGGGGTTTTTTAAACTAATTATTAATTAACTAAACCTAATTAATATAATAATAATAAAACATAATCATAACCTTAAAACTAATTAATTAATTAATAATAAACTTAACCTAATTACTTTAAACCATTAAACAATTAAACGCTTAGGTTAATTCAGATGATAAAAGCAACTACCTAGGCTAGAATCCCCAAAGTTACAGTTATTAATTAAGTGGGAAACTTAAGTTATGGGACTGGGATCGTAAAATAGATGTAACATCCTAAATATTATAATGTTAAATAAAGAAAGTTACGTTTAGTGATTTCGCGTCATTAATTAATTAATATCGAGTAAAGAACGGATCATGGACTTAGATTAATTAAGGTGGATTAAGTGGTAATGGGCTTTAGGTCCATGGGTTTCAAGAGGTATAATACCCTCTTAAACCAACCTAAAACCCTAAACCCTCATTTATATCCATCCTAATCTCTACACACTCAAAAACACACACACACTTCCTTATTACTATTTACGGCCGAGAGAGAGGAAGCGGGTGAAACGACCAACTAACATAGAATAGCAATAGATCTCTCATATACGAGCTAGATACAAGATAACCAAGCAAAACGCGACCAACCGAACGTATAAAAGGTATGTTTTGATCCTAAAGTTTACGTTTTTATAAACGTTTAGCCTTGAAACTTAGAACGAGAATAGATCAGGGGTAAACGAAATGTAAAGTTGTAAAATTGATGCTAAAATGAAACTAATGAACCCTTAAACCTGTGCCAATCGATTAAATGGAAAGATATAGTCTTGAACGTTTAAAGGTCCAAACTTTATGCGCTTTTGGGTCAAGTTTTATCCGAAAATGAACATGAGAACGTTTACGGGTTTGGTTACTATCATCTCCAAGGTTTCACGACGAAACGGATATGAGTAAGGGGTTAACGAACAGGATCTGCTGCTGAGCAACTTCGCCTGCAAGCCAACTTCGCCTGCAAGCCAACTTCGCCTGCACGCTAAGTTCGATGCAAGCCAAGTTCACTGCAAGCCAAGTTCGCCAGTAGGCAACTTCGCCTGCAATGTAAATTCGCCTAAGGTTTAACTTCGCCAAGTTAAATTCGCCACTGGTCAAGTTCGCTGATGCCAAGTTCGCCTAATGATAAGTTCGCCAAGTTAACTTCGCTGAATGATAAATTCGCTTAATATTAAGTTCGCCAAAAGTTAAGTTCGCCAAAAGTTAAGCTCGACCCCAGCCAGGGGCTCTGCCCCTTGGACCCTGCTAGGGGCTGCTGCCCCTAGAACCCCGCTGCCAGGGACGCTGCCCCCGGACCCCCGTTCGTTGTGGGTTATAATTGAACTAGAAACACAATATAGATAGCGATAGATGATTGATACGTGTATTGTTATACAGTTATTCGTGCACAGCTCAAGAAGGGAATAACAATTAACGGTGAACGTAACCGTGTTCAGGTGAGTTCTAGCCCCATGTATGTGTTATGTTTTCGGGGCTGTGTGCATACTCTACATGTTTGTTAATACGCTTATCCTAAGTGATAAGTGTATGCCTTATGTGAATGATGTGAAATGTATGAATGATTGCTTGATGGTACGTGAACGATCTTCGGATATTACACGTACTGTCAGGTTGTAATGCTATGTATAAGGAAGGTATGATACGTATGCTTATGTGTATGAACGTGATAAAGTTAATAAAAGAAGGAAAGGTATGGTTGTATGGATACGAAAAGGGTACCGAGTCCTAATAATACTCGAGGTACGATGTATGGTTGTATGGTAACGAAGAGGGAATCGAACCCTACTAATATTCGAGAACTAGGGAACCGAACCCTACTAATATTCGAGGAAAGAGGGTACCGAGCCCTAATAATACTCAAGGAAGGAGGGTATCGAGCCCTAATAATACTCGAGGAAGGAGGGTACTGAACCCTAATAATACTCGAGGAAGGAGGGTACCGAGCCCTAATAATACTCGAGGAATGTAGGGCGTAATGCTCTTTATAACGTAAGATATGAAAGCAAGTTAGTACAAAAGAAAGTATGAAAGTATGAATGAAAGAATATAAGTTTGTGTGTATTGTATAATGTATGATTAACTAGAACTCACTCAGCGTAGCTGACTTTTAGTATGCACGCAGGTGAGTAGGATGAGGCAGCTCGCTTGAGGAGACACGTGGCATTGAATAAGAGGCTGGCATCAGAAGGCTCAAGACGTGATATGTTTTAATTACTTTGTTTTTGAAAGACAAGTTGTTTGTTTAAGACAAGTTTTGGATTGTTACGAAATGTTTTATGAAAGTTTTTAATGTTCCGCGAATGTTTTAGTTAACTCTGATATTTAGAACTGCGTTTATGAGTAAATCCAACACGAAAGTAGGGCTACCGGTAACGGGGCCTTACAATAGACCCTTGACAGAAAACCCGAACAGGACCCTTGAACTTCAAGAAGACGCATATGGATTTCTAAAAAGTTTTAAGACACACCAGTTTTATGGATTAAACTTCCTTACGATTATTTAATAATTTATGTTTAAGTATCTTTATGACGAAAACCTACCTTACAGCGCGGAATTCAAAGATAGCAAAGCAGACTCAGTTAACTTAATAGACTAAGCTGACAATCAAACCTAGACAGACTCCTAACGAAGAACTAAATCTAGCAATCCTGACCAACAAAGATCTATCAATAGCCTATCACCTGACTTTCTAGGCTGGCAGTTCACTTTTATCTATTTAATTAGTTTTATTGTTTCTATAATCTTAATCGATATCAATCATAAACTAGTCAAGAACACACAGTAAATGACCTAACAAAACCTTATCCTATGAAACAATCAACAAGGGTAATGTGAAACAATAAATCTAAATAAATAAAACCAAGTAATCATACGCATCAATTTTATCAAACTCAACAATTTACTTAAAACATAAAATTCATAACGAAAATAATACCAATCAAAATCAAACCAAACAAAGGTTCATCACAAGCCTAGGCAGTCTAATAAGTTTAGCCTAGCATATTAAAATCAAAGAAACTAAAATAATTAAGTGCAACAACCAAGCTCATGATTAAAATATTAAATTCAAACTGAATAGTAATGATGCTTGGTTGAGTAGGTGTTGAACCCGAACGATCTCCACTTGAACCAAAGGCTTTCTTCTTTATTTTCTTCTTCTCTTCTTGCGACAAAACCCTGTCAAAACCTCTGTTCGTTGACTCTTTTTTTTGTGCGTAGGGTTATGTCTCAAAAAATATGCCTGTAAGGCCTTGTTACCGGTGCCTCACATTGGACGTTGGATTTACTCATCAACATAGATCTAATCATCAGAGTTAATAAAAACATACGCGGAATATTAAAACTTTCATAACATCACAATAATAAGTCATAACTTGTCTTAAAACAACCATCTTGTCTTTCAAAAATCAAAACATAACATAATAAGTCTTCAGATGCCAGACTCTTATTCTTCTGCCATGTGCCCCGCTCAAGCCAGCTGCCTCATTCTACTCACCTGCATGCATACTAAAAGTCAGCTACGCTGAGTGAGTTCTAGTTAATCAGGTAACGTACAATACGTCTTTACACATTCATATACACGTACCTGAAAGTAAATATACATACATAGTTCTTTACCTTCCTTCGTACGTTCATACTATCATACCTTCTTTCTTTCCTTTTATACATACAAATATACATATACCTCGTCCTAGGTCATTCGTAGATATTATTAGGGCCTGTTCCCTACATTCGCGGATATTATTAGGGTCCGTTCCCTACATTCGCGGATATTATTAGAGTCCGTACCCTACATTCGCGCATATTATTAGGGTCCGTTCCCTTTCTAACCATACCTTCCATACCTTTCTATACATTCTTAATTATAACTTCCATAGCACATACATAATTTGTATATCATACATATATATATCGAGCATATCTTTAAACTATCCCTTGACGATACACGCAATATCCGAAGATCGTTCATGCATCATCAAGCATTCATTCATACATAAATCATATAAGACATACACTTACCATTTAAGGTAAGTGTATTAACAAATCACATCGAGTATGCACAAAGCCCCGAAAACATAACAAGGAAGTGGGGCTAGAAACTTACCTGAATGCGGTTACGTTCACCGTTAATGGTAATCCCTTTCTTTAGCTGTGCACGACTAACTGTATAACAGTTACACGTATCAATTACTATCACTACCATATTGTCTTTCTAGTTTAATTATTACCCTCAACGAACGGGGGTCCGGGAGCAGCGCCCCTGGCAGCGGGGTTCTAGGGGCGGCAGCCCCTAGAGGGGTCCAAGGGGCAGATCCCCTAGAAAAATTTTATTTCCATTAACTGTCTTAACACATTTTTCATTAAGATTTTAAATCATTAATTAATTCGCTATCTCCTTCGCCATAACGAATTAAGCCTAATTCGTTATCTAATTCGTTACTTTTCATTCCGATTCGTTATCCTTGATTCGTCATCGTATCACCATCTGATTCGTTAGATTAGTTCGTTACCTTTCCTGATCTGATTCGCTAGCTGATTCATTACTCTAGTTCGTTATCTTTAATGTGGCCTGATTCGTCATCTTAATATAACGAATGGGCAGCTAACGAATTAAAGGTCCATTCGTTATCAATTCACACGAATGAGTCCCATTCGTTATGCACGCGTAACGAATTGATCCACCATAACGAACTATCAGCAGTTCTTATCCAGATCTTTGACTCTAGGGTCAAGTCAAAATTGATAAGAACAAGAACAGTCAAACCTCATCAGATCTACGATTAAACCTTCGATTCTCAACGAAACAACATGAAATTGGTATCAATGGATTCGTATTCTTCTCGCCTACAAACCCTAGGTATCCAATCGGCCAAACATATGCGTTTAAAGGGTGCGATTTGAGCATATATACATACGGCTAGCTTTTCCTATAATTAATCCATCAAATTCTATCGAATTCCAGTGATATATGTTGCGTTGGATTCGTTTTTACTAAAATCAAACATGATCTAGGATCCTCTAAACAAATCCGAACCTAAATGAACGATTTCTAACAATAAACGTACCTTAAACGAGCCAGTTTCACAAACACGAGCTGGTATTGATGTAGTTTAGGTTCGTTACAACGTTCTAGCACCAATAATCTCGGGTTTTCGCCTTTGGATCTTGACTCGGGTTATAGGATAGTGTTTGTGTGTGTTTTTGATGGTGTTAGCTATGGTGTAGGTGTAGAGATAAAATGGAAAGGTTTTGGGTTTAAGGGGTATTTATACTCCCTTATGCCCATGGGCCTAAGGCCTATCCCATTTCTTATTCCATCTTCTAATGTCCAAGCCCACCATCTCATAGTTTATTGTTTAAACCGATACACGACACATTATAAAATTAATGAAATTTATTTTATTAACTCATAATCAAAAGTAGGATGTTACAATACCGACCTCCCCTTTTATAATATATGGCTCCCCCTTCCTTAATTATATATCTTCCTGTTCAAGAAAACTCCTCTTTAATTTAACAAGGATCCATATTATTGTTATTATTCTTTTTGGGCCTTGGAAAGAACTCAAGTAAATATGGTGGACCAGTCTTCATATGTGCACACTGTATACTAGCATCAAACAATTAAAAAATTAAGATGAATTTAAAACAACTTGAAATAGACTCCACGTGACTTTTCTTTATTTCTTTTTTCTCGTTTTGTAAACACAATCATGATTTGGCATGTAGTTAAATTTTAATAGCCAACATGTAAAATTAATTATGGAGATATATGAAAAGCAAAATAAATAAAAATCATTTAAAGTTTCACTAGTTGGTTTCAAACTTAGTTAAAGTACTCAATTTAGCACATTGTCTCATGAAATCCTTAAAATATAAATATGAGCCATTTAGTAATATTAAATAAAAACTTAGCTCAAAGTACTTAAAAATGTGGGAAATATTTATATAATAATAGGTATATTTTAGACCAAATCACCCTCCAAAATTGATTTTAAAGAAACAACATAACTCAAAACTAATAAATTAATTAGTGGTCAACATATGTTGTAAAAGCTTAAAATCAAACGATTTACATATATAGAAAGTATAAATAGTTTTGAAGTTGGCAAAATATAGTATCATTAATTATGATTATATCATTTTGGTCAATTGGTAGTTAGTTATTATAATATTTGATATTCTTAAAATACAAAAATCTTTGTAACAATATTATTAGTGTGAATTAAAATAAATTAGAGTTTAAATGATTTAATTTGACTTTCATTAGATCTATAACCATTTTGGAAATCATTAATATTTAAATAATTTGATTTTTGGTAATACGATCATAATATAATATTAATTGTGTTAATAATAAACGGTTTTTAAAAATATATCGGACAAATAATATGGAAAATGACAACAACTGATTTATAAAGTATAAAAATCTTTTAACTTTCGTTGAGATTGGTGAAATAATGTTTGCTAATATTAAAAATAAATAATGATGATTAGTACCTTCTTTAACAATCAATTTCATTATATATATATTTTTTTCAATTTTATACATTAATTTTGACATTTATCTCTAATTAACAATTTGTCAACTATATAAGATTAAAAGTTTGTTGAGATTGAAGACACTAATATTGATAGTTGGGATTAGAAACTATAAAAAATATTTTAAATTTGTCAATTTCCGTATTAAATATGATCTAAATTTGTTATACTTAAGACTAAATTGATGGTCAAATTTCGTAACTTATTAAGGAATCTGAATTAATTTCCATAATCAGCTGTATTAAATATTTTGTTAGAATTCAAAATTTTAAAAACTTTTCATTTTTTTAAGTTGACTAACTAAATAATATATAGTTAAAATAAATAAAAGGTCAAGGTAAAGTTTGATGAGATTGAAAACTATAAACATCTTTTAAAATTTTCAAATTGCGTATTTAATATGGTATAAATTTGTTATGCTTAATAGACTATTATATTAATAAAATACATTTAATATTAATAGGAAATAGTATGTAGATAATATAAAATTTTAAAACACCGTAGGAACTTCACTTAATACAAGAAACTTTTAAGTAGAATTTGACCAATAATAAAAATCATGCAAACGTAGAAATAAATGAAAATCATGGAAACTTTATTATTGTATTTACGTAATTAAAATCATGAAAATGTATTAAATAAAATTTGACCATTAATGAAAATCATGAAAATATATTAAATTGGATTTGACAAAGATATTTTTTAACAAATGGTGAAATTCAAACTCAATAACATATTTTTGTAAATTTCATATAAATGATGAGAATTGAATTTTGATATATATGTGTGTGTGTGTGTGTGTGTGTGTGTGTGACATTTGAATGGGGAAAATCGGTTTCTAAAATGCTATGTTAAATGTGTATAAATCTAAAAATGTAACGCAAGATAATATTGGAAAGTATAATAGTGTTTTAAATTGCGTTGATGTTGGTAAATTAATTGGACTTTAACCAACAATAATTTAATTCATTATCTTACTATAGATAATTTAATGTCTTATAGAATAATCAACTAAATTTCATTTTCGGATTATATAATAATCAATTGAGTTACATAAATTGTGAAAAATAAGTAAATACATGAATACTAACAGAAATATACATTAATATTAAACAAAAATAAAAGTCATCTTATCAAACAATCCTCAATCCATGAAATTAATTAGCTATATTAAGTTGGGGACAATAACCTGAAATGATAAAATTAAATATTAATATCACATAATTAATATATTAAAAATTATGGAAGATTTGAATCATGCGAAAAAAATGTAAAATTGTTAGAATTTACAACCGGAAAATTTGAATCGCGTTACTGGAAAAACGAAATAGTGAAGATCTCCATCAAATCTTCGATTTTGATATATAACCTAAAGGGATTATAAAAAAAAATCATATAATTATTAAGGGTTTGGATCAAATACAAATGAAATTAACGTGCTAAATGTGAGAATCAAGTAGAGTAATTATATATACAAGTAGAGTAATTATCATAGAGTAATTATGAAATTACTCTATGATAATTACTCTACTTGTATACATAATTACTCTACTTGATTCTCACGTTTAGCACGTTAATTTCATTTGTACGTTAACTTTCCCCTAATTATTAATATAAATACAAACAAAAATATAAAACACAAATAATTGTAATTGATATAAAACATCATGCTTGGAATGCAAGACTTCCATACATAGGCTTGAATTCTATTACCCTGAAACATTAATATTAACATTAGTAAAAAAATTGTATGAATGATATAGAAAAATAAAAATGTGTAAGAATACCATTACGTCTTGCACAATCATTTCGACCGACCAATCCTCCCCGGGCTTTGAATTGTCCTTCAGATGCCAAAGTTTCAAAATACGCACATTCAGGATACACTCACTGTTAAGAACATCCAATTGGTTCAACATGGTGATGTTTGTTGGCTCCATGTTCCTAGTGGTAAAAATTAAAAAAACAACAAAAGTTTAATGTATTAAAAATAACAGTTTTAAGCCAAATACTAAATAACAAAATGGACGATATAAACACAAGACAAAATAGAAACCTTAGAAACAAAGACAATCGTTTTTGCTAAGATGGTGGGATAGTGTAAGAATTGTGGTGTGAAAGTGAAGTATTTATACGGATTGAATTTTGAGAGAATGGAATATAGAAGGAATGTATATAGGGATTTAATTTAAAACAAAAAATTAGGTAATTTCAATAAACTTAAAGTATGGACGAAAATTAGGGAATGAGAATTACTTGATTTTCCAAAAATTTGAATTACTCAAATGTAATGTGGTCAAATTAGATTATAATATTATAAATACAAATGAATTAAATTCATATATTAAATCTAGACTATAATTAATCAAATTCCAAATGATATACCACCTTTAATTAAAATATACAAATTCCGTAATTAAATAATTCCTTAATCAAAAGGGTGATTCATTCCTAATTTACATAAATGGTCTACAAGTCAGAATTTATACTCCAATGGGTTAAATTTGTATTTCTCAAACGGTCAATCTATATGAAGTTATAAAAAACATATATCAATTACATCAATTACATTTTATAATGCTCCAATGATAAAATTTAAATTTAAAATCAACCTCATATATTTAAATCATTAATTGCTAAATTTAGAATAAGTCAATCGATCAACATCCGTATTTATAGTAAGCCTTATGGATGCTTAGTCAACTAGTTAATCAAATAATAATTAATAATTAATTAGCATACAGAAATTTCATAATTAAAGATTTCCTTTTGTTAGGTTCTTAAAAGGTTTTAAATTTAAATTTTCAAAACGGTATATATGACGAAATTCACATTTATGGATGGTTCTTATTATTTTATTCCTAAAGGTTTGGTTAATAATTATACATAGTATAATTGTTGATATAAGTAAAATTTCATATTTGTGTGAGTCATTCGGTGAATTTCATAAATTTTCAGAAATATAATATTAGAACCAATTATACTAAACTTAAATCCATAATCTATGTATATTGAATCTTATTGATGAAATATCAATTAGTTATCAAAATTATCTATTATCTAAAATACATTAAAATTGTATTGTTAATGTGACATGACTATTCTTTTTCGGGTAATACACTATTTTATGAGAACTATTAAATAGTAACTACCTCGCCAAAGTGAATGAGTATTTGACATGTGAAGAATAACTGAACTATTTTAATATGATATAATTTAGTAGTGATAATTTCGTAAATATCATTAATTACCTAGAAATTCCCCAAAATGAATTTTATTAGCCGTAGTCAAAATTATGAATTATAATTATTAACTTGAAAGATAATTATTAAAGATTCAAGATTAAAATTAAATTAAATATGAAAGAGAATAATTAAAGAGAATTGATTGTATCTTATTTAAATATATTATTGATTTATTTTATTAAGATGAAGATTAGACAAGTGATTGTTATAGATGAAAATGGACTTAAAGCCTATTGCTTTAATTGTATAGTTAGATAATTATAATTATTAATTATGAATTTCTATTATTTCTATTATTATGTATTCATTATTCATTATAACATAAATTAACTTAAAAACCCAAATCAGTTATCTCCTATTTCACGATTCCATCCTCTTCCACCGATCTCAACCTTCAATTCATTTATCCGGCCAATTCACCGTCCACCATCGATGAAGCCGTTCAGCAGCCGGACATTTAATCTACAGCATATCGGCCTACCCATGACTGTGTTATCACAATCCATCAACGTTACACCGGTCACGTAAATCATCAGGTTTTATTTTTTGTATTTTGATTCAATTGAAACTATATTCTTTTTTTTATTATTTCATACACAAATTTAGGCTTCCCACCAGGTTTAATTTATTTTACTATAATTGGTTTTAATTTTAGATTTATGAAATTTGACCGATTGACTAATTAAAAATTTAACCATTGGAGTATAACTCTAGATCCATAATGAATTTCTGTATATTAGGAAAAAATCGGTGGTAACGTGGTGTATATCATAATGATTCTAATTTAGAAAAAGAATCAACCATTTGATTAACGATTACTTTAATTAAGGAATTTCAAAATTATAATAAATTATGATATATACGTGGTATATATTATTTTAACATAATTATTAAATCAACAATATGATTAAGGATTTAAATATATCATAATTATTCTAATTGTTGTTTAACTATATTAATGGTAACAAATAAAAAACAAATTGGTAAATTATTTTTGCACAGCTTATATCAATTACTTACTTATTAGTTTGCTGATTAATTATATCATGTTGACTATTTTTATAAATTTCAACCATATAATTAAGGATTTAAATATATCATAATTTATTATAATTTTAGATAAACGAGAATTGATAATCAATTTTAGATATCAATTTTAATTATTTTGTATTTATAATATAATTTAACAACATTACATTCAAGTATCCCAAAATTTTGAAAATCCCTAATTAAGATCTCTTAATTTTCATTCATAATTTAAGCTAATACAAAATACCTAATTTTATGTTTTTAATTAATTACATTTATACATTCCTTCTTTATTCAACTCTCCATAAATTCAATCATTTACTACTTATGTATCAATACTATGACTTTGACACAAGAATTCTTACACTATCACACCATATTTAGCAAAAACGAATTGGTTTGTTTGTAAGGTTTATTTTGTTTTTTTGGTTAAAAGTGTTATTATTCCGAAATTAATAAATTGTTTATTTTTAATTTGTCCCTACTAGGAAGATGGAGCCGAAAACATCACAATGTTGAACCAATTGGATGTGCTAAATAATGACTGTGTCCTCAAGGTGTGTATTTTGAAACTATTGCGTCTCAAGGACAATTCAAAGCCCGGGGAAGATTGGCCGATATAAATGTTTTGCAAGACGAAATGGTATATTCAAAGCCCGGACCAAAGTTCCATTTAGTCCACATAATATATTGTTTAACATTTATTTAATTTTATCATTTCAGCTTATGGCTCCCAACGAGAATAGCTAATGTCATGGATGGAGTATTTGCTGCAAAAATGTCTTACTTTTTGTACAAGATTTGGATGTATATTTTTTTTATTATTATTCATGTATTTATGTGTTTTCCACAATTCATGTAATTTAATTGATTTTTATATAATCAATCTTATAAATTAATTTATTTCTGTTTTTAAAAACCGAAGATGGCCACTTTTTTTTTGTTTTAATATTCTCTAATCTCAATAAACTTTGCATTTTTTACATTTGACCAATTTTTAATTAGGCATAATTGTCAAGAATTAGCGATTCGCCTAAATTATTCCGGAAAAATTAAAAAATAAACTAATAAACTAAATAGAAAATAAAAATTTTCCATCTTTTATATTTGACCAATTTTTAATTAGGCATAAATGTCAAGATAAAAAAGAATTATCTAATGAAATTTATTGTTAAATAAGGTAATGAAGCTAAAGTTTTGACAATAATTTCGTGATAATTAAAAAATAATATTATATTGTTTAGTTAGTAAACTTCTAAAAATATGAAAAGTTTTTTATAATAATATTTACATTTTTTTATTTCTGTTTTTAAAAACCGAGATTGACCACTCTTGCAAAAATCTTTTGTAGTTTTAATAGTTTTTAATGTCAACAAATTTTCCATCTTTTATATTTTTTATATTTGTCCAATTTTTTATTAGCATAAATGACAAATTTAATGTATACTGAAAATTTAAATAATTTACTTTCGATTATACTCGAAAGTAAATAAGTTTTGTATTAAATACACATTAATTTATTTGACCAATTTAATATGTTGTTTATTACTTATTTCAAATTTATATTTAAAAAATCTTAGATATTCACTATAATTACTTATTTATGCTAATTATTGATCATCTTTAGTTATAATGATACATTCCAATCATTTATACATTTATTTAGTTACGCTTTTAAGAACCAAATTTTGATCACTCTTTTGTAGTTTTTAATAGTCTCCAATCACAATAAATTTTCCATCTTTTATATTTGAACAATTTTTAATTAGGCATAAATGTCAAGAATTACCGATTTGTCAATTATTTCGGCAAAATTAAAAAGTAAACTAATAAACTAAATAGAAAATAAAAATTTTCCATATTTATAGTTGGCCAATTTTTAATTAGGCATAAATGTTAAGATTAATATATACAATTGAAAAAATAATTAGCTAATGAAATTTATTGTAAAACAAGGTAATGATGCTAAAGTGTTGACAATAATTTCGTGATAATTAAAAAACTTAATAGTATATTGTTTAGTTACTGAGTTTCCAAGAAAAATGGAAAAATTTATAATAATATTTACATTTATTTATTTCTGGTTTTACAAAACCGAAATTGAAGACTTTTGCAACAATCTTTTATAGTTTTTAATAGTATTCAATGCCATCAAATTTTCCATCTTTTATATTTGATCAATTTTTAATTAGTATAAATGACAAATTTAATGTATCCTGAAAATTTAAAAAATTACTTTTGATTATAGTAGAAAGTTAATATGTTTTTAATTAAATACACATTAATTTATTTAACCAGTTTAATATGTTGTTTATTACTTATTTCAAATTTATATTTAAAAAATCTTAGATATTCACTATAATTGCTTATTTCTCCATTATTTTTTGTAAGGCCCCGTTCCCGGTAGCCCTACTTTAGCGTCGGATTTACTCATAAACACAGTTCTACAAATCAGAGTTAATCAAAACTTTCGCAGAATATACAACTTTAACCGTTTATTACAAATATTTAATCTTTTCTTTAAAACCATAACATATATTTAACACATCGTTTCTTCCATCTTCAGATGCCAGCCGTTCAATCCATGCCATGTGCCATCCTCATGCCGGCTCTTTAGTTCGCTCACCTGCGTGCATACTAAAAGTCAGCTACGCTGAGTGAGTTCTAGTTAATCAAGCAACTTACCATACAACCACTTCATGCAATATGTATGTATCCGAAGACACATAACCCACTGTCTAACATGTCCACCTTACCACTTAACCACTTAACTGCCCCTAACCACTTAGCCACTTGTTTACGGAAACACATAGAGGCTTGCCCTCTCACGTGTTCACGTTATGCCACTTAATAACAGGGGCACGTATAGGCCTTCCCTATCACGCACTCGCGTTATGCCACTTAATAACGAAGGCACGTATAGGCTTTCCCTATCACGCACTCACGTTATGCCACTTAATAACGAAGGCACGTATAGGCTTTCCCTATCACGCACTCAAGTTATGCCACTAACACCCTTACTAGACTCTTGCCACTTCTAACACACTCTACCTCTACCTGCCTATATCACACTTCATATCAGTTCATTATTTACGTAATAAGCAGGTCACATCATAACATTCATAGACACTAATAACCACTTGGAATTTACTATCCTTGGTGATATGTGCAATATCCGAAGATCGTTCACGTACCGACAAGCATTATATAATAGCTACCTCGTATAACATCTATAGCATACACTTACCACTTAAGGTAAGTGCATTCACACTTCACATCGAGTATGCACACAGCCCCGAAAACTTAACAAGGAAATGGGGCTAGAAACTCACCTGAATCCTGTTACGCTCTCCGTTAATCGTTATTCCCTTCTTGAGCTGTGCATGGCAAACTGTATAATATTTACATGTATCAATTGACTACTACTACTCATGTTGTATTTCTGTCTTTATATAACCCACAACGAACGGGAATCCGGGGGCAGCGCCCCTGGCAGCGGGGTCTAGGGGCGGCAGCCCCTAGCAGGGTCCAAGGGGCAGAGCCCCTGGCTGGGGTCGAGCTGCCAGGTCAGCTTGGAAAAATTTTATTTCCATTAACTGTCTTAACACATTTTTCATTAGGTTTTTAATTATTTTCCAACTTGCTAACTCCAGCGAACTTATCATTAAGCGAACTTATCATTAAGCGAACTTAACAATAAGCGAACTTAACATTAAGCGAACTTGTATACGAGCAAACTTATGCAAGCGAACTTATACAAGCGAACTTATACAAGCGAAATTATACAAGCGAAGTTGGCCACCAGCGAACTTATTTGGCTGGCGAAGTTAATTAGTTAGGCGAACTTGCTTGCAAGCGAACTTGCTTGCAGGCGAAGTTCGCTTGTAGGCGAAGTTGAGCATTAGCGAACTTACTCAGGCGAAGTTAATCAGTTAAGCGAACTTGCTTGCAAGCGAAGTTAAGCTTGCAGGCGAAGTTGCCCAGCTGCGCCTCTGTTCAATCTTAATCCCCCAAAATCATCATCGTTTTACTGAGAGATCCATGGGTATGGTATTTGACTAACCCGCGATCATTCCTATGGTCGTTTTTGGATAAGATTTGACCCGAAAACACGTAAAGTTTGGACCTTTAATTTCATGAACGTTCAATACAAGATCTACGGTTTATCCTAAACGAACCGTACATGTTTATAGGTTCGTTAGGTTTGTTTTAACGTCAAGTTTGCTACTTTAATACTCGTTTATACCCTATCTTTGCTAGGTTCGAGTTTCACGGATAACCGTTCATAAAAACGTAAACTTTAAGGATAAAGGACATACCTTTACGTGTTTTTAAGGTTACGGTTATCTTGGTGATGAACTAAAATCTTGTATCTTGCTTGCACGCTCAAGATCTATTAAGTTATAGGCTCGGTTTGGTCTCGGATTGCTCCTTAGCTCGCGACCGTATATGGTGTAGGAGGTATGTGTGTGTTTTTTGAGTGTGTAGAGATTAGGATGGATAAGATGGATGGAATGGAAAGGATTAGGGTTTAAGGGGTGTGTGTTTTTTGAGTGTGTAGAGATTAGGATGGATAAGATGGATGGAATGGAAAGGATTAGGGTTTAAGGGGGTATTTATACTCCCTTAAGCCCATGGACCTAAGGCCCATATTTCCTTTTGGTCCATAACTAATCCCGTCTAATTATCCTACTTAGTCTTCATATTTTGCTATTATTATTATCGTTCCACTAACTCGTTTATTTCACCCGACAAAATAATATATTAAATATTACTTTAGAAGTTTCGGGATGTTACATTTTTTACTTATATTTGGTTTACTCAATTTATATTGTTTTCAAACTTAGCAACAAAATTCACAAATTTAGTTGTGGTTCATATAAAAATCAGTTTTTTGGTTTTTAAGTAAGATCATACAATTATTTTTCATATTTTAATTTGAACTATAACTTTCATAAACACATTATACTAAATAAAATCAAAAAGACCACAATTATTTTGACGCATAGATTGGTTCTAAAAGTCGATGTGCCAATAATGTTACTAAGGAATATGAATCAGAAGAACGGTTTGTGTAATGGAACTAGATTGCGAGTAATTAATTTGGGCAGGCGTTTTGTTGAAGTAAAAGTTATTTCAGGTACTAATACCGGTTATCGCACTTATATAATTCATTGTCTAACACATTCAGATAAGAAACTTTCGCTCAAATTGAAGAGAAATTAGTTTTTTCCAGTTGTAGTCTATTTTGCAATGACCATTAAAAAAAGTCAAGGTCAATATCTAGCAAAAGTAATATGGAGAAGATGTTAATGGCCAAGTGCATGACTTTGCAGGAGGAAAAAAATAGACCGGTTGCATATTGACAAGATTTAGGGAAAGTCTATTAAACTCATTTCCAAATAATACTGTAAAAATAGAAAGCTCTGTTTCTGTAATATATTAAACTATTTTCTAGCTAAGATCATTGTGCAATTTGATTTTGTATTATTAATATATCATATGTTAGAGACACTTGTCTTTGTGGATATAAAGATTATCAATACAGATCAATAACAAAAACCAATATTTTAAGATTTATACATAATGTTAGGCTCAATGAGAACTACTAAATATTTAAGAACCACTAAAAATTATTTTATTCACCTTTTTTATGTATTAAAAGATGAATACATTATTAGTATCTTAATAACAGAAAATAAAATATGTAACTATATCGAATGGTTGCCATACCTGGACTGTTATTAGCAGCCATATGGATATGTAGTTAGGGTTGCCAAAATGTATTGTTGTGCAAGTTCGTGTCATGATTTAGAACATGTTTGAGCTAATATGGGTTATTAGCATCTTGAGTTCAATTCATAACAAATTCAAGTCAATATTAGAGTGTATACAAGTTATGGCTCTATGAATCGTTAAACAAGTCATATAAGCCAATTGATATTTGTAAGTGTTTAGTTATTAGCTATTAAAAAAACCAGTTTGTTCCTATTTATATTAATCTTTGACAACAACGAAATGCTACAAACTTGTAAACAAGGAAGTATTTAGGGAGTTGTAAATACTAAATTTATGATACTTTTGCTAAATAAATAGTTAAATTGTATAAACTTTTGTTCGTGTTTATTTAAAACTAGTTTGAGGCCCGTGTATTACACGGGTAATTGATAACCATTAAGTGAAATACATTCAACATATTGATCATATATTGTTAATACAATTACTATTAACATTAAAATTACAGAAATTAGATAACTAAGATTACACAAATATTTTACAAATAAGTAAAAACTTCCTTTTACACTACATTTGTGATTGTATTAGTAGGTATACATTGTTTATCAAAATCTTTAATTAATGTCTGCTTGTAACTCTTAATAAGGTAACATATAGGTCTAGGTCTGCTTATAACTCTTGATATAGCCACGTATAGTTGTCTGTGTGACAAAAAAAGTTCTTCAAATACATACCAACTCTAGATAAATAATAATATATCAATGAAATTATTAAAAAATATATTCATTCACATAAAATATAATAGATTTTAATCAATTAATATAATGTCATTTGAGAGCATATGCTCATGTTTATCTAAAAAAACATGATTATCCCCGAAATCATATTACCTACACTTTGATGTTATAATCATCATTAGAATCTTTAGAATTTTTAATTGATTTTATATTTTACGATTAAAAACTATATAATCAAGTAACATAAAAACCAAAAATTAAACTATAACAAAATGATTTGTTTCATTTCATATGAATGTAATTGCCAGGAAAATGACAAATGCATACTAACCTTATAAACATGTTCAAATAATAATGATTATTCTGAGTTAGAAGAATTTTAAAAGATTTATAGTAGCATAAAGTGAAGGTAGTGATTCTTATATATAATAGTTGGAAGTAGGATTGTCACTTTTACCCGTAACCTGAAACCCAACCCAAGAAAACCTGTACCCAAACCCAAACTAACCCGACCCGAGAAACTCGAACCCAAGAAAATACTAACCTGAACCTGAACTGAAATAATTCGGGTTGGTTCTTGGTTCAGAATTCTAAGTTTCGGGTCAACAAAAATAATCTTTTAGTTTTTAAATCATATATTTTTTTAGTATTAAAAGCTAAGCCTTAGTCGCTGGCGTTATTAGGATTTAGTCCAAGTCGATTGTTCTCATTCCACATATAATGAATCGATTGTTTATTTCTTATTATTTTGAATATAAACCAAAATAAGCACTTAAATTATATACTAAGCAACATGTAACACTAACATAACCTCAATTTGTTGTATTTGTATAAAAATAAAAATAATAAGTTAACACATAATATAGGAATTGTGTAAATAACTGATGAAAACAATATTCTAGGTTTTAATATCTTAAATGATTTTTGGAAAACGAAAATAGTGGAATGGGACTGAAACAAATTTTTTGGTTTAAAAATATCAAATGCTTTAAATTAAGTAATTTATTTATAAGGCATATTAAATTAAATATATTTGAATGTATAGAAAAAGTATAAATTAAGTCATAAAACGTATGTTTGAAATCTAAATATTGATCTTCTTATTGCTAAAACTCTTTATACTACATAAAAAAGTTATAAATAGATGACAGATAGTTCATAGAGTAAATCGTTATACATATTGATTATAATTATATTATTCAACTTCAATGATTTAATGCTAAACACCAAGATATATATATATATATAGATAAAGGATCAAATACAATAATCCCTTATCATACAATAGCTACGCGAGTTTCTTCACCATCGATTTTCAAAAAACACGCGGCCGTTTCTGATCCTCTGCTCCACTGCTCTATCGATTCCGTATGCCTTCACCGTCACCGTCCAATGATTGCATCTACCGTCGCGACCGTCGACGGTACCTTCGTGAACACCATCTTCCTCGTCACGCCTTTTTCACAGGTCGGTTGATAAAATTGACCAATTAAAATTGAAATTGTTGAACTAATTAATCAATTAAACTTTGAAATTGGTCCAATTAATCATCAATTTGATGTTTCAATTAATCAATTTTGAGTTTTGAGTAAACCCAGTTGCAGAAGTTCCATTTTTTGTTCATATGATCGAATCAATGATCAAATTAAGGGTCGATTGACGATTGTTTGATGATTATGAGATTATATGAAGTGATTTCAATGTTCAATTTCATGTTTACAGGTGTTTAATTTTTTTTGTTAGTTTTAGAAGTTCTGAACACCCAGAACTTCTTAGAACTTCTAAACTTTATCAGTTTTGAACACACAGAACTTCTTAGAACTTCTAAACTTTACCAGTTTGAACATACAGAACTTCTTAGAACTTCTAAACTTTATCAGAACTTCAATACTTTTTTGAACACCCAAATCTTCTTTTAATGTATTAGAACGTTTAAAGATGTTCTTTTTTGGTCAAAACGTTTAGAGGTATTCCGTTTTGTTTCAGATTGTTTAAACACAATATTTGTACCGAACTTATAAACAACATTATTTAAAAACGTATAAACAGAACGTATAAACTTTTTGTACTGAACTTTTAAAGTTTAATTGATTATGTTCTGAACGTTTAAACAAAACGTATAATATGTTTAAACAGAACGTATAAACAGATCGTAAAAACTTAATGTTAATACGTTCAATGTCAAAACCCAGAACTCAAAACTCAAAATTGATCGACGAAAGCTTCAAATTGATGATTAATTGGATCAATTTCAAGGTTAATTGATCAATTAAGCTCATCAAAAATTTCAATTTCAATTAGAAATTGCTTAACTGACCTATGACCAACGATTGATGTTGGTGACGGACGATGGTGGTGCTCATGACAGTAGACGATGGTCGCGATGGTGGACTTTGATGGGTATGCGTTAAGTATTTGTAGGTTAATTACAATTATGCCACTAAGCATTTTAATTTCAATTAGAATCGGTGGTGTAGGAAGTCGCGTACCTAATGTACGATAAATGATTATTGTACAGTAACCCACCCCTATATATATATATATATAATATTTAAACAAAATGTTTGTAGAAAATTAAGAAAATACATATTTCATGAGTTCAAATGCATATAAAAATTTATAGAAAATTAGAAAATTTCACTACAAGAAATTGGGGTCATTACCAACACATATTTTACCTACACATGTAAATGTGTGGGTACATACCTACACATGTTTGTATATGTGTGGATAAAAGATTATAATATATTTTTATAATAACTAACACTTAATATGTGTTGGTAATACCCTTTAGCCACGCTTGGTGTTGGTGGGAAAATTTCCCCCAAAATTGACAATCAAATAAATATAAAATTACCTACACATTTGACAACTTTTAATTATGTGTAGCTATATTATCTACACATATGTAAAAAACTAATAAAAGTGTAGGTAACTGATAAAGTTTGGGAACACATAATATTTGTAACTAATTGTGTAGATAACTTAAATATGTAATTTTTTGTTTTTGTTTTTCAAAATGACATGGCAAATAAATACCTACACATATTTAAAAATGAACAATATATGTAGATATTTGTTTCATATAAATTAAGTAATAATTTTAATTTTAGATGACATGGCAAAATAACTACCTACACATATTTAAGAATGCATAATATGTGTGGATATTGTATACGTATAAATTTAGTATATAAATGCTTTATTTTTTAGGAAATGACGTGGTTAAATAGATACAGACAAATATTTATTAAATTTACAACATGTGTAGATATTGGATAAACTCTATAAGAAATATGATCACTAGTGACTAAATTATTAGGTTCATTAAGGGATATTTAATGAAACCCAAACCTGATGGAAAACCTGAAATCCGACACAATTGGACGGGTAATAACCATCCCATTAGTGTATGGGAAGGGTTTGGGATTAGTTTTTTCATGGATTCAGGATGGGCATGAGATTTCTAATATATTTGATTACCTGATCCGGTTACCCGATATCATAACCCTATTTATCCGATTATATACCAGATAATTTTCCTATTTTTAGTGTTTGTGACCCAAAACGATAATACTACAAGGTACAAAAATAAATTTGTACTTGTTACTATGGGTTTTGATGATTTTATATAAATGCGCAGAGAACCCCATGTATGTTTTTTTTTCCTTTTTACGGATTTAATGGTTATTCGTATGCTGGATTGAATTTGTTAGTGTCAAATTTGTATTTCTTCAAAAGTGTATTTCTTCAAAAGTGTATGCGTGTCTTTTCTCTTAAAACATGAAAATGATATTTGTACTACTAAAGCATTTACTATTTAGGACTATCTTAGGAGAAATAAGAAGACTAGGTAAATTATTTTCCCTGCCTTTGAAAAAAGATTCATTCAATAATTCACAACATAAATATAAAAAAAGAGCATATATCCAATAAAATAATATGTTGAAATACACTAAATGTTGTTTTTACTTCTTTACGTAAACAAGGTAGTTTCATTTTTTATTTAAATATATGATTATATATTTGAAATAGAATCATGTCATTCACATACACCTATTTATTTGTTTAACTGTTTTATAAAATAGAACTAATATAAATGAAATGAATTCTAATTTTTAATTATTTAAAATATAACTAATATAAATAAAGCTGTACAAAAGTCAGCTCTGTGATTTATCCTGTGGAGAAATCATCTCCTCCATGAATTGGTTTTATGTTAATATTACCCAACCCTCCTAGTCCAAAATCCTTACCAAATTGGCGTGATTTCCCCGCTTTTCGATTGATAAGAGATTCAAACAAGGAACGAATTGCAAGAATATATTACCCCTTCTCAAAGATGTTCTCCTTCTTCAACAGCAGAAGTTCGAAACGTTAAACCCTAATTTTCCCAAGTCAATCAAGAGGTTAGTAGTTTCTATTTGACATCATAAAAATTCAAATTTTGTTGTGAAGTTTAATCTTGCTATGTCTGTTTTGGATTTGCATAACTTCTGATTCGTACAAAATAATTAATTATTTTTTCATACATAAATCGAATTAGTGTATACAAATGTAGTACATATAATTTAGGCCTTGTCGATGTGTATGAAACATTTTTGAAGTAAATGGATTTTGAGGGTCATGACATGATTTAGGTTGCAAATTGGTTTGAACTTCAATGTGTGTTTCTAGTTTTAGGTTGCAAGCTACAAATCTTGTTTATTTAGGTTGCAACTTTAACAAATAAATTTTAATTTAAAAAATGACAATAACAAAATATATATTTTTTGTTCTGATTTTTATTTTGTTTGTTTAAGATTTTATTCTAAATCCGTGTGTTTATTTTATTATTGTTCTTTCATTTATTTATTTAGAAATGGGTCATCAGTGGGTTAAGAATGAGAATCGGGTTTCGACGGAGTATGTGGACGGGGTAAAAGAATTTCTGAATGTCGCCCGACTAACTTTGAACTCTAGCGGGTTAACTTTATGCCCGTGTGCTATTTGTCTCAATTCAAGACTGCAAAATTGACATGTCATTGCTGCCCATTTGATTAATGTGGGAATTGATAAGTCGTATATACGGTGGGTGTTCCACGGTGAAGATGAAGTCGATGAAGACGTGGGACCTGATGATTTTGCTAATGAAGAATCTGCTGGCTTAAGAGCAGGATTAGAGGATGCAATTGGTCATCCAATATTTAATATTGGCTCTACCAATGATCTATTTGGAAATCACCAACCAGATAATGAAATAATCGTTATGAGAAACTGCATGAAGCACTAAATAATCCTTTGTTTGAGGGATGCAAAAATTCTTCTACCCTAACGTTTGTTGTGAAGTTTATGAATTTGAAAGTGATGAACAAATGGAATGATAGTTCTTTTGAGATGTTTCTGAGGTTGTTACATGAGGTACTTCCTGCTGGTAATAATTGTCCAGAGAGCTATTACGATGTTAGAATGATTCTTTGTGAAGCTGGTTTAGGTTATGAGCTTATTGATGTTTGTCAATATGATTGCACTATTTTCTACGGTGAAAACAAAGATGCCATAACATTTCCAATATGTCAAAGTAGTCGTTATGTGCGCAACAAAATTGCATATAAGAAGTTGCGATACTTTCCAATAACGCCTCGTTTAAAGCGCTTATATGCGTCTCGCCACACGGCTAAAGACATGCGGTGGCATAAAGAAGTACGCAAGGATGAGGTGGGAGTTTTGCGTCATCCTGCTGATGGAAGGGCTTGGAAACATTTTGACGAGTTGCACCCAAATTTTGCAAGCGATTCGAGGAGTGTACGATTGGGGCTGGCTTCAGATGGGTTTAACCCTTTTAGCAATATGACAACCACACATAGTATGTGGCCAGTCATTTTGATGCCATATAACATGCCGCCTTGGTGTACGATGCATAAGAGCAGTTACCTTTTAAGTTTATTAATTCCTGGGCCAAAATCACCAGGTAAAGACTTTGATGTCTTCTTAAGGCCACTTGTAGATGAACTTAAAATTTTATGGCATGATGGTGTTGAAGCGTATGATAGATATTCCAAATCACATTTCACTTTATATGCCGCAGTAATATGGACGATTAGTGACTTCCCTGCTTATGCTTACTTGTTTGGGTGGAGCACTATGGGCAAATTGGCATGTCCAATATGCCTAGAGGATACTCGTTCTAACCGCATCCATGGTAAGCAATGTTACACAGGGCATCAATGTTTTTTAAGTAAAGCACATAGGTGGAGAAAGAACTTAGAGTTTGACGGAAAGCAAGAGAAGCGACAAAGACCTCATCAATTTACAGGTGATGATATTTTACGACAGTTGGCAGATATTCCTAGTTGCACTACCGGAAAAGCACCTAGTAATGAGGATAGGAAGCGTAAACGAGGTACTGATGAGTTGAACTGGTCAAAAAAGTGTATCTTGTTTGAACTTCCATACTGGTCTAAATTACTAATGCGTCATAATCTCGATGTTATGCATATAGAAAAAAATATATGTGATAATATAGTAGGGACGCTGTTAAATGATCCCGTGAAATCAAAGGATACTATAAAATCACGTTTAGACTTGGAGGATATCAACATTCGCAAGGAACAATGGTTGAAAGAGAGAAATGGAAAATTCAACAAAACCCATGCTGATTTCACGTTAACTAAAGCTGAATGTGTGGAGTTTTGCAAATTTATCAAGTCTGTTCGCCTACGTGATGGCTATGCGTCCAACATAAGTCGATGTGTGACAGACCATAATACACTTGGTGGGATGAAAACGCATGATTCTCATGTATTACTTCAGAAAATACTCCCGGTTGCCATTCTCCCTTTCTTGAATAAGGAAATACGTTCTACTTTGATCGAGTTTTGCCAATTCTTTCAAAAGATATGCTCTAAAACTCTATATGCCAAAGAACTTGAGGATATGAAGACCGGGATTGTTATTATATTATGCAAACTTGAGAAGATATTTCCTCGTGCATTTTTCACAATCATGGTTCATTTATGTGTACATTTACCTGAGGAGGCATTATTAGGAGGTCCAGTAAGTCAGAGATGGATGTTTGGGATCGAGCATCGTATGGGTACTTATAAGGGATATGTTCGTAACTTTGCACGCCCCGATGGCTCTATTACTGAAGCGTATGTTGTTGATGAGGCTGTTACGTTTTTATCTCGCTATGTAGATGGCATTGAGACAAGATTCAATCGTGCAGAACGCAATTGGGATGTACAGACCACTAAGAACGAGATGGAGTTGTTCAACAATAAAGTCTGTACACTAGGGGCATCAAAATTTGGACAACTAGGGGACAATGTTGATGCGGTGCAATGGTACCTCATCAATAATTGTGGAAATGAACTTGATGTTTACCTAAAGTGAGTAGAACATATTTAGCTATACTATTATTTTGAATTAATACGTAAATTTAAAATCACAACTCATATTTTCTTAAATTTAGGGAGCACAAAGAAGCTTTATACTCAAGAAGTATAGGAGAATCAAATTTAGATGCTATACAAGAACAAGAATTTCCCTCCTGGTTCAAGAAAAAGGTAAAACTTTATTACTTTTAGTAGTTGATTTTTAGCACATCGATGCTGATCTTAGGTATTTATAGATGGCTTTGCTGAGAGTTAATGGTGATCCACGAGCAACCGATGACTTGTACGCGTTGTCACAATTTCCTGATGATCGCTACGCTAGTTGGCAAAGTTGCATCGTCCATGGTGTTAAATTTCGTTGCAAGGAGCGCGATGACAAATTTACTACACAATGCAGTGGAGTTTGTGTAGGGGATGAAACTGAAGCAATGATTTATTATGGTGTTTTACTTGAAGTTTTAGAGTTAGATTTTATACTCGGAAGAAAGGTATTCATGTTTTGTTGCAAGTGGTGTGATACAGACCCAAAGGGAAAAAAGATGTTGGTTGATCACAAATTAACATCAATAGACATTACATCTAAGTGGTATGTAAATGAACCATATATTTTAGCTTATCAAGCTCAACAGGTTTTTTATTTGAATGATTTGTCACGTGGCAAGAATTGGATGGTGGTACAAAAAGTAAACCATCGCAACATTTATGATATACCCGAACATGATGAAGATGAAGTATCAATGAATGATATATTTCAAGAAGAGGAATCTAGTGAGTTGCCGCCTTTTCAACCAACTGAAGAATTACCTGAAACGTCTCTTATAGTTCGAAATGATGTAGAACCTGAGACATTACCATATGAGGAAGTTATAGGAATACGCAATGTAAATACCCCTGTGGATGACTTAGAAGATATTGTTGACGAGTATGATGATGGGGGTATTTTTTTAAATACAGAATGTATAGTTGATTCTGAGACTGATCATGATTCTGATGATCCGCATCATAATATTGATGATTAGGATGACTCTTTTGCTTGATTTCTTGATAATTTTTGGTTAGTTTTGAGTAACAATATTTCTTTGTTAAATTTATAACTATTTGTTGACTTATTAAATGCTTTCTTTTTCTTTGTTCAAAGAGCATGACAAGTCGAGGGGGCAGTGGTGGAAGACGAGGTCCGTTAACTTTTAGAAATTAAATATTGTTAGTATTATATATGAAAACAAAAAAATATTGCAAACTGATCACTCAAAAGTCAATGTTGACTTTTTTACACTTAATTTCAAAGTTTTTATTTTTCTACACTTAAAAGTGAAGGTTGACTTTTGAGTTGGTATTTTCTTTAACTATCAAATGAACCAAGATGAAAGCAGAGTGTTGTGAATCTGCAAAGTGGTATGAAATGTGTTCAGTTAGATGGATCCATGACAATGGCTGCTAGAGAAGCTGCAACTGGGGATATTCTGGAAATGCAAGAGAAGAGGAAATTGGGATTTAAGGGGCACACTTATTATTATTCTTCACTGAATTATTAGAATAATAATAAATAAATACTTGTAGTTTATTTAGCTTTGGTTTACAGGAATATTGGTGGTTGTAAAGGTGTTAAATCTGAACACACAGAAGCATTTTCATAAGAAACAGAAGGTTACAACTTCCAAGTCAAATTAACCAGGTGTGTTTAAATTAAGTTCTTTATATATTATTAGTGTTTAATATTTATGATTGATAGTTTGATTTCGATCTTTGCAAACTATGTTATCTGTAGATCATAGTCGATTAGGTGAAACAACTTACTCGACTACGAGGGTACGCAGATACAAGAAATGGTTCAAATAGTGCAATTCGCTATCATATTGAGCATAGATTGGATTTGGATTTCCATCAGGTCAACTTGAGACTTAGGCGGCTTACAAATTGGGATGCAGAAAAGGTTGTATATCTCCAAAGGCGGCTGCAATATACGTAAGTTCACTTGCTCTTTTATACCACTATATATCATTATTTGGTAATTTTATTTATTGTACTTGTATTTTTTTTCGTTACGAGGAAGATATGATGAAGTTTAGAAACCGACGTTCTTTGGAATCAGTAAGCGACAAACTGATTGTTGAGAATGTACTTGGAAAAAGTTCGGTTCGTTATTATTAGTAGCACCATGGGTACTACTCAGAAGTCAAAGCGTCTTACTTATGAGGAATTAGTGGATGCACTTAAAACTGTTAAAGATAAATGTGTGATTACGGAACAACCATTGATTGAGCATAATACCGTGCCTCCTCCATAAAAAATATCAGGAATAACAAACAGTGATTTGTCAAGTATTTTGAAAATAGTGATGAGTGATGTACTTTTAATCATTTCCGTTAACCTAAAAGACTTGGTAGTTTTGTTTTGTAAGTTGAATTACTTCAATTTCTAGAACTTGTATTGTTATTTTAATGTTTGTATGATGATGTTTTAATATTATTAATTAAGAATGGTAAATTATGTCATGGGTTTCTTTGTTATTTGCATATTTTATATTAATTTATATATATTTATATATAATTATCTACACATATTAGGTTAAATGTTCACATCTAAGCATCTTTTTTACCAACACATTTATGTTTCTTAGCTACATATTTTGAAATCAATGCCTACACATTGATCACCTTTACCCACACATAAAATTACTTTTACCCACACATATACTTGTGACACGTGGCAACACTTTGTTTGAAATGCCACATCACTAGCCACATCACCATCCACGACATCAGCCACACCACTGTCCACATCACCAGCCACGTCAGCTGCCACCAAGGTAAAATGTTATACTTTTAACCACACATATTTATTAGTATTAGCCACACTTATATGTGTAGGTATAGCCTTCTATGTACCCACACATAATTGATGTGTGAGTATTGATCTATTTCAACAGTCCTGAGGCAACACATCATGACACTTAAATTATGTGTAGGTAAAGACAACTACCAACACAAAACATGCATTTACCCACACATACTACGTGTTGTTAAAGACCCAAATTTCTTGTAGTGTTTGAAATTAATCTTATATAAAAAATTATGTATTGTTGTTTGAATCTCTGCTTAAAAACAATTTGTAGGTTACCATACAAATCCAAAATTTTCGATAATAATGCACCTTTATTTATTTTTTAATTTGCAATTACTTGTGACTTTTAAATTTTATTCTAACAGGTTTGCAACTTCAATTTTGATATTTTTCTTATTTCACCAGTAATGTTAATGAATGAATCAGTTAGTATCCACATTTAATAAACATAAACTTGAAAATTCATATATTGAAATGATTTAAAAGATAAGGACCATATATGAAAATTTGTTGAAAAAAGGTGAGGATGGCTATAAGCTTGACAAGTGGCAAAAGTTGTAATATTTTATTAGTTCAATTGTATAGACTTTTGTTCGTGTTTATTTAAAATTACACTTCAATTAGTTCTTCTTACATCTTGTCAAAGTGAAAGGTATTTAGATAATTAAAAAAATACAAGGCACACAGTTGGATGCCAAACCTTACATGTTGAAGAGATAAAATAATTTGTGAATTACTATTGGATATATGTGAAGGAATGTGTGTGGGGGGTGGGGGGGGAGGGGGGGGGGTCCAAATGACGACGAATGAATGTACAAATTTCCGAAGATCTTCTAATTATCAATTCATTATATCCAATATATGATTTAACAGACTTTGTCTATCCTTTGATTTTAGACAAGTTCAGTGAACTTACTTTCAAGAACGGACAATATTGTCGATTAAAATTATATGTATTTATTAGACAATTTTTATATTTTCACCCGTGACGCCCACGGGTCAATAACCTAGTAACACATTATAAGTGTGAAAACGTTAATGAAACAAGTAGAAGTTACCAATTACACACTACAAACCTTCATCATTTCAAATTTGAGGTATTTGTTTAAAATCATTGATGTACAACATGAAGAACTCAATTAACAGTCGATTTGATTCTATAAAAACGAGGTTTCAGGTGTCGGTTAATGATCATCTAGACAGCTACATTTATGAT
The DNA here is from genome assembly GCF_021521415.1 of Bidens hawaiensis. NCBI lineage: Eukaryota > Viridiplantae > Streptophyta > Magnoliopsida > Asterales > Asteraceae > Bidens > Bidens hawaiensis. The sequence goes on along the minus strand of NW_027491891.1, from coordinate 73,808 downwards.
ATCAAAATATTATGTTAGAAGATAGAAAAGACCTTTGACCTCTTCATTTCAGAACAAATATATGCAATAAGTTTACCTGTCCCTCAAGATTTTACTTCCAGTTTTACTTTTTGGTGTGCTCCAAATTCTTTTTTGCTCATTGAAGCTTCCAATCACAGCAGATTGTTTGCCATTAGAAAGCCTCTCAGCAACAACGTTATAATATGATACATGGTCGAATTTCTGCAATATTTTGAACGACTTCCTTCGTTTCGGATCAAAAATAATTTCGCAAATTCTTTAGCAAGTTTTCTGCTAAATCATGACCATATTAGCTTGCTTCCTTCTTATCTTAATCCCTTATGCAGTTTTGGTTTCCTTCTATTATACAAACATCAGTCCAACTGATAAGGGCAAGTTCGTATTAGATGGTGGAGCTTATATGTCTAAAGATGCAATTCAAGTAACCCCAGAAAACAGAAGTGACAGGGTCGTTGGGCAGGTGACATATACTGAACGGCTTCATCTTTGGGACAAAAGCTCTGGTCAGCTAGCAAACTTTTTTACTAGTTTCACATTTATAAAGTTTTCTGACCCAGATAAACTTCATCGTCAAGATGATGGCTTTGTATTCTTCCTTGCTTAGAATAGTTCTTCCGATACGTGGTGCTATGACTCCTGATCAGTTAGATACCAATGATATCTCTGATCGGTATATCTTGGTGAAGTTTGATCCTTATTGCAACACTGGGGAAAACCGTTCTGAATGTGGTCATGTCAGTATCAACACTAACTCTCAGTATGTTTCTATTCAAACTAGATGGCTCAATGACCTGTCAACTGGAAGACAGTGTCGAGTCTGGATTCAAAATAATTCGGCTTCAAAAAATCTTACTGTTTCCTTCACTGGTTTCCTTAACGACACAGTCTCTCAAGACAATGGAATGAGTTACTATGCTGATCTCCGGCATGAGTTGCCTGAATGGGTTGTTTTCGGGTTTACAGCTGCAACTGCTGAGTTGCTTGATCGGAACACTTTAAAGTCTTGGATTTTCAGTAGTATGATTAATACACAACTTGACGAAAAAAACGTGTCAGGAAACAAGACCGGGCTTGTGATGGGATTAATAGCTGGAGTATTGGTTCTAATCACGCTTTTTGTTACACTTGCACTCGTCTTTTGGAGAAAGATGTAAACAAATGGTGATGAAGCAGAGGAAGTTGGATTTTCTATGGAAATGAACCATGAATTTGAGATGGGCGCCACCGGTCCTAGAAGATTCTCTTACCATGAACTAACTCAGGCAACCACCGACTTTACAGAGAAAGAGAAGCTTGGACAAGGAGGTTTTTGAAAGATTTGAACTCATATGTAGCAGTCAAAAGGGTGTCAAAGACTTCCAAACAAGGAATCAAAGAGTATGCATCGAAAGTCAGGATCATTAGTCGGTTGAGGCACAAAAATCTAGTGCAACTCATTGGTTGGTGCCATGAGAAAGGAGAACTTCTGCTTGTTTACGAGTATATGGAAAACAGAAGCTTAGACTCACATCTTTTCAAGGGAAAGAGCTTGTTGTCATGGGGAACAAGGTACAAAATTGCTATAGGTTTGGCTTCCGCTTTATTATATCTACATGAAGACCGGGAGCAGTGTGTTTTGCATAGAGATATCAAATCAAGTAATGTGATGTTGCACTCAAACTTCATTGCAAAGCTTGGTGATTTTGGGTTAGCCAAGTTGGTTGACCATGAGAATATTAGCGGAAACCGTTATCATCGTCAACATCATTATCGTATTTGTGTTCATTGTGTTTGAATATGTGTGTTCATATAATCATTATGCACAAAACGATAGACCAAAAGAAAGTGTATATTATATTGAATATTTTGGTAACCATAAAAGTTTACAACATGTTCTTATATATACAACAATGGATTGACGGTTTGGCGGGAGCATGTAACCGTTAAAATAACGGTTGCAATTATCAACCTAAATTAATCCTATGTCCCGACATCCTTATCCTAAGTCTAGATATAATATAAATTGTCACATTAATATATGTTTAGGCATTTACATATTTTTCTCTTCCTAACATCCTTAATTACATATTTCCCCAAAACTAAAAAAATAATTACATATTTCCCCTTCCTAACACATATAAAAAGGGGAAATATGTAATTGATTTTTGGAGTTGAGGATATATGTAATTAAGGGTATTTAGCAAGGGGAAATATGTAAAAATTCCTAATATCTAATAGAGAAAGGCTCCCAGACAACACTTTTGGCCGGCACCTTGGGTTATATGGCTCCTGAATCTGTAGTGACGGGCAAGGCAAGCAAAGAAACAGATGTGTTTAGCTTCGGCGTTGTTGCATTAGAAATAGTATGTGGGAGAAAAGCCATTGACTACAACGCACATGAAAAGAAAATATGGTTACCGGAATGGGTTTGGGAGCTTTATGGGTTGGGTCCATTTTCGAAGCAGTTGATCCACGTCTAGGGTTAGAATTTGATGAAGATGAAGTCAAGCGTATAATAATCATTGGGTTATGGTACGTACATCCTGACTCACAACTCCGCCCATCGATGAGACAATTGATTCAAGTACTAAACTCTGAAGCTTCCCTCCTTAAACTGCCTTCAAAGATGCCTGTAGCGTCTTACTCAACAACACGCATGCCATTGTTACATGGTGGCTCTAATGTGGATTTGTCAGCATCTTCATCTTATTTATATGGTCGTTAAATACCTTTATTGGCAACATTGTAGCAATTTTTTGAATGAATATATATTATCATATTACATTTACCTTCATGTAAAAAATTTCTTTAACCTTTGGGGTTGGAAGCCCCAACATTAAGTAGAAATTTTAGATGAAGATTTTGTAGTTTTGGTGAAACCACTTGATTCATAAACGTAACACGCTGCGAGAAAAAAAAAGGTATGCATTTATGATTTGAAAATTGCCAATAGAGCAGGGCCTTCATGTCACTAAGACTTGTTGGCTTACTCAACGCAAGAACCTGAAAACTAGAATTTAACATTCACTATATACGGTTAACCAACTACGCAAATAGTAGCCGGACCACTGTAATCAGTTATGGTTCGAAGCTATTTATCCAGAAGACTACGCAATAAATGTTATTATTCATATGCACTGCAAATACCTGTTAATAGTAACACACTCGAGACTGATCAAATCTACAGAAAAAACTTGAAAGACTCATTTGAAACCCATATTATTCTGCAATTATTCTTGAAGAATATCACTACATAAGACTTTATCATACAAAGAGCATTCTCAGCCCATTCTCTAAAGTTGTCAAACCAATATAATTTTGGGTAACTTTTAAAAAACCATAGAAATTACCTCTCTAATCCATTCCCTATTATATGAATGAGTTATATGACAACTAAAGTAAAAACATAAATATAGGGTCTCACTTTTGATCCATACCATATAAGAGCATTCTCATCCCATCCCTTATCCCCCATCTTTATAATTTAGCTAAAAACTCATATTCCCTAAATTTATTTCTCACTTTTAAAAAACCTTCCACATCCAATCCCCTATTTCCTATCTCTATATTAATTTTTATTATTTGTTTTTCCATTTTTCATTCACAACCTTAACCACTATCTATTTTGTCTTGTTGTCTATTTGTCAAACAATCAAACCCATGAAACCGAGTTGCGCTACTCATAAAAAAAGATATTATACTTGGTATTAAAATTTCTATATGAATAGGAAAAGGATCATTGAAAGGCTAATCATTCAAAACCATAAAATTAAAGTAAAACTATATCATATAACGCAAACAATTAGATCATAACAAGCACTAATACTCAAAAACTTAAATGTAAGGCCCCGTTACCGGTAGCCCTACTTTGGTGTTGGATTTACTCATAAACATAGTTCTAAATATCAGAGTTAATTAAAACTTTACGTGGAATATAAAACTTTCATAAAACATTACATAATCAAACCATAACTTGTCTTAAAACAACATTTTGTCTTTCAAAATAAACAAAACATTAAACTTAAACGTCTTGAGTCTTCCGATGCCAGCCTCTTATTCAATGCCACGTGTCCCCTCAAGCGAGCTGCCTCATTCTACTCACCTTCGTGTATACTAAAAGTCAGCTACGCTGAGTGAGTTCTAGTTAATCACGTATCGTATAATACATACACTTACCTTCAATCATGCATCCGAAGATACATAATAGTTACTTTACTAACTTACTTTCATTACATAATTTCATACATATATTCATACTTTATTACTTTCATACTATATAATTACTGTTCATTCTATCTCAGATATTATTAGGGTCTGGTCCCTCTTTCCTTTGTCTATCTCAGATATTATTAGGGTCTGGTCCCTTTCTTGTGTATCTCAGATAGTATTAGGATCTGGTCCCTTTTTACTTCTCTATCTCAGATATTATTAGGGTCTGGTCCCTCTTTCTTCATCTTCGTACATACCGTCTTTACATACCCATAACATACATACTTTCTTTAATCATTCATACATATTCATATATTCTACATATATCTATCATACACATTCATCTATCATAAACATACCTCCCTTGTTAGCACGTGCAATATCCGAAGATCGTTCACGTACCGACAAGCTTTCACTACATACATTTAAGATATATATACATAACTTATAAACCATATAAGGCATACACTTACCAGTTAAGGTAAGTGTATTAACTATCACATCGAGTATGCACACAGCCCCGAAAACATAACAAAGAAATGGGGCTAGAAACTCACCTGAAGTTGGTTACGTTCACCGTTTATGGTAATCCCTTTCTTGAGCTGTGCACGGCTAACTGTATAATATGCACATGTATCAATTAACTATTGCTACTCATATCGTACTTCTATCTTTATATAACCCACAACGAATGGGGGTCCGGGGGCAGCGCCCCTGGCAGCGGGGTTCTAGGGGCGGCAGCCCCTAGCGGGGTCCAAGGGGCAGAGCCCCTGGCTGGGGTCGAGCTGTGGGCTGAACATTTTAAGTGTCTTAACACATTTTCCTTTAACATTTTAAGTTATTTTCTAAATTGGGCTTATTATTTATTTCAAGATATTGGGCTTGAGCATGTGGGCTGAACTAAGTCAAGCCCAACGGCCCATTACCGTATCTAGGTCCTACTGGACTCAGACCCAAGCCAAACTTGGTGGCCGAGGACTCCAGACAGAGAACCCTTGCTGGCCAAGAACATGGGTTGACCGAAAACCCGTGTTTGACCGAGAACATGGGTTGACCGAAAAACACATGTTGGCCGAGAACCTTCATGGTTGAGAACCACATGGCCGAGAACCACCTGGCCGAGAACTTGGCCAAGAACCTGTCTTGGCCGAAGTCTCAAGTTGACCGAAAACCATAAGGGTTGACCAAGGATCTTCACAGTTGGCCGAAAACCCCCAACTCAGCTTATTTCCTATCTTAGGTTCCTACCTTGCTCAGCTACTTGTTCTAAGGTTAAAATCATGAACCTTTTTTTCCTTTATTATCATCACCCATAATCATTTTACACCCGATAGTAATCCTTCATCAAGATCTAGTCTATTTTAGGTATAAAGTTTGGACCTTTAATCCTAAAACGTTCTTTAAGCTCGATCTAGGGTTTCATTTATGAACCGTATCTAACCATGAGTCCTTTACGTCCATATTAATCATCAAGTTTGAAGCTTTATGATTATCTAGACCCGATCTAGTCTATGTTCAATTTTCATGGCTAACCGTTCATAAAAATGCAAGCTTTAAGATCAAGAACATACCTTTATATGGTTACTAGGTTTCGACTAGCTTGTTATGGAGTATTGATCTTGTATCTAGCTTGAATATCTAGGATCTATCAACAAAAGGTTCGATTTTTGATCTCGGCTCCTTGTTCTTGCTTGCGGCCGAAATGGAAAGATTTGTGTGTTTATGGAGGTGTAGGGAGAATAAGATGGATAAGTTGGATGGAAATGGAAAGATTTAGGGTTTAAGGGGTATTTATACTCCCTTAAGCCTATGGACCTAAGGCCCATCTTTCCTTTTTAGTCCATGTTCATCTCCTCTAATTAGCCTACTTATCTATCTATCATTATTATTTATAATCTACTAACTCGGGTAAATTCTCGTCTGTTAAAACATAATATATTAAAATATTATTATTGAAATTTTGGGATGTTACATTAAATTCGACAACATATTATAACTTCACCAAAAGAAAGACTGTCTTTTTAACTTACGGTTATCTAAATTTGTCAACATCAATTAACGCTTAACTTGATGACGCTTAAAAAAACCACCAAAAAATAATTAGCATCAAGTAATTACTAAACATTCAAAAAATAGTCTTCGGTCTTCAAAGTTGATTATCTAAATCATGGTCATGTCTCATTATGATTTCCCTCAAAATATAGTCGTTGAATTTTAGACATGACACTCACATCCATCATCATAATTCTTTGATCTGAATCCTTCTTTGCAATCTCCGCTTTCTCAGCTTCAATCCTCAACTTTTCTTTCTTTAACTTCAACCTTTCATCTTCAAGATGTAACTTTTTTTTCTCATTTGCGTTGTCATGCTCCATCTTCTCAGCCTTAAGACGATAATACTCTTTCTCTTGAGCACTCGACTCCTCTAAAAGGGTATACTTCATCTTTCTAAGTTGGATTATTTCCTCCGATTGAATGCTTTGGGCCTTTCATTTTGCTTTTTCAACTTTCCTACCCATTGGTCAGTCCAACTCGATAACATTCTCTGTTGGGGATGAGGTTGTGGTCGGGGTCGGGGATGGTACCGTCGTCTTCTTTTTAATTGTGTCATCTTTTGTGGTATATGAAATCCACTTAGGTTGGTCCTTTAATAGGTGCCAACAATGCTCGAACTGGAAGATTTTTTTTACGTATTGATTGGTACATAATCTTCACCCTGTCAAACTTTCATTTAAACCAATAAAATTCATGTCAGAAAAAACAAAATATGAATTAAAATACTCTCAACACAAGTAAGAACGGAATTTCAACCTTATCGTGGTCGGTCAAGCCACTTTGATTTAACCTTTCAACTTGATCTAGGTACGAACAAAAGTAATTTGTGGCCTTTTGAATATATGACCATCGATGTGTTAAAGACTTCAATGACCGCTCGGTTGTGGTTTTTTTATATTGGTCAAAGTATTCCAAGACTTTTTCCCAAAATTGAGATTGTTTTTGATCAGTACCTTGAATGGCATCAATGCTACAATTTAGCCATGAAGAGACAATCATCGTGTCTTCTTCAGAGACGAAGTTAGTACCCCTCATTGATCTCTTGACGTTGGTTAGATAAGTATGAGGCAAGGGAGGAGAGTCATCCAGGGTCATATGAGAGTTTCCAGTAAGAAGGTTGGTGTAGTATTGGCTTTGTGAGTCCATATCTTGACTTTCCATATCTAAAAGATTCACACACAATATATATGAAATGATAGATACAAACAGATAGTGCGAAAATAGGGTTTCGACCAACTATTTGCAGACACAAGAAAGATATTTATATATAGTAAGCATATCTATTGTAACAAATAACTTTGATTTTTGAAACAATTACACGAATACTTAAGTGGCTACTACAAAGGCTACACTTACATATGAAAACTGTTATAAATCGTATTTTGTATCAATTACAATATGTTAGCAATTTTAAACGTCTAACAATACAATTAAAGTTTTCTATTGACACGCACAACCATGTCCATATATGGTATAAAAAATAACACTTTTTTGCACGCCAAGACAATAACAAAGCTAAGTAAAAAAAAAGAGGCCCTAAGTACAGGGAACTCAAACTTTATTTATGTATAAGCTTAAACCAAACATGGCTTGATCCATTCTGCATTCCTTAAGCTAACTGAAACAATAAAGAAAATAAATTGGATTGAAATAGTCAAATGCAGATGATGACTTTTGCCCTTTATCCATTCTGATGGTTGCTAAATGTGTATCACAATGCAGTGATGAGTATCCCCGTGAAGAAGACAACTTAAAGCGAAATGACAATGATACCCTCACAATGCAAATCCAGTAACAAAGCTCAGTCATATGCAGTTGCAGCATGAATTCAAATTTGGTAAAACACAAACATATAAGATTCGGTTCAGTTTCGGTTAAAGTTGAGTAACCAAATCACATTAAGCGTAACCATAACTGAACAGTAATTTCGGTTGGTAACGATTTGGTTTGGTTCGGTTTTACATATCAACGGTTCGATTTCAGTTTATAATTATCAAAAACCATTATTAACGGTTTGGTTCACGATTTATATATCAAACACCTAGTGGGCATCAAAGTATTATGCAATATATATTTTTCAGTGGACAACATTGCCCTATACACAAACCCTAGAAACTGTACTATAGGGCTTGCATCGATTGGGAATATATAAACCAAGAATACGAATGAATTACAAAGGATATATGAAACTAAAGATGAATTACCCGTGAATGAAGACATTTTTTTGAGAGAGTGGACCGTTTGATCAATCACTGGCCAAAGGAACGAATGTGTGAATTCGATTAACACTATCCCATTTGGTGAAGTCCTATCAGAAGACAATTTGGTGTGGTCATGTAAAAAGATTGAGGTGGAGAAGATAAAAGAGAGGAGATAGGCGGGAAAGAAGAGCAAGAGTTGGAAATAGGGGAAAGCTTTCATGTTCCTAAATATGGGGTCAAGTTTGGTATTTTTTTAAATTTTAGAAATGGGGTAAAGGGATAGAGAATAGGATGGAGTAACTTTTTACTTAAATTATAAGGATGGGGATGAGTTTAGGGGATGGGATGGGAATGCTCTAATATATCAATTATCTCTCAATCATGTAACATCCTAAAATTTATAATGTTAAATAAAGAAAGTTACGTTTAGTGATTTCGCGTTATTAATTAATTAATGTCGAGTAAAGAACGGATCATGGACTTAGATTAATTAAGATGGGTTAAATGAGAATGGGCCTTAGGTCCATGGGCTTTAAGGGATATAAATATCCCCTAAACCAACCTAAAACCCTAAACCCTCATTTCATTTCCATCATAATCTCTACACACTCAAAAACACACACATACACTACACCATATTCGGCCGAGAGAGAGAGAGAGAGACATCCGAGACCAAGAATCAAGCCGACCATTATTAGATCTTCAATATACGAGATAACCAAGAAAACCGCGACCACACCGAACGTATAAAAGGTATGTTCTTGACCTTTAAAGTTTACGTAGTATTGAACGTTTTTACCTTAAAGGTCCAAGCTTTATAGTATATACGGGATATATATACAAACGAAAACGGTTAGGGAACGTAGGGGGTGATGTCGAACCATAACAAGGGTATTAAAATCGCCAAAATGCTTGATAAAAACCAAACCCGTAGCTGACCTGAACAACTTCGCCTGCAAAGCATAACTTCGCCTTCAAAGCATAACTTCGCCTTCAAAGCTTAACTTCGCTTACGGCCAAGTTCGCCTAACTGGTAACTTCGCCTAAGGCCAAGTTCGCCTAATTGATAACTTCGCCTAAGGCCAAGTTCGCATAATTGATAACTTCGCATACGGCCAAGTTCGCCTAACTGATAACTTCGCCTAAGGCCAAGTTCGCCTAACTGATAACTTCGCCTAAAGCTAAGTTCGCTTAAGGTTTAACTTCGCCTAAAGTTAAGTTCGCTTAGAAAATAAATTAAAAACCTAATGGAAAATGTGTTAAGACAGTTAATGTAAATAAAATTTTTCCAAGCTGACCTGGCAGCTCGACCCCAGCCAGGGGCTCTGCCCCTTGGACCCTGCTAGGGGCTGCCGCCCCTAGACCCCGCTGCCAGGGGCGCTGCCCCCGGACCCCCGTTCGTTGTGGGTAGTAGTTAAGACTAGAAAGATGATATGAGTAGTGATAGTTAATTGATACGTATACTTGTTATACAGTCAGCCGTGCACAACTGAAGAAAGGGATTACGATTAACGGTGAACGTAACCGTGTTCAGGTGAGTTTCTAGCCCCAATTATGTGTTATGTTTTCGGGGCTGTGTGCATACTCGATATGTTTGTTAATACGCTTATCCTACGAGATAAGTGTATGCCTTATGTGAATGATGTGATATGTATGAATGATGGCTTGACGATACGTGAACGATCTTCGGATATTGCACGTACTGTCAGGTTGTAACGCTAAGTATAAGGTAAGTATGATATGTATGCTTATGTGTATGAATGAGATAAAGTTAATAAAAGAAGGAAAGGATGGTTGTATGGTTACGAAGAGGGTACCGGGCCCTAATAATACTCGAGGTATGATGTATGGTTGTATGGTAACGAAGAGGGAATCGAACCCTATTAATATTCGAGAACTAGGGAACCGAACCCTACTAATATTCGAGGAAAGAGGGTAAATAATACTCGAGGAAGGAGGGTACCGAGCCCTAATAATACTCGAGGAAGGAGGGTAACGAGCCTTAATAATACTCGAGGAAGGAGGGTACCGAGCCCTAATAATACTCGAGGAAGGAGGGTACCGAGCCCTAATAATACTCGAGGAATGTAGGGCGTAATGCTCTTTATAACGTAAGATATGAAAGTAAGTTAATACAAAAGAAAGTATGAAAGTATGAAAGTATGAATGAAAGAATATAAGTTTATGTGTATTGTATAGTGTATGATTAACTAGAACTCACTCAGCGTAGCTGACTTTTAGTATGCACGCAGGTGAGTAGGATGAGGCAGCTCGCTTGAGGAGACACGTGGCACTGAATAAGAGGCTGGCATCGGAAGACTCAAGACGTTTAACTTTAATGTTTCGTTTATTTTGAAAGACAAAATGATGTTTTAAGACAAGACGTGTTTTGTTATGAAATGTTTTATGAAGCTTTTATATTCCGCGAATGTTTTAATTAACTCTGATATTTAGAACTGCGTTTATGAGTAAATCCAACACGAAAGTAGGGCTACCGGTAACGGGGCCTTACAAATCACCATATACTATATAACAAAAAAAAAGAGAAAACAAATAATAAAAAAGAATTTATGGATATGAGTAGCAATGTTTTGAAACCCGGCCCGGACCTGCCGGTCGGACCGGGACCCGCTACAAACACCGGTCCAGTTATGGTGTTTAACTCGTTTTCTAAAAACCCGGCTGGTTCTTACGGTTTGCAGATGTCCCGGACCCGGTGAACCGCCGGGTGAACCGGTAAAAAGTATACAAATATGATATTCCGACCAGTTTGCAAAAACCAAACATTTTCCGGTCGTAATTCCGGCCACAGATTCAGCCGCTGTATGAGAAAAGGCATAGGAGTCCGAAGGAGATGAAGATAGTGAGACGATTGAGTCATAAACTCTCCTGTGATGAAGATAGGCGGCGACGTTGACCTGTGATGAAGATAGGTGGCGGCGATGATGTTGTATCTTAGGGTTTGATAGAGATGAGAATATGAGAAGATGGAGTGCAGGTTGAATGCCTTAGGTTATTAATTTACATTTTTCACACTTGAAAGTTATAGTTTTATAAACCTAACCCTAAACTTGTTCTAATAATGTGGGTAGTTGTTTTATTTTATTGTTTTTTTAGTTATATATATATATATGTATATATATTATTTATTACATCATCCGGGTCAAGGACCGTGCAACATCCTACTTTTGGTTATAATAATAAAATAAATTGCACCTACTTTATAGTGGGTCCTTATTGGTTTAGATAAATAGAATATGAGTTGGGCTAGTGTTGGGTAAATGGATATGGGTTATGGACTTGGGTTAGGAAAGAAAGAAGTAAAGACCATGGGCTTAAGCCCATGATCCATAAATATATAAACCCTTAATCACCATTTAATTCCTCATTTTTACACATATTCCATACACCACCAAAACACACACTTAAGATCTCTCTCTAGTTCTCTCCTTTTCTCTAGCCGAAACCAAGAAGGAAACCGAGCACCGACCCAAGGTAATACTAGTATGATGTTTTATTAACTTAACCTGTTAGATATAGTCACGAAACGACGAGCCGACATCGTTAAACCGTTAAGTCACGAGATCCGGGTGGAATCGGGTATAAACCGAACCTATGATGAGCTTAGGGGCCACCCTAGCTCAGATCTGGATCGAACGGGACGAAAAATGATGAAAAACGGTGTAAAATAGGGTAAACCGCGTTTTTCCGGCCACCGCCTGGTTTTCCGGCACGGCGGCGCCGGAAAGGCGGGGCATGTATTTAAGGATGTCAGGGAATGTTCCTGACATTCTCTGACAAACCCTAACCCTAATTCATTAACAAATTAGGGGCGATTCGCCAAGTAATTCGTTAAAGAAAGCATAGCGAACTAGCTTCAATTCGTGTTCAATTCGTTAAGGGAAAAGATAACGAATCACCCTTGATTCCTTATAATCATTCGTTAAAAGAGATGACGAATTGGAAGGACCAATTCATTACATGGACTGATTCGCTAAATGAACTGATTCGTCAAGGACCAGTTCGTTATAAGGTTCATTTCGCTTAATAACCAGTTCGTTAAAGGGTTCAATTCGCTACATGGACCAGTTCACTAAGATAAGCCAATTCGTTAATATAACGAATTAGAAGTTTAACAAATGGACATAATGGTCCCTGAACTTAGAAAAGAATGAATTAATTACAAAGAAGCCCCTAGACCCCGCTGCCAGGGGCGCTGCCCCCGGACCCCCGTTCGTTGAGGGTTATAATTAGACTAGAAACACGAGATGAGTAGTGATAGTAAATTGATGCATGTAATTATTATACAGTTAGCCGTGCCCAACTGAAGAAAGGAATAACTATTAACAGTGAATGTAACCGACTTCAGGTGAGTTTCTATCCCCATTCCTTGTTATGTTTTCGGGGCTGTGTGCATACTCGATGTGATTAGTTAATACACTTATCCTAAGTGATAAGTGCATGCCACATATGTATTATGTGAAATGTATGAATGATTTATGAAATGGTGTTTTTTAGCTAAATTAATGGGAAAAATATATGGAATAAGGGGAATGCTTAACAATTTTAAAGGTCTCAACAGATAAACTTTTTAAAATTTAAATAATACTATCTTTGCAATGCCATAACAATTATTTTGAAGGCATAATTAAGGGCACCTCAAAGTTGGGGACTCTGCACAATTTCTTTGTTATAAGTAACTTGTGGAAGTGTCTGCGCGTTGCAGCGGGATAGAATAGGAATTCGGTCGATGCGTTTATACATCGAAGGAAAACATTTTATAGAAACTGAACTAATGGAGGCAAACCCTAGAAACCGTAGATGTGATTTGGGAATTGAAGATGAGGTCTTAAAGTAGGCTTCAATTGAAACGGATATGGGATTCAATAGCGGGTAGATGGAAAGGGCCAACTATTCACTGTTGCATTCAAGTGATTCAATGGTTAAATCAGACTCAAGAAAAGAATGTGGTAAAGTAATGAATGAAATTGAAGGTAGCATTCAGTCTAACATTAAATATACAAGCGTCTCATGAGAGAGAAAGTAGGAGATAAAAGGTTGTCAATATGTATTATAATATAGATAATGGTGTGTTTGTTTGAGATCTGAATGGGTTTGAATGTCTGATTCTGTCAGACTTCAGGCAGTTTGTTTCTGTCCAAGCTCACATCTGAATACTGAATGAGGCTCTTAACCATTCAGTTTTTAAAACATCGCTGAATGGGAACTGAATGAGAAGATGGCCTAATTGCCCACACATCATTCATTCCTTCTTCTCTTCTGGGTGACCGACTAATGCACACCACAACCATCATCATCGCTCGATTTCTGCCTGATTACACTCACAACCAGGTACGATTTCGGTCTCCCTACACTCGTCGATATTTTTTTCATGGCCTCTTGGGTTCTGCTATGGTTCGAACGGTTAGGCTTAGAAGCTATGGTTTAGTTCAATTTATGTTAAATCTTATCAAGATTCGTCAAGTTACAAGATTCGCTTGCATATGTCTGCTTGTGTCTTAATATGTGCTAACTGATGTTCAGTTTGTGCCAATTGATTTTTATTCAATTTGCAGATTAATTGGTCAATTAGGGTTAAAAATTGAAACATTTTTGTGCTAGAAATCTGGTTCAGGTTTTGGGGTTATTTTGATTACTATCTACGATTTATAGCAAGAAGGTGTTGAATTGTTGTCCTTTTTTTTAATTAATTATAACGATGGTGCAGTCGGTTGTTTAGTTGAATTTTGGAATGGATAATTTTGTTGATTAAAGTTTTTGTTTTCAAAAGGCATAACTTTTAAAAAATACATTATGCTCTCTATCTTTAGAAGTTATGTTTTGACGTTTTGCATCACATGTAATTTGGAGATATCTAAAACCGAACCAAGGATGGATGCTGAAACAAAAATCGGTGGTTTGTGAATGAAACTGAAAAAACTGATCTGTAACCGAAATAAGTGAACCCAAAGTCCCAAACAAAAACCGGTGGTTTGTGAATGAAACTGAAAATATTGGAGCTTTAACAAGTGTCCGTTTAAGCGAAAACCGATCTGTAACCGAAATAAGCAAACCATATATATAATTTTCGCAGCTTTTTGACAGCTTCTTTACTGACTTTGTTAAAAATCATATAAAATCAACCGAGTGTCCGTTTAGAGTGTTCTTTATATGGTTGGAAACCTTGAGGAGCCTAGTTTCTATAGAAGCTTAGAACAGAGAAAAGTAAGGTCATTTAGTGGGTCAAATCAGTCAACGAACACAGCTGCGCAGAATGCGCTGCACAACAAAATTAGTTATCTAAAAATAAGTTAAAGGCGGATGTTTGTTTATACAGGCTTGATCAATAATATATATTGCTGAATTAAATTGATTCCATTCACTATCGGAGGGTGTGTAATCGTTTTAAAAGTACAAGTAAATGGGTTATGCAAGCTCCTACATTATAATTAGTAAACGGGTCGTTTTGGCCCGTTACATTTGTAAAGTTTATCTTACACAATCTTTAGGTGAGAATGACTTAACTATTATAGTATGGATTAAACAGGATTTAGATCGGTTAACTGTCGGTTTTTTGTATAACCTTTCCCTTGGTTGGTTTTAAAAAATTTCAAACCGTAAACAACAGTTTGGTTTACGGTTTTAAAATTTTCAAACCGTATAAAACCGAACCGGAACGTAAGATTTAATGTATTTTGGTTTCTTTTAATAAAATATATTAATTATTTTATAAGCATTTGCATATTTATCAACTGCATATTATCCACTCATCATGTATTGACATATGGCTGCAGCAACACTGCACGTGTCCTGCTTATCGGGTTTCGTTACGTAAATATTTAACAAAGAGTGCTCGATGCAACCCTTGTTTAGTTCAACCGTCGGATTCTCATCAAGAGCATATGACAGTTATAGGATGGACCTCACCACTAATAGTCAACCACTGGCAACTGATAGTGTACATGAAGCAGGACCGAATAGCTCAAACATGAACGATAATGATGGTCCAGCTAGCTCGAAAATCCAGTGAACAAACTGTTTGAAAGCCCGTCGGATGTTTAAGAACTTATAGATGTAAAAAATGCTTGCAGCAATTTAGTGATGATAAAAGATCAAAGAAGTCAAGGCGCAAGGATGTCTGTAATCTTTTTAGGAACTTGTTTGTTTTGTCTACTACTAATATATGTAAATATTGAAAAGTCAGTTTTGATAAGTACATAGATTGTTTTTTTTTGCCATAACTGTATACATGTATCTAGAAAGTTGACTTTTTTGTATTGATTTTGTCTCAAGTCTCAACTTATGTCGTCTCAACTTATCCTGTTAGTATCACTGATCTTATCGATCCAAAACGGTTGCATGATAATTTGCATAAAAAAGTAACATAACATGGGTGGTCAAGTAATGGGTCAAAACAAGTTCATATCAACCTGGGTTTGTTGTATCGTGTTTGTATAATCATTATGCGCTCTGATTAAACAGATATATTTCATTCAGCACAAAATAGGTCGAAGGGGGCAAAATAGTCATTCTGCGCATTTATTTAGAGGTCCAGCCAAATAACACTTACTGATTCGCACTTACTGACTCAAAGTCTCTTAATCATTCAGACCTCTTAATGATTCAGCACTTGCCAAACAGCCCCTAAATTCAACTTTAATAGAGAGAAAACTAAATTTATTATATATATGCAAAGTTACCTTTTCTATTTTGTCAGGAAAACTTGATGCTAACGGATTAAGCAGGCAAACAGGCGAGTCGAATATTGGGTTAACCGTTAACCCGAGTTCAAGTGAGCATTTTTTCTTTTAAACAAACCCAAATTTTATTTTTTTTAGTATTAGGATGATGTATAACCACCATAATACTAATAAAATTTGATGTGCATACATGTAAGACATTATGGTAACAACTTATAACGTCCCAAAAACATGTCTTTTCGCTCCTACCTCTCCCCCACCCCTTTCAAATAACCCGTTGTTTTGGGTGTGGTTGCACAAGAACATCATCCATCTCTCACTACTAAATAATATTCTCTATCTCTCTCTCTCACCGTCAAGTTTCTTTATATACAAGGTGATATATTATGGACACTTTTAAACCAGAAAATTTCACTATAAAATTTTAATAAGACAAGTTGTAGGACTTTACCCTTAAAAGTAAGTTCTTCCAGAAATTCTCAACGGCCAAGGGAGACCCAAGGCCAAAGAGGAGATTTGGAAATAGTTTTCAACCAGTAGTTGACACGCTTTGGTTATTACCTCATCAGCTGCATCATTGCCCCAAGCGCAAAGATGCCTTAAACAAATCCCCAGCCCCTCCTTTTATATACCGCTAGGCCCGCTTCCTTCTACATCGGCCACCGCTAATGTGTGATTAGTCAACATTTCAACCTGCTTTTAATTACTCCTTTTTATAATTGATTTTAAACACTTGGTTATTAAGTTAAGGAGGTTGATATGATAACTATGAAACAAATCAAGTGGAAAATGAGAAAGACAGAACATGTGAAGATCAATAAACATCAGTGTACAACTCTACACTCTATTTAATAACTTAAGCATGGAGTTACTTGTTAGTACGGGTTTAGTTCATCTTAAAGATCATCGTGACTTAACTACATTAATGATATCAAAATGTTATGTTAGAAGAGAAAACCTTAGGCCTCTTCATTTCTAAACAAATATACGCGAGAAGTTTACCATTCCTCAAGATTTTACTTCCGGTATCTACTTTGTGGTGTTCTCCAAATTCTTGTTTGCTCATTGAAGCTTCCAATCACAGCAGATTGTTTGTCATCAGCTAGCCGATAAGTAACAACGTTATAATATGATACATGATCGAATTTCTGCAATATTTTGAACGACTTCCTTCGTTTCGGATCAGCAATAATTTGCCCATCTTTAGATATTTCTCCTGTTGCTCTAACTTTAAGATATTTCACTTGAAAGGTTGGACTTAAAGCTTGTTGATCCGTCGTTAAGATAACTGCACCGAGCATCTCCCCCAAGAATGTATCCTGCAATATGTGTAAATGAGTGTACTGTTTACTAAAACCATGCACGTTATAAAATGGACTGTTGAGGGTCACACCATCACATTGGGTTTGGGTCAAAACAGGCCAAATCGTCCATAAACACTTTCTATATTATTATTATTATTATTATTATTATTATTATTATTTAGTGTGTCAAATATTATTATAAAACTATATAAAATGATACCCAAAAAATGAACAAATTTTGCGACTTTCCCCTTCTAGTTAGAGATATAAATGAGCTTGGTTCATTTAAGTTAATAGAGCTCGTTTAGAGCCCTATTTCCAAAGCTTAAGCTCGGATCGTGAATTGATTTTCAAGTTCAAGCTTGGCTCGTATATTTTTTTTAATAATTAAGTTATTTTATTTATATATATTATACCTAATTTCATATATATTTATAATAGTTGTATCTATATATTGGATTTTAATAGTACATATTAAATGGTATTGGCCGATAATAATATCAAGTCAGTTTATTGCCACTGACGGTCCCAAATTTAAAAAAGATTTAACGGGGTTATATTTTTTTTCTAAATTTCAAACTAATGTTTTAGGGCTTTTGATCGGAAGAAGAATACGAGTTGATTGATCTAAAATATAGTTTGAAACAGTGCTCCAAAACGGCGAAATAATGTTTCAATTCGGGTGTTTGAACTTTCAATTAATAAAAATCAAGCCATTCGGATCACTGTTTCGAGCTAAGTTTTACGTAAATGACTCGTATCCATCTTCTGATCAAAAGCCATAAAACATTAGTTTGAAATTCAGGAAAAAAATATAACTCCGTTAAGTCCTTTTTAACGCGGGACCATTAGAGACCAACTATTTTAAATTTGGGATCGCCAGTGACGATAAACTAACTTGGGATTATTACTGGTCAATACCATTTAATAAGGATTATTAAAAAATTAATAAACCTATTTATAATATAAACTTTATACATACCATATATATTTAGTTGCTTTAATCATAACCTTATATATAACAATGGTTATTATATAAATATATATATTTAAATTATTAAATAAAATTATATTGATTATTTAGAGGGGCACAAAAAACCGGTTTTAACCTAGTTTGAGTCACTGACCCAAACCGGAACTTGTTCTAACCGAATCAAATTGGGAAAAAAACCCCTATTTGTGCACCTCTACGATATCTGAAGCTTGGACTCAGGCACGATTAGCTATCTAGAGCACGAGCATCTCAGCTCATTTACACCCCAAGAGAAAGCATAACCAGTATTGACCAGTTCATAAGTAAGTGGTCGAAATTACCGCATGTAATTGGGCAAGTACATATAACAAAATCAGAATTAATTTAGTTTGCAAGTACCATGTGTTGATATTTATGATTCTTTTGTTGCAACTGATACATCCTTGCCAGCAACCGTTGGCTGAAACGAGCTTCAGGTGTATTGTTCTCCAAGTCGAGCATTTTAATAATATGTGGAAACAAACAAACCTTTTGTTGCAGGCTAAGAGGGACGAGTGTCACATCAAGCATTGAGTTAAACACCACTTTTGCAGCTAAAGGGTCTAGAAACATGTTCATTTCAGCATATTTGTTTGAAGGAATATTGATGACATTTCCTTTATCATGTTTGTTGTAATCAATATGTCCACCTAATATAAATACATCCTGCAATAAAATTCATGATCTATAATTAGGATTCATGATTCTTTATTAAGGATAGTATAGTTATGTTTACTAAACTCGCTAACCTGAATGATGGAACTAGCATTTGCATCTGCAAGTATTATGTTTGCTAAAGTGGTCAACGGTCCGTTAGTCAAAATCGTAATCTTAGATCCAGGATCAATTGATTTCACTAATGATTTCCAAACTTCTAGTGCTAGTGGTTGTCTAAGTTGAGAAAAATCAGTATTCCTAGGTGCTCCAAATTTTACAGAATTTTCGGCTGTATATCTGCCAAAAAAACCAAGATCTCTATTAGAGGTGGCATTAAAAAAATAAAAATAATAAAAAAAAAACTAAAAGGACTGGACGGGAAGTCGTAAATTGAAATTTTAACACACATCCTGTAAGATGGAAAAGTTGTAAATAGTAGTGCAACTACCTTCTTGGACTTCTTGGTAGATCGCGTGCAAGTCCAAAAAGAGTGTCGGAATCTATTAAGCCACCACTTCCATGAGGGATAGCCTTCAAGTATTTGCAATCTCCAACACTTGGATCATCCGGGTCGGTTTGGTTTAAACCAAATGAATCCCCTAAACCAACAATAATATCGTCACGGCCCATCATATGCAACAAATCATAGACTACATCTATTGTTGCTGCATTTGCCCACCCTGTTGGAGTTACTAGTATTGCCTGAAATAAAACCAAACAAAAAATGAAAACCTTGTTCATCTACAAGCATGCACTAAAATATAAATAACTGCATTGCAAGGGACATAGTTGACAGTACCTTAAGATTTATTGTCTCCACCGGTACTTTTAGAAGATAAAAGAGAGCAAGAAAATCTCCTGCACTCATATCCATGTCGAACACGACCGTTTTCCCTAGTTTTTTCCCTTCAAAATCTGGTTTGTGAAGAACTTCCTTGTAATAAGGAAATTGAGATGTGAAATTGAATCTGCCTTTATCTTGTGGCGTGTTTAGTACCTGATATACGCGTATAAAATCGAATAAACCAAATTGACATATGTTTATATAGTGCAACAATGTATAGCCACAAGATGAGCTTAAAAGTGTATTAAAATTTTGGAACTAATTTGACCAATATAAATATTAATAAAATTAAGGTAAAGAAAAGATGCCAGATCGAGGTGACAGTTTTGTTCCATTTAGCTTAAAAATAAAATAAATTAAATACTTTTGAAGGTAATCGGGGCCAAATGGGCCAACGGATCAAGAGTCACCCATTTGACCCATTACCCAACCCGTTTGACCCACCCATTTTTCAACTTCTAAGAATTATAATTTGAATCAACTTACGTCGAGAAAACTGACAAAAAATTCTTTTTCAAGTGAGCTACTCTTGTCACGGTTTTGCTTTGCCCTTGTAGCAACCCGTACGCGCACCGAATCCGGTCCACTTACTTCCTCTGTGTAACCATCCTGATTTTATAGTTTCAGTATCTAAACAGTTAATGAAAATGTTATAACAATAGGGATAATTATTCTTCTTTTTTCTTTTGAACTAGTTGACTTCTTATGCTAGCAATCTTCTAAATTATAATAGTATTGTACAACAGATTGATGTAGCAAGAAGTTACCTTACATCTCCCATTATTTTGGAGGCAAAATGGATCTTGAATGCCTGTTTGAACATGACCACTATGAACTCCATTTTTCTTTAAGTTGAATTTTGGAGCACTATTAAAAAAATTGTTTGAGCCATCAGATACTCCATAAGGTTTGTTGGAAGTAATGACAGTAATATTCATATACTCCATTTCAGCGAACTCATTTTCTCCATTACTTTTGTGCAAGTTACGCATAATGGATGTGGAAACACCTGACATAAATGAGTCCCACATAAAATAACTCTGCAAAAATGAGACAAGGTATAAAAAAGTTATTTTGTCAAGACTAATTATACATCATCATCATCATCATCATCATCGTACTCAGTATATCCCACCAATAGCAAAGCTATGGTAGGGTCTGAGGAGGGTAAGATGTAGGCAGCCTTACCTCTACCCCATAGGGATAGAGAGGCTGCTTCCGGTGAGACCCCCGACTCGATAGTAGTTTTGCATCAAGCCTTGGACATAAGGCACATAGCACTCAATCATCGGGACACCGGCTGATCGGTGCATGTACCCTTATCTTTCAGCTATCAACGCCACTACATGATGCCTGATTAACCGTCCGTCACTTTTAACGTTATTTTCACGAGATTAGTAAAATAACGTCAAAATTAGTGCAATTTCACTTTTGCCCACCCGAGGGTTCACACATATATACATCATATGTGCGCACCGCAAGCAGGGCTAAGACTAATTATACATATGACTATATAAAAGTTATTAAATATAGAGGAACTAACACTAGAAAAGCCTATATTGAGACCCATGGTCCATAAAGAAATAAAAATAAACTAATACAATATACATACAGTTAATTCACATAATTATATGTGAGTTACAAAATATCACATAAAATAATATAAATTCAAAATACGAAGTTCAAAAACTAGCTATTTTTAATAGGGGCCATAATATGAAAAAATAAATAACAAACTTTGTGACTAAAAGTGTGACTCCTCAAAGGGTAAAATGATCATTTTATTAAAGTTCAAAATCGATAAATTAAGAACACGAAACACGAGATCGGATAACTCCCAAACTTTACTAACCAAGAAAATTTAACTCAAAATTTGATTTCAATGTAAACCACATACTCAGTTTATATAGCCAAGCTAAACTCATGATTAGACTAATAAGAATTGTAACTTACTAGATAGATATAACCAACTTACTATTATCTGTATTAACCACCTCTATCTTATACTATAAATTTCGGTTTATTACCCAAGTAAATTGTGGCCCAAGTTCATATATTTATATATTAGCCAAAATTTACAGGATCTATGGTCTTAATGTCGGAGACCATGAGTATTACAAGTTTCAGTTTAAGGATGAAAATGTTTATTTCACATAAACCACAAAGACAACTTATGTATATTACTCTAGTAATTAATTTAAAGATGTGTTTAAGTTTATTACCTTATAGAAATGATTGTCAAACCAAGTATCTCGAACCATCTTTAATGTCTTGAAAACATATTGTGCCTCATATGTACGTTGGTGACGCTCAAATTCCTCAAAGAAGTTTTGAGTTATGGGAATTGTATTTGTTCCATCTAGGGGAACAAGTGTAACCGGAATTCCAGAATGAATAACCTGTAATACACACATCCAAACACCACCTTTAGTTAGGAAAGATAACACACAACAAGTACTAGTGTTTAATGGACCTTATATTTACCTGGTATGCAGCAAAAGGATCACCAAAGAAGTTAAACTCAGCATAAGGATTGGTTTTGTAGGATGTGTATAAATTACCATGTTTACCACAGAGTTGAGGTTGACAAGATGAGTTGCCATTTTTGGGACAACAACCAGTTGGATTCTTTGACCTCACACCACCACCCATGACATATATATGCTCAATATTTTTCTTTAAATGTGGATTGGTCATAAGAAAAATGGCAATATTTGTGTGTGCTCCTATTACAAATAGACTAATGGGCCCAGCGGATATCTTCTCGATTAGTACTTGCTGTGCTGTAGGTTGTTTAAGAGGCGTGTATCTCCTGCTTCCCTAGTTCATAATTAAAAGTTAACAGACGCATTAACCGTCTAGAGTGCAAGCAGAGGTTCACAATCACAAATGGGCCTGGGCCTGAGACCCGTCTAGGCCCATCTGGAAAAGGACCGAGTGATCTGGATTTCGGAATGGGTTAAGCTTGAAAGCTCATTTTGGCTGAAACATATTTTCCAAAGCTGAGTCCAACTGTAGCCTGGTTAAGCCCAAAAGCCCAGTTTGGCCCGCAGTCCTTAGCCCAAACGGATATGTATTCTATTTTCTGTAGATTCTAGGATACCATCTATAAAACTTGTTTGAAGTGTATTATTTAAAAAAACTTAATTTAGTGCTGATGCTTTATATATAATTAATGCTGATTAATTTAATTTAAGTAATGTTAAAACTGAAAATCTTCTTTTTACATTTTCTCTTATAATTTAAAACCACTTGTGAGTTTTATGTTAAATCTTATGCATAAAATTTGCATAATATATAATAGAAAAGGCATGTAGAAAAATGACCTGGTAAGGACTGATCAAGCCTGTATTTTTATAGAATGACCTGACTCTTCCGATTAGGACCAGGCTTTTTAGGGCCCAAGTCCTAGCCCGTTAAGGCCAGGGCTTTATGCAACTCTTTAAGTTAAAGTAAATTACAATAGTATGGGCAAAATGGTCATTTTTAATTACTAACAGAAAGAAGTTAACACCGGTTAGCGGAAATGGTGAAAAGTGTGACAACATATGAACTTTTAAGACGATTTTTGTACTTGTTGAAGTTAAAAGAACATGAACTACAAATTAGCCCATATATAAAAACAGCGAAAACAGTAATTTACCCTAAATAAAAAATACCTGTGGAAGAAAGCTTTTCCTATAACCAAAGTTTGTATCTTTATACAATCTTCCACCAGCTCCCACTGGAATAGCCTGTCTATATCTACAAGGTCCAGCTGTACCACTTCCCTAACCATTTACATATACTTACTTAAATAAGTGTTTGTATGTAAGTAAGATGTAGAATCAATGGTCATGATTGGTTAATTAGTTACCTGGTCAGTTATCGGCATATATCCACCAACATTTGGTTGTATTGTACCATCTTCAAGTATTCCACCCTCACCTCCCACACCAACGGCTATATCATCTCGACCCATCATGTAAAGAATATCATATATCTGATTTACCGAATGACCACCGTCTGACCACTCATTTGTGTTGATAGTTATTGCCTGCATGTACCAACATATAATTGTCCTCAATTAAAATCTTGCATTTGATTTGTGAGTCAAAAATCAAATCTTGACCGCATTTAGAATCCTTTTTAGCTGGTAAAGTTTACCAAACTGAAACAAGAGGGATTATAGTTATACTTTTTAAGTAAGTGTTTCAGTGTTTCAACAGAATCGATGTGATGATCCGCGCCCTTTAGACGTCTTTGGCCTATTTTTGGTACAGGTTTTCATAACAGAATCTGCATAACTTAACTAAAGTCTAAATTACTCTAGAAAGATAAATAAGAGTAGAAAACCAAAAATGAAATTTCACCATGTACTGTTTTAATGATATCTGTAATTTATATCTAAATTTTATGAAGTTAAACTTATTATTAAAAACAATCATGGCATTCTATGTAATATGTTATTTATATTTTGACGAAAAACATGTCGGCAAACAAGATCAAAGGTATCTTAAAAATTCTATAAGTTGATTTTGAATTATTGATATTCATAAACAAATTTCATAAATTAATAGTTTGTTCTGAAGATGTTTAATGGTACTTGAATAATCCCAACTTGAAGTTGAAATTTCGTTTAATTCTTAATAAAATATAGATCAGAACTGCAAGATCCGCTTTTAACTCTTTTAACAGGTGGCTAAAGATGGGAAACAAGCCCAACTTGAAGTTGGAATTTCATTTATTACATAAACAATTGAATATATATATTTGAAGTACAAGATCCGTTTTTAAATATCATAACTACTTGTTATATAAACTGATTACTAAATAGTATGTGGTCTAATGGTATCAACGTGATAGAAAATGTGTACAAGTTTATTTGGTTGAAGATTAAAATCTCATGGTCTATTAATGTGTAATTTAAGATGTAAGATTAAACAGTATTTGTGAACCACGTAAGCACGTGCAAGTAGTGATTCAAAGAACAAGATAAAATAAAAAAAACAAAACAAAACAAAAACAAATAGGTTTAGAGTATGTGTTGTGGCCACCGCCAAAGGGTGCCACCAATTGCCACCGTGGATTCACTGACGCCAAACCCATTACATACTCAGCCCCAAAGGGCGCCAAACAAGGGGCCGCGAGAACAATGTAGGGCGTGAGGGCATTTGGGAGGATTTTTGAATTATTAATTAATAATATAACCAATCATTTCACTTCATTATTTACTCTTTTCACGCACATCTCTCATAGCATGCTCGAATTTTTCAACTAAGCACTTACATTGCATGATTTGTCTCTTTCACATTGGTCTTTTCACCCCTCTCGTAATTAGCTCTCTCTCTCTCTCTCTCTTTAATTTTATATCCCTTTAAACACAATGAAGTCAACATCGGTTGAATTGAAAATCTCACTCATTTTGTCAGACTAAGTGTAGTGACCTGACGTCCATGTCCACCTTAAGCCTAGAGGGGCGTTAAACCCCATCCTGTATGGGCGCTCTAGGGCGTTGGCACTTGGCAGGCTAACAGGTGTGAGAGAGATGTAGCCATTGGGTTTAGTTGCTTCCAAGGGAAAAGCAGTCGTTGGATATTGAATAGAAAAAAATTACTTTTATTCCAAATTATATATATATAATCGATCTCTTAAGCGATTTTTATCCACACAAATCCTACTTCATCTATTTTAAATCCAATTTCTTCACTTTCAAACAATTTTTAACCAACCTTCAACTCTTCAACTATAAATCATTCAAACCCAAACAACCCTTTTCTTAAAACCTTCAACCAAACGACCCAAAGACATGAATGATGATTTTGATCTCCTATGGTAACCGGTTCATACGACCAGGGTATATAGAAGTAAAGCGAAAACAAACCCTCATGTTCAACTTCAACCAATGGGTAGTTTAAATCACAAATTGAAAGTTTAAACTAAAAAATCGATCGAAGGAACAAAAACAAATAGCCCTTGATCTTAAATTACTCGCGTCTAGCATCCACCACTCGACTGGAGATGACGTAAGAACGGACTGTATTAGTTTTCATGAATACCTTTTTAAGTATTTGTAATTTTATTTTTCGTATTTCGTATTTTATAATTAAAATTAGTATCTTTAATGTAAGAACATTCTCAATCGGATCTCCATCTCTAAATTAAAAATTACCCTAAAAATTACTACTTTGTTCTTTTTTTTAATTATAATATTTTTTATACCTTTACCATTACATTTTCACTCTCCTTCACTCACAACCACTTTAAAAAATATTAAAAAATTAGGAAGGATAAAAAGTGTTTTTCCAAATTTAAACATAACACGTTAACATTTCATCTCTTTTCTTCACAACCACTCCAACCACATGGAGAGCACACTCACATAGTAGGAAGAATCTATTTGTGAATGCTCAAAACAATATAAATAAATAAATAATGAAAAAAAAAGTAAAAATAATTGTGACAAAGGTGAGAGTGTATGAGAGCTAGCCCTACATAGTACATACACATTTTAGTTAGGTCTCGATACAATATCATATTGTCCCATTATGGTTAGACGGTTAGCCTTTCACACCTCATCATTCGTACAAACATCAAATTATTATTCCAAGTGATAAAAGGACAAAAAGATAAATCTATATTCTAAGGATTATTTTTGCCCAACAACATGTGGGCCTTCAACTTTTAAACCTAAATTTCTGATCCATAATTTTTGAATTACTCATGCAACCAAAATACTTTTTGAATTATAGGTTTGGAGACCAGGATAATTAACATAATACCAATTGAAATTAGAGATGTTTCCCAGATATCATTACTGGTACCGATGATACAGTTTTTGGGACATTTTGTATGTTTCGGTTTTGGTATTCTGGTTTCTTGACTACGAATGAAGTTGATACGATTTTTGGTTTATTGATTGAATATCCATGGTTAGAAACCAATCTGATACCATCAATAGAGAAAGAAACACAAGAACAAAGTAATACCAAGATGGGTACTTTTCTAAAATACGCATACCGAACTAATACATTCGATACAATATTTGGTACCCAGTTTTCTCAAAACCATGATGCATGTAGGATGGAGAACAAGAATGAATAACAGAAAACGAACCTGCAAATCGAATTCCGATTTGTTGAGCTTGAGGAGGTATAACATGGCAAAGAAATCATCAGAATCAAAATCCGTATCCAGAAGAATCCGGTGAGGACGGGAGGTGGAGCTGCTAATTACAACCGCAGTGATAATTATGGCAAACAACAACCTCCGCCACAGCAGCAACAACTCCATTATTTCCGATCAACCTTCGAGGTTAATGAGAATATTAAATTTGTATCACGTTACTTATTCGGTGAAAATTCTGGAAAACAAAGGTTAGAGAGAGAAAGAGTGTTGTGTTGTGAGGTTGATGGTGGACCAGATACTGATGACGGGTGGACTCAGAATGTCAACTACTTTTTAACACCTTCAAAAGTTGATCTTATTTTACTTATTTTTATTTATTATATAATTTTCTCTCTCTTTATAACTTTTAGCATACTGACTTTCATACAACGATATAATAAGATACTAACACCTCCCCCCCATATTTTAAGTTACAGTACATGCACGAAAACGAATTCCAACACTACAAATCTCACTACCTAAAATAAAGGCTGTTTATCAGCGGCTTTGGGAAACGTTAAAAGCGGTTTTAAATCGCTGTTAATAGGCTCGCTGTTTATGCTCTCAAAATCTCCATAAACAACGGTTTGAAGTTTTGTTTACAGCGGTCATGATTTACAACGTTTTATAATATACAACGGTTTTTGATTTACAGCATTTTTATGATACATCGGTTTATAATAACATAAATATACAATTATTATATCAGCATAATTATAATACAATTTATCCAGCATAGATCGATCTATCCGTCTTGTAATATAAACGACTTTCAATTCTCTCATGTTAGTTATTTCAGTCATTTTGATATATTATGCACCTGAAGAAACACGGATCCGATCTTCTTGACGGATCCTAGATCCAATGAGTCTACAGGGTATGATAAGGATAACAACCAACAACGATATAAGCTCAATCTCCAGAAGTCCAATGACCGAAACCTGCAAAACAGACACCGTGAGTTCGTTAAGGGAAGGACAAGAGGGGGGGGGGGGGTTTGGAATTTGTAAGTTGTGGTAAAGATACTTTATGTTGTAGTGGATAACCATAACAATAGTACGATGTGACAGCTTGCAGGCGCGTGAAACAGGGAATGTGACATCTATGCGGGCTGTCACTGTACCCGACTGTTCACATTTTTGCTTTTTCAAATTTCCCGTGTGACGTGGCATCTGCTGAGTGGTTGACATCGTTCTCTCTTCATTGTTCGTATCCCATCACATTAATTACGATGGGTATAAATAGTGGGAGTTAACTTCTTTTTGAAGTTTTTATCACCGTTGATTTTCAAATATCTTCTTTCTTTCTCTTCTAATCTTCTGACCATCTGTTCGATTCTATTCACGATTGCTCGTTGTTTTCCTTTTTTCACTGGACCCATGGCTAGTCAATCGTTGATTCCGAATATCGACGAGACAGAGATCAACTGGGACCGAGCCGAGTACGAAGAATTGCTTCCTACTCACGGCATTCCACCAGAGTTTCCCGCTGCCGGATCTGTTGCCAGTCTGCCTCCTATTGGCAAGATTGCAGTGTACGCTGATTTCTTCGTTTATGGGAATTTTCGGTTTCCTATAACCAAATTTTTCATGAAGGTGTTGAGTGCTTACGGGATCCATTTATCCCAGTTACATCCTCTTACCGCTATGCAGATTCGACACTTTGAATTTCTGTGTACGGCAAAAGGAATGTTACCTCAGATCGATCGATTCCCTTGTTCTATCAAATGACCAACCGTGGCGGGTGGTTTAAATGCAATCCAATAGCTGATAGGATTATCGGCATTATATCTGAAGAAGGTTCTAAGGACTAGCACAACAAATTTTTCTGGATTTTAGAGGACGTCGTTCTGGATGTCATGGTCCATCGTCCGGCCAACGAGACACTTCCGGACGTTGTTACAACCGCCCACGAAGGCCGGGAATGGTTCCGCGCATCTGCAATGCGGGCGTTGCAGGAGGAGGCCCTGGTATGGGGGGTATGAGCCGCTTGTGGCCATATCCAGATTTGGAGCCTATCTTTATGGGCGTGAATGAACGTAAGTTACACTCCCTTTTCTCCTTTCAATTTTATATGAAACCTTTTAACTGACTTCTTATGGGTTTTCCAGGTGAAGGGCCCATGCTGAATGCCCTTTTTGAGAGTAGGGGGTGCACGGGAAAGCGTATCCGTGACGCAAAAGAAACTCCTATCCTGGAAAGGACCAGGAACTAGTTTCTCTTCCTTACTAGGGTGCGTGCTGAACCAATGGCTTCTGAAGCCATTTTCCTTACAGGTGCGTACATCCTTAACCCTCATCCGCTCAACGTTCTTACTTCTGATGGGGTGATCGTCATTCTTTCTTCGAGTGACGAATTCTCCTCCCAAGAAGAATAAGTTTCTGATAATGCTTTCGAAATTTCATCCGTCTCACATCTGCTGGCAGATTTGGAGCGAAAGAGGGATTTCTGGTCCTCTCTGAAAAGTGACGCGGGTGCAAGCCACACGGATGCCGCTGAAGGACCGTCCGCTAAAAAACGTCGGACCCAACGTCCGAAGAAACAAAAAGTCAGCCTTGCGGAGCGAATGAAAGTAATGGCTGGTAAGTCAAAATGACGTCTTTCCTTTAAACTTTAATGCTTTAAATGATTTTCAAGTATGATATTATTGTGTAGATTCGTCTGCAGTCGTTGTTGGGAGCATTGTGTCGGACAAACTACCGTCCCCAACACCTGAACACGAAAAACTACCATATCCGCCTCCGGAGAAGGAGGCTAAGCCACCAACTCCTCCATCTGAGAAGAACCAGGAAAACCTGGTTCCTCCGCCAGAGACTGAAGATCCTCTGGACTATCTGTTTGGAACTGAAGATGCTTCTAGTTCCAAAGGGAAAGGAGTGGGTGTGGATGAGGAGGCACCCAAAGCACCAGAGTTCTCTCCCCGATCCCCTCCACATTTTCCCTTCTCATCTTCACCCTTTTCCATGGGTGAAGGGGAGGGTTTTCAATTTTGACGCCCTCAGCAGAACGTCGAGGAGGCGGCGACACGAGATGCCCCTCATCAGTCTTCTTCTATTCCTGTGCACCCCCAAGCAACAAGTTCAGATTATTACCGGGAACCAAACCCAGGGGAAGATTATCACATGTTTATCCCTCATTGGGATATCGTGAATGGATCTTGCTTCACTGATCCAGACGTTTGTGCAGCCTTCATCAATCAATGTGTACCGCCCGCGGAGCGGATCCATTAGTGTGGACGCTCTCTTCATGACATTCATATGGACTATTCCTTGTCCTTAGCCAATACTTTGGCTTGTGGACAGGAAATTCTGCGCGAATGGCGGACAATGGGTGGGAATTTGGGAGAGGTGACCCGATCTGCTGAGGAGGCTAAGAAAGAAGCCAACGAATATCGTGTGGCAGCCAATACAGCCAAATGGAAATTATCTGATGCTAAGATCGCTCTAAAAAATGAGAAAGATAGGCACACGGCTGCCACACGTCAATGGGAGGAAGCTTGTCAGAGACAGAACTCTGTTCTTCAAGCTGCCCGGGATAAAGCCCAAAGAAAAAAGGAGGACTTGGCTAAGGCACTTGAGGCCAATTCGGCCTTAGAAAGCCAAGTGACCCGCCAAGGTGCCAAAATTCAAGAGCTTGAAGCGGCGTTGAAGCTGCAGAAAGAGCAGGGTGAACTTAAAGATAAAAGGGCTGATGATATGCAAGCCGCGTATGACTCGCTCCTGCAGGCGCGTAGTGAGGCAGAAGCCCGTGCAGCTGAATGTTTAAATGATAAGAAAAAAATACCTGACAGGTTCCGTGAACTCCAAGAGCGGGCGGAGAGGGAGCGACAGTGGCTGCTAGGCCAAGGTCTTAACGCGGTACATTATCCCAGTCTTCTGCTTGTTATATTGTTTTTCCGTATCAATTGTTTAATAGAATTCTCAATTTTTGATAGGTTATTAAGAATATCAAGGAGGGGCCTAAACTGACTGATAGTTTTGCCTTCTTACTTAAAGCCTCTTCCCAATCCGGCCGTGTACCAAGTTTTAATGAAGGGATGATGTATGGCCAAACCAGCCATTCTTTTGAGGAACATCCGCTTCATGGGCTTGACGTTGCTCAGGAATATGATATGCGTATCAATGAATATGATAATTTATCATTTCCTTTGCAAGACTTGCTTCCAGAGTTTGCTGCAGCAAGTAATGGCGTGGATCAGTTGAAAGAGTACTTGGAAGGAGAATAGGAAGACACTCTGCCCACACCTCCGGAAGATACTCCGTCCACTCCTCCGGAAGATACTTCTGCTCAAGACCCTTAAGATAATCCTAGACTTGTAATTTCTTCATGTGTTGTAATTATTGTTAATCATGAGTGAACAGAAACCTTTTTGTCTTCTTGTGAATCTTGTATTGTTTTGCCTTTGAGATATTATCTTGTGAGATATTTCTACCTTATCCATTTTGAATATTTGCAAGTGGTATGGAAGTGATGACGTGACGGAAAGAGAAAAGCTGTGAGACTGCTGACAAGACGTTTATGACGCCTTTTGACAGTCTACTCTTACTTTTTCGTCTTTCTGGCCTGACGTGTCATCCTTAATTGGGCTGTTTTTTTCTCTCTAATCCTGAGATCTAAAAATGCTAAAGCTAATCCCAATCTTCAAACTTTTATAGAACTTGTGCCCCATTTGTCTTTATTCCTGATGGCAGGAGACAAGAAGAATGCCCCTGCTATCAATGAGGTCTTTGTTAACATCAAGGAGAAGGATTTTAACGACATTGTAAACGTTTATGGTTTGGCTCCAGAGTGGGAGCCTGAACGTCCGGCAGACGGTTCCATTGCTATTAACCCTTTGTCCAACAAAATAGCTGTATATGCCGATCAATTCACCACGGGAAACTTCCGGTTACCCGTGACGAAGTTTGTTATGGCCATATTGACGGCATATGGCGTTCACTTATCGCAGGTCCATCCTTTTGGGATGTTACAAATTCGACACTTTGAGTTTTGCTGTCAGGCCCGCG
Source organism: Bidens hawaiensis (assembly GCF_021521415.1). Classification (NCBI taxonomy): domain Eukaryota; kingdom Viridiplantae; phylum Streptophyta; class Magnoliopsida; order Asterales; family Asteraceae; genus Bidens; species Bidens hawaiensis. Next base: position 41,675 of record NW_027491891.1, on the reverse strand, counting down.
AGATAGAGGCTACGGTTAGTCGGTTCGCCGTTTTTTACACAATGAGGAGTCGGATGGGTGGTACAGCTGGGCCACTACCGGGAAGGGTGTTATCGGTAACGAATGGTATTGAAGCCTTCATGAATGGAAGCCCAAGTTTTTCTAGATCCAAGGAGATGTCATTCCCTTTGCGATGACATGTCGCAAGTCGGATGAGAAACTGCCGATGGTTCCTGCCACCATGCAGGTGGACCTTCCGTGGTTCAAGACCCTAACCGAGACGCCCACTCCGATGCGAGCGATACATGAGGGAGCACTCGTGAGTGCGAAAATGATCCGTTTGTGGCGGTTCCCTACCTTGGAACCGTTTTACGAGAAGACTGACAAAAGTAAGTCTTTCCTTATTTTTCTGGGGTTCCGCCTGAATTCTGACTTCTATTATTGTTTATGCAGGTGAAGGTTTTGTCCTCAGTACGCTTCTAGATAACGAGGAAGGTCTTCTGGTGCGTCTCCCAATTGATCCCAAGGACGCACCTATCCTTGAACGCACCCGCCTTAATTTTTTGTTTTCCACCACACTCCGCCTGGAACCTGTGGTTTCCGAGGCGATGTATGCGAAAGGTGAAGAATTTGTTGAAAAAGGTGAGGGAATTCTGAAACCACGACCAATTACTGCTGCCACTTCTAGCGGGGTGATAGTAGTCCTTTCTTCTAGTGAAGAATCGTCACCCTGTGTAGAAGGATTAGCAGTTGATGCTACTGACACTTTAAATACCCTACATTCAAGTGTAAGTTTGACTCGTAAGCGGAATCAGAAGCCAACTACCAACAAGGTGGCGGGTGATGAAGGTGCTGATGCCACCATCGAAGGCGAACATCAATCGGCGGATGATGTCGTCATCGAAGATGAACATCCAGCGGTTGAAGCGGGTGGTTCTAAAGTGGCCGGAAAACACAAAATACAATCAACCAAGGACGCCTCGTCCTAGAAACGAAAAAGGACGACTTTGGAAGCTCGTCTTCAACAGGTTGCACCCAAAGAAGCTTCTTCAGGTAATTTCATTACTGTTTAATCGGTGTTTAACATGTAAGGCATGCTTGTGACGAAAAAAGTATCGTTTTGCAGAGTTTTTGGAGAAGTCTGCTAAGGACCTTTTTGGTCTAAGGGGGTCAAATCCACCTCCTTCTCAACCACCATCTCCGCTCAATACTGACCAACATCAAATTCAAGGATAAGAAAGATGGCAATTCTGAGGACCCCATCGTTTCGGCGTCCCTCCATACACTTTACCATTTTAAGGATCAGGGAGGATCTAGCGCCTTTGCGAGTGGGTCGCAAGCGTCTACGTCCCGTCCCGAGGGGAAGGCTTCTGTGCACCGTCCGCGTTAGTCCTTACGTCAGAAGTCAACATTTGGTGACGCGGAAGTGTGCTTAGAGAATCTGCAAGAGAGCCTTCCTCCCGCGGAGAGGGAACACCAAAGCTGGAGTATACGACAAGAATTACTGAACTCCTACTCCTACTGCCTGGCTAATGTCGTCTCCACCAGTTAAGAAATATGCCGAGACTGGCTAGGCAAGAACGAGGCGCGGGATGATCTGGGGGCGAAAACAGCCCAGGCAGAAAAAGAAGCCGCTTAGGCTATGAAAGAAGCCAAGGACAACCGCCTGGCTGCTGATACCGCTGAGCGAGAATTAGCGGATGCCAAAGTGGCATTAGAGGCAGAGAAGGCCCGTTTCTCAGCTGCTGAGGATGCTACCACTACTCTTCAGTAGCAATTAGAGGAGTATAAAGCATATATAGAGGTTTTGAAGGCTGAATCATCTTCAAAAGATGAACGCCTCGCTACTCTTGCTGCCAAACACAAGGATCAAGCCTTGGAGTGTGCAGGCACAAAATGGAAATTGTCCGAGCCAAGGTGGACAAAAAATGGTTGCTGGCGGAAGGAGCCAAGGTGGACAATATGCGGAACACTTGCTCACATTTTATTTTTAACAGGTTATTGCCCACATCCGGGAAGGCGATGAACTTGGGACTTGCCTTGCCTCACTCTTGATCGCGTCTTCTCGAGACGGCCGACAAACGTGTTCCGGGAAGGATTCAAATTTGCTAAAGAAGGTAAACTTCTTGAAGAATTCATCCTACATGGCCAAGATACCGCCAAAGCTCTTGCTGATCAAACGAAGACTTTTGATAATTTAAAATTCTCTATTGAAGATCAAATAGCAGAGCTTGCGGATAAAGAAGACGGCATCGATCAATTAAAAGTCCTTCTTTTAACTGATGAAGAAAATCAAGACGATGCAGAAGGCGAAGACGAGGAGAATGAAGATGCAACTTCATAATTGTATATAGATCCATCTCTTTTGTAATCGTCATGTAAAATCCTTTGTAATCCCATTTGATCAATAATAAGAAGTTTGTCTTATCCGGTACACTTTGTCTTATGCATCATAATATAAGTGTTTATAGGATCTTCTTTGTTGTCAATAAAGGATTACATACTAGTGAAAACATATATTACATGAAACTAGAATGTACAAGTAATAAGATTTTTCATAGAAAATGTGTAAGCCATCCATAATTACAAACAAACGACATTAAACGTCTCTTTACTAATTTATTAAGCGCGCATGCCAAAATAAAAGGTAAACATAATTTTTTTCTAGATGTAACACTTCTTCAACTGTGCCACATTCCATGTTCTGGGGATCTCAGTCCCGTCCAAGTTTTCTAACTTGTAAGCACCTTTAGATAGTACTGCTTTAATCTTGTAAGACCCTTCCCAAGTTGGAGCTAATTTGTCTGGAGGTTCCTGTCCGGAAGCCTCATTACTGCAGAAGACGAAGTCTTCCGCATCAAATGTGCACCTTCGGACCTGCGAGTCATAGTATTTCTGCAGCTGGCGTTTATAATTATGATCGCGAATCGATGCCAACTCTCTCCTTTCTTCAAGGAGGTCTGGATTCATCCACAATTCTTTATCATTATCATTAATCATCAAAATTCATGCGGATGGAATCCCAATCTCATTCGGGATCATGGCCTCAGTTCCATAGGTTAAACTGAATGGCGTTTCAGAATTAGTAGAATTCTTTTGGGTGCGAAAGGCCCAAAGTACATGGGGCAGTTCATCGACCCAGCCAGCTCATTTAGTGCCCAATATCGTTTTAATCCATTCTTTAATCGTGCGGTTGGTCCGTTCGACCTGACTATTTGCTTGTGGATGAGCTATAGATGTGAAAATCTGAGTGACATGAAGTTCTTTCAGCCACTCCTGTAATCCGTTATCCGCAAACTGAGTTCCATTATCACTCACGAGTTCTTGCGGAAGACCAAACGGGTAAATTATGAATTCCCAAAGGAATTTCTTGACACTTGATGCCGTAATGGATGCAACTGGTTTAGCTTCCACCCACTTAGTGAAGTAATCAATGGCCACAATTAAAAATTTGACCCGCCATGGGGCTTCTGGAAAGGTCCCATAATGTCGATAGCCCACTTTTGGAACGGCCAAACGGATGTCACCGGAACAAGCTCGTTCTTTGGACACAATGTATTGGGAGCGTGGCGTTGGCAAGAATCACACTTTCTGATTTCTTTCACAACATCCATGTGCATCCCTGGCCAGTAATATCCAGCGTTCATTAACTTCGCAACGACCATTCTCGGGCCTGCGTGTAGGCCACAAATGCCTTCATGAACTTCCTTGATTAAGTAATTTGCGTCCTCGGCATCCACACATCTGAGTAGTGGGCCGAGGAAGGATCGTCTGTACAAGACGCCATCTTGAACTTTGTAATTCAAGGCCTTATGTTTAATCTTCTGAGCCATGGATTTTTCTACCGGCAGGATTCCGGATGACAAATAAGCCATGATTGGTGTCATCCAATATTCAACTGTCTGAATTACCAACACTTGATTCTGTGAAATTGATGGGCGGTCTAGGACTTCAATGCGAATGTCTTTAACAAAGTGCTCAAAATTTGTTGAAGCCAACCTGCTAAGAGCATCCGCCGACTTGTTCTCGCTTCTCTTGATATGAATAACTTTGAAAGAGGAGAATTGGAGAATAAGGTCTTTCGTTTGCGACAAATATAAAACCATTATATCATATTTTGCTTCGTAAGTCCCATTAATATGTCCCGCAATCAACATAGAGTCCACTCGTGCCTCCAAATGTTTAACCCCAAGTTTTTTAGCGATTCCCAGACCCGCCAAGAAGGATTCATACTCCGTCTCATTGTTAGTACTCTTGAAGTCTAACTTGATGGCGTAAGTAAATTCATGACCTTCGGGATTGAATAGCCTTAGGTCTGCGCCAGATCCCTCGCTGCTTGAAGCTCCGTCCGTAAACAATGACCATATTTGACCTTGTTCCGGAGGTGCTTGGGGTTGTTGCTCGATCAAACATTCTTTTCCTTGTGTTGCGGGACTTCGGTGACGAAGTCCGCCAACACCTGCCCTTTGATTGCTGGTCTGAGTTTATATTCAATCGCGTGTTTACCCAGCTCGATGGCCCACTTTGCCAATCGTCCAGACAATTTTGGCTTACCCAATACGTTCTTGAGTTTGTATCCAGTTAACACGTTGATGGGATGACCTTGAAAATACCTACGGAGACGCCGGGCAGCATAAACCAGTGCCAGGTCTAGTTTTCAAGCATTGAGTATCTGGTCTCCGGGTCTGACAACATTCTACTGACGTAATAGATTGGTGTTTGAACATTCTTTCTGTCCGTCAATAGCAAGGCCCTGATGGCAATATCAAACGCCGACAGGTATAACGTGAATGGTTCTCCCGCATACGGGGTTGTCAGGGTGGGCAGTTCCATCAAACATTTCTTGACTTCTAGGAATGCTTGTTCGGCTTCCACATTCCACCTGAATTGTGCCTTCTTGATACAATTTCTCAACGTTGAAACAAATGGGTAAGATTTGGTTGCATGGTTTGCTAAGAATCTGTTCAATGTGACCAATCTTCCGTTGAGTGTATGTACTTCTTTGAGGGAAAAAGGAGAAGGAATGCGGGCTATTGCCTGGACTTTATCTGGGTTGGCCTTGAAACCCGCGCCTGTAACGATAACACCAAGAAACTTTCCTTTCTCAATCCCAAAGGAACATTTGGCTGGATTCAGCTTCATGTTAATACTCCTCAATGTTTCAAATGTTTCTTCGATGTCTCTCAACATCCGATCTTCTTCCACACTCTTTATTACCAAGTCATCCATGTAAACTTCGAGATTTCGACCAACCTGATTTTTGAAAACTTGATCCATTAGTCGCTGGTATGTGGCGACCGCGTTTTTCAATCCGAAGGGCATTAGTTTATAACAAAACGTCCCTTGGTCAGTGTGAAACGCTATCTTTTCCTCATCACCCGCCGCCATGCGGATTTGGTGATAGCCTTTGTAGGCATCGAGGAAGCACTTAAACTTGAACGGGGCCATATCGTCTACTTTGAGATCAATCTCCGGTAGTGGATAACAGTCTCTCGGGCACGCCTTGTTCAAAAACTTGAAGTCTATACACATCCGCCATCTTCCGTTTCTCTTAGGAACGATGACTCTGTTAGATACCCAAGTTTGGTATTTGATCTCCCGGTAAAACCAGAAACTCAACTTCTTCGGTTCTTGAATGTACTCCGTCACTTAGAGTGGCCGGAAAAGATATCACCCCTCGCGGGTGCATCACCTCCCCCCCAAATCCTGAGACATGCGCATGGATTGGTTTTAACCTCTCCTTGTCTTCGTCGTCTAGTTGTTCAAAGCACTGCTCATACATAATGTCAGATGTACTACCAGTGTCAAAGAAAACATACTGCGATCGGTTGTGGCCAAAGAGGGCGGTGTTTATCAAAGATTCTTATTGCACGGTCCGCCCTTGACCCGTGGAAAAATCACTGGTTCATTTTTCCACTCCTCATCTAGGAACTCTCTCCTCTTTCCTCCAACCCTTTGTCCGCCTTGAATCATGTGGACATTCAAATCTTTAACTTGTTATTTGGACGGGCCCTAATTGTCTCGAGCAGGAGCCTTACTAGTCCCTGGTTTTGCACCTTTGACCAAATGTTCAAGTTTGCCAGACTTTACAGCTGCTTCGATTTCATTTTTCAAGGCCACACACTCGTTCGTATTATGCCCTATATCATTGTGGAATGAGCAATGCTTTTTGGCATCAAGGAACGATCTCCTTGTGAGTGGTTGGGGCTTCCTGAAATTCACATTTTCAGTAGTGAGGATTTCTGAAGGTGTTTTCGACAATGGAGTCCAATTGTTGGAGGACTGCGCTGAAGAATTCTGCTTATTCTTGTTGCCAATCAAAGATCTGGCATCAAACTATTTTGATGATTCCGCCGACGGTTGGAGTCTTGACCAAATTGTTCCTTTCGCTTGTTTATTTGGCCGCGGGGTCTGGAATTCAACTTTAAGGTTCTGCTTATGACCGTTACTCGCTAAGGTCCTTTGAGTCCTTGCGAACAGTTTTTCCGCAGTCATGATATCATTCCAAGACGTCGGCATTCCGTCTCTGCCAGTCAGAGTCCAGATTAATTAATCACTTTTCACATTTTTGTGGAAAGCTCCTCGCAACATGTCTTCACTTACTCCACCGATATTGAGACTTTCATTGTTAAAGCGAGTAAAAGTCCTCAATGGATTCATTGTTCTGCCTCACCACATCTAATATCTCAGATGGATCACGAGTGTGTTTCCGCTGTTGACTGAAATGTTGGGAAAATTTGGCAACAAAGTCTTCCCAACTCTTAACTTGTCCGTCCGGTAACTTCTCGAACCATTCACGTGCTGCACTAGTGAATGTTAAAGCAAATATATGACACCAGTAGGGAAGAGTCCAACCGATGACTCCTCCCATGGCCACAAAGTTCATTAGATGATCTTTGGGATCAATCATCCCATCGTACTTTCCAACAGATGTTGGGATCTTTGCATTGACCGGAAACGGAGTTGTTGCAATTCATGTAATGAATTTTGATTTTTCAGCAAATGTAGCTGGGCGGTAAGGCTTAGAGAAGTCTTCCTCAATATTTTTGTGGTATTTCGCATGACAGACTACCGCTCGCGAATAACTCGTTCTGTCTCGTAGGTGGAGTTTGCAATCACCACTGTAATAACTGACGTCATCTGGGTGATATGTTGAATCATGACTTTCATATTCTTCCAAGTAAGCAGGTACCCGCCTGACCATACGAGGACGGTCGCGTGGTCTCCACACCTCCGCCGGATCTCTCTCCGTCTGAACACTTTGACTGCTCAAGGAGGAGCAGAAAGAGACCTCCTGGGAGATTCATAATAAGTCAGAGTACGAGCCTAGAGTCTCATTTCACGCACCCTATGCTCGTACTCGGCTACAACATTTTCTTGTTGGATACATAGCCACTCATCCGGAGATAAGAATCCCCTAGATCTGGAACTATGACAATGAGTTCTCGCCGGTTCAGAATCACCAGAATCGTCTTCTAGGCCCATTTTTGAGCGAGTCCGGCGAGTTTCTCTCATGATTCGTCCCAGGTCACCAAGATTAGAACCCTCTGGTGCTGTGACATGTCCTAAATCAGTAGGAGTAGGACCGACTGGCGCTGTAACACGCTCCAATGTGAAACTTCCAGGTGTTACATCAGCAGTTCGTGAACCAGGAGCCGGGATACGTGAAAAAACACTTGAGGCCATACCTCCAGGTGCCTCTGTATCAGTAACACGTGAAACAGGTGCAGGATTTCCCGTCGGCCCTTCAGGAATCTGGCTCATATCGTACGAACCAAAAAACAAAGAATTATTGCAGTTCTAACAAAAGCACGGATGGCGCTAATGAAGAAACATGGATCTGATCCCCTTGACGGGTCCTAGATCCAATGAGTCTACAGGGTAGAATATGGATAACAACCAACAACGATATAAGCTCACGAAGTCCAATGACCGAAACCTGCAAAACAGACACTGTGAGCTCGTTACGGGAAGGACAAGAGGGGGGCGGGGTTTTCCCGTAACCACCCTCCGGCGTGAGAATAAGTACCGTTCTTCAAAGAGTAAGTACTTAAGTATTTAGAGTAGATAGTTGGGAGTGAATGAATACCTCATGGAGATTGAGAGGGTATTTGTAGCCAAAGAGTGTGGGAATGTGATTGGGCCAGTTGTCCTTTTCTAGAAGATATTCTTATAACCACCTGGACACGTGCCTTCATAAGATAGCTTGAGCTATACGTTGCATGCGCATGGGTATAACAACCTGAACACGTGTCTTAATATGATTGGACGCTACGTAGCCCTGGCCATGTGCACGGTTATAACAACCTGGCCAGGTGTCCTCTGTTAATTGGCCGAGAGATCACGTACTGCCCAAGAAAGCATCTTGGCAAATCTTCTAGAAGGCAATTAGTTAATTACAGTTGTCCTGCTGGCAATGCCTCTTGTCAATTTGGCGGGTGAATGTGCTATCACGCAGATGAAATTTGAGGGTGCTTGGATGTTCCCGCGTATGGTATTAGGATGTTCTTCCTTTACAAAGTTATGCGGGTGATCCGTATGTCCTGCGGGTATCTTGTGAGGAGCTTCCCTCTGATCCGCAGGTGGTATTTAAGGGTATTTGGGTCTTTTTGGTACCCAACCTCTATAGCACCCATAGATACCCAATGCTTTTATGTTTTCCACCATGTTACTTAATTGCACCGGATTCCCATTAAAAACCGAAAATCATTGTGAGAGAAATGGCATAGAAAATTTTTACCTTTCGATTTAAGAACCTCGTATATTTATACTAAGCTGTGTAGATTTATCTATACAAAAGTCACATGAATCAAAACTATTTTTTTTTCCTAAAGTTTATATCTAAATATGAAAAAGATTATAAGCATCTCGAGCGGTGTATATTAAAAATCACATATAATAGCATATGTTACATGTTATAGGGTTAAAGTAATTTTGGACAAGTTCAAGGAGTCATATATAAGGGCATGAGGCCCCTCAAGTAATGGCATGTCTTAAATTTCTATATATAGCTTTATATAGGGATGAGCAAATGAACTGGGTACTGTTACAAAACATGAAACAATTATTTCAGTAACAATACCAGTACCAAGTTTTTAAAGAATCGGGACCGGTACCGGTATTTACCGAATTTTTGTCTATTGTCATGGTATATCGTTCCAGCACCAAACCAAACATTTTCAGTGCATGTACCAAGTTTTTGAGAAATTCAAAATCAAAATTATTGAGGTCAGTACCAGTATGGTACCGAGCTTATCACTACTCTACATTGGAATATAGTTGGAGGTATTGATTGAATGATGAAAATTAACTAGGAACTAGGGCTTAGAAGTTAAAACTAGTGCGTCTCGCCGGGTAGGATAAGCCTGGTGGCGACTTAGAACCAACACGTTGCGCTAGGTATGTGACAAAGGAAAAAAGCTTGTAAACGTTTGAAATATGTGACATAAACTATTTGTATGCTCGCAATTTAATATGACTTTATAGCGTATGAATTACAAAATATCTAAAGTGTTGAGTCAAACAATTGACCTAAGTGGGAGATTGTTGAGTCAAAGATTTGACCAAAATGAAGTACATGGAAGATTGGAATCTTCTCAACCTCCTCAGAATTCGCTAATTATGGATCCGGGCACACCTTAGACATCCGAGCAAACTTTTACTTAGCCGGGTACGATATTTTGTCTATCGGACAAGGTTATCTTCAAATAGTCTTCTTTAGTGGATATCCTAGCAGGGTTTGCAAATTAGTGCATTGCCGTGAAAGGTTCACTAGTTTATGTAGATCCGGGCAAGGTTCACTTTGTCAAGCAAGTCTGTTATTCATAGCCAAGTAGAGTTCAATCCCGAGTAAGCTTTTGGCTAACCAAGTCCATGAAGCCAAGTGATTGGAAGACCGGGCAAGGTATTCATTAATAATTGTGGTCCGAGCAAACTTGATGTATAAATGGAATATCTCTAAGTAACATCTGGCAAGGTTCAACTCAAGCAAGGAACAGTACTCCCGAGTACACTTTGCTAATAAGTTATGTTATAGCAAAGAGTTGAAATGGACCATCGAAGAGCAAGGTTGATCGTAAGGGTTTGTCGGGCAAAGTCTGGAAAAGTCAAGAAGACTGAAGTCTACCCGGTGAGTATTTTACTTGGTAAAATACTCTTCAAGTAAAGTCTACCCGGAAACTGATCCCGGGCACACTTCAATGTTACCAAGTCCTGAAGGATGGCAGAGTACACAGCGTACTCGGAAAATGAAGATTGATGCAAAGCCTCCCCGGAAGACTTGTTTTACACTTAGAATATTTTCTGATTATGTAATTTGAATATGTATGTATGTTTGGGGTTTCTAGAAGGAATGACAGCTGTCCTAGGTTGGCAGGCCTATAAATAGAATGTTTTAGGGCACGCCACCTACGGACACACGGACAAGGGCAGACATACACATTTATTAAGATAGAATATTTGTGTGACGACTGTCTTTGTACGGATAAACCCTCCTTCAAGAAACCCTAAATCGATTATCCTATTTGTATGATGAATGTTATATAAATGGAAATCTTTTGAGTGAATCTTGTTTGTGTTGGTTATCATTGAATACTTATTAAGCAAACGTATGTTTGTTATTGATTCCGCCTTTAACAAACAGTCATCTTTCTAAATATAGCAACCCGTCATTAACTCCCTTGTCGACACATCAATTTGTGTGAGTTATGACATGATTAAGTAAGATCCAGCTGAAATCAGGGACCAGACAAGTGGTATCAGAGCTGATTACTGCTATTTTACAAAGATTGTTGCTGATTGCAGATTTGAAGAAGAATGACGTAAGCAGACCACTGTTACATTGAAAAGTGACGTCAGCAGCTCTGTTCTTCATTTTTCTTCCAGATCTACAATCATTTGGTGTTTTCTCTTCCTTGTTTTATTTAAAGTTTTAATCTTTATATTTATATCTTGTTCTTATCGAATCAGACACCTCAGATCTGAACAATCGATTCTCAGATCTGAATATTTTCTTTAAACTCTGTTTTTATTAAGAAATTACTTTTGTTTTCACAAAAATGTCTGGTTACGGGGAACAAGAGGTGTCTACTAACAAGATTCCTAGATTGTATGGACAGAAAAATTTCACTAAATGGAAGGTCTTGTTTGAAGCAGTCGTTTGCTACAATGATGTTGATATGTGGAACTCCATCAAGAATGGTCCACAAGCTAATATTGAGGAAGGTGCAAATCCGGCAGCAACTGCTGCTGTGAGAGAAAGGATGAGAAAGGTTGATGATAAGGCTTTAGAAATGTTGAAGCTAGGTCTGTCTTGGGAAATACTCACCAAGGTTGCACATCATCCCAATGCCAAGGCAATGTATGATGAAATACTTGAGATGTTTGAAGGAAATTTGAACTCAAGAACATCAAGAAGCAGAGATTGAAGCAGCAGTTAGAAAGATTCAAGTATAAAGAAGGAGAAAGGTTGAAATCAATTCTGGAGAGGTTTCTGGGAATTGTGAATGAGCTTAGAACCACAGACTATGTCATGACTGATTTTGATCTCAACACCAAGCTGCTGAACTCTATGCCAAAGGAATGGTATACTACATGCAAGTTCATTCTTACAAAGCACAACTTCAATGAGCTAAAAGTAGATGATGTAGTGTGTTTTCTTCAAGCTGCTGAGATAGAGATAATAGAGAATGAGATGATAAAGGAGGAAAGACCTTGCTTCAGTGTATCAAATGCATTGATTGCACCTATGGGTAATCTGACTACCAAGAATTAGCAGCAGATTCCTATCATTGAAGAACCTGTTGAACTCAATTCTGATACTCCAAAATCATTTGTTGGTGTTAGCACAAGTAATCAAGGAAATCAGCAAAGATTCAATGTGCAGCTGATTGATGACACTGATCCTGCCTCTATGGCAAGTGGGAATGTTCCTCACACTGGTGGTGGACATGGTCAAAGCAGTGATACACAGGCTTTTCTTTCAATGTTCACTGAGTCATATAATGCATTTGTTGCAAAGAATTTAATTCACACAAGTGTAGTGCAAGATGATCTTGAGCATATAGATGCTGATGATTTGGAAGACATGGATTTGAAGTGGCAAGCTGCCATGTTTGCTTTAAGAAGTAAGAGGTTGTATAATAGAACTGGTAGATCTCTGGTTTCTGGTCCTAATGAAAGGATCGGATTTGACAAGTCAAAGGCAATCTGCTACAATTGCCAACAACCAGGACATTTTGCAAGAGAATGCAACCTGCCAAGGAACTATCAGATGAATCAATTTCAGAATCAACAACCAAGAAATCGGCAACCTCAGTATCAGCAGCAGCCTCAGTATCAGCAGAGACCAAACAACAACAACTTCAATCCCAACAATAGCTACAATCCCAACTTCAACAACTTTCAGCCTCAAATGAATAATCTTAATCAAAGTATGCAACAGAATCAAGGTTTTCAAATGAACAAAAATCAAAACCTTCAAGCAGTGCAAAATGTTCCAAACAACACAGTTCCAGCCAACCAAAATCAACCGAGAAACCAAGGAAATGTGGCAGTGACTACACAACATGAAGGTAACTTTGATTGGAGCAATCATGAAGAGGACATTGCTGATGATATCAAGAAAGCAAATGTGGCATTTATGGCTATAATTGAAAAAGATATTGGATCATCATCTCAGGTACACTCTGCTCCTACTATTGATTTAAATGAACTTTTCAATGACTTGAAAACAAAAGTAGGCAAGCTGGAAAGTGAGTGTTTCAGGAAACAAAGTATCATCAATGGGTATGAGAAAAGTGAGCTGATCAGTGAAGAAAAGATCAAAAGTTTGGAAGATGACTGTATGATCAGTTACAGAGCTCAATCCAGATACATCACTGAGATAGATGGATTGAAAAAAATGTTTGTTGAAGAAAAGGTGCAGAACACAAAACTGAAAGTGGAAACTGAATTTTTGAAGAATTTGGTTTCAACAGGCAACATATGTGGTATTCTGAACCAAGTAAAGGATCAAGACAAATACAAAGCAGTTCCACCTCCATTCAACAACAACTTCATGCCAAAGGTTGACAAAGAGAAAAGAGATGCATACTTACAACAATTCAGAGATGTCTTTCAAGACAAAGAAGAATTTGTTGATTTGTACAAGAAGGTAGAAGTGAATGAAGAAGGTGAGTTTGTGGTTAAGGAAGAAGTAAAAGATGATAAGTCAATTGAATTCAAGTCTCTGAGGATGACTTTGATCCTGTTGAATTGGATCAAGATGACTTGAGTGATCAAAGTGATCAAATCACTGACGAAGAGATCAAAGCTGCTGAAAGAGGAAGAAGATACAAGAAACCAGAATCTATTGATAAACTTCCAATGTATCCACCAGTCATACCTAAAATGAAGAAACAAAATGAAAGAATGAAGAGAGAGCATGTGTTCTTTGACATATGTGAAAGGAAGAAGATAAGCTATAATACAGTCAGGCCACCAAGCAAAGCTGTATTGGAAAAGATAAAGCAAAACAACAAGAAAAGGGTAAAAGAAGATGTGAATGTTGAAAACTTTATTCCAGTTTACCCTATTTTCTCAAGCATTGAAGACTTTGACGTTGGAGAAGTAGAAACAATGGAAGAATATGAAAAGAGAAAATCAAGACAAAGGGAAAACACAAAGGAAGAACCCTTAAGTATAAGAGAAATTGTTTTTATTAAAGGGAAAGTGGATAGAAGTGACATAAGGATAGCTGAATTTGTTCCCTTCTCAATTGATTTTGACAGTTTAAAATCTAAAAAGACAATTGGAGTTGATTCACCAAGACCAAGTGAAAGGTTCAAGAAACCAAAAGAACATGAAGTATTCAAAGGAAAGGTTTGGTGCAAGAAGTGTGATGAATATGGTCATCATACAGACTCCTGTAATGAAAGACTTAAATTCAAGCCTTTTCATGTCCCAGATGAAACAAAGTATGGACAAGACTTTGTGGCATATAAAATGAAGTATGAAAAATATTTGGGTATGGGAAAGGATTGTGCAGAGGAAGTTCTGGAAAAAGAGAGCCAAAGGCATTCACTAAAAGTCAAGAAACATGTGATCAAACCTATTAACAAGGTTAAATCTCCAGTGAAGCATGTGAAAACTGTTAAGAAGGACTCTCAACCATTGAGAACAATCCCAAAAAGGGATAATCTGTCTGTGATAGTTCTCAAAGATCATCAAGCAGTGAGAATACAAAAAGACATATGGTATCTAGAAAGAAACCAACAGAACTCACTGGTGATGAGAAGTTTCTGTTAAAGCATGGATATGAACCACAAGGCTTTCTTTGAAAACCTAAGCCTTGAGATTAAGCTTGAGATAGTTGCTGATGTGAGAGACTACTCTGAAAAGAAGGACTATGTGATAAAATAGTGTGACACTGACTCAGCTGAGTACCAGAACTCAACATCACTAGTTAAAACTCTAAGAGAGTGTGGTTTTGAAACAGACAATTCAGACAATCTAGAAATCACTCATGAAGATCCTGAACCAACTACACTCACTTCCCAAGCTGTGTCTGAAACTGAATCTGATGAGCTGCAAGTTGATAAGGCTTGTACTTCATCACTCAACTAATCAAACTTTCTTTGTATGTGCAGGAACAGTCCACTCCTCTAAATGACATATGGTACATGGATAGTGGATGTTCTAGGCACATGACTTGTGACAAGAGATCTCTTGTCAATTATGAAGAAAAGTATGAAGGTCCAATAGCTTTTGGGAGTGATGAGAATGGTGGAAATATTGTTGGAAAAGGAATTTTAACAAATGGGAAAGTCTCATTTGATAATGTATTTCATGTTGAAGGTCTTCAGTACAATCTGCTGAGTATATCACAAATGTGTGATAAGGGATACAAAGTCAGTTTTGATGATTCACACTGTTTCATTCTAAAACCTGAATTTGTGATTCCACTTGAAATGATTATGATGATGGCACCAAGAAATGGTAACTTGTATGAATTGAATATGAAAGAAGCTATTTCAAAAGGAGGTGCATGTTTTATTTCCAAAGCCACTGAAAATGAGTCAAAATTGTGGCATAGGAAACTGTGTCATGTGAACTTGAAGAACATGAATAGACTTGTTAAAGGTGAGCATGTCATAGGCTTACCTACAAGAGAGTTCAAATTGGAAGATCATTGTAGTTCATGCCAAAAAGGAAAACAACACAAATCTACTCATAAGCCAAAACTCATCAACTCAATTGATCAAGCACTTGAATTACTTCACATGGATCTCTTTGGTCCTGTGAGTGTACCAAGTATAGGGAAGAAAAGATATTGTCTTGTAATCATTGATGACTATTCAAGATACGCTTGGTTTTATTTCTTAAGTACCAAGGATGAGACTGCAGAGTTGATTAAAGGTTGTGTAACAATGATTGAGAACAAATTGAATAAGAAAGTCAAGATGATAAGAAGTGATAATGGCACTGAGTTCAAGAATTGAGTTATGCTAGAATTCTGTGAAGCAAAAGAAATACAACAGCAATTCCCAGCTCCTATAACTCCTGAACAAAATGGTGTAGCAGAAAGAAGAAATAGAACCTTGATTGAAGCTGCAAGAACCATGTTAGCTGATGCAAATTTACCTGTCACTTTTTGGGCTGAAGCCATAATACAGCCTGCTTTGTTCAGAACAGGGTACTTGTCAACAAAATGCATAACAAAACTCCATATGAAATATTTCACAACAGAAAGCCTTACATTAAGTTTTTCAAGCCTTTTGGATGCAAATGTTTTCTTCTGAACACAAGGGACTATTTGAACAAGTTTCAAACAAAATCCCTAGACTGCTTCTTTGTTGGATATTTTACACACTCAAAAGCTTACAGAGTATATGTGAAAGACCATTTGAGTGTTATAGAATCATCTGACATCATCTTTAATGAGAATCAATTCAATACAGTTGATGGTGCAGCATGGCTGTTTGATCATGAAAAGTTAATAAGGTCTTTCAAGATTTATCCTAAAGACTTTGATGAATCTTTCTACAAGACCAGTGAAATTGAAGAGAAAAAGAAGAAATCATTGGACTTGGAAGAATTATGGAAAAAGGTTGCTAGAAAAGAAAAGAAGTATACTTTTGTGAAGAATTCCTCATGTGATATTGGTGAACCTGATCAAGAAAACAATCACAATGTTGAACATGATCATACTGAGAACAATCAAGACAATCAAGATGTACAGAATGATCAAGTTCAGAATGAGGGTGACACAAGCAACCAAGCAAGTGGAGAAGAAGTTGCATCTACATCAAGATTTCAAGATCTATTTCAAAGATTGAACTTAGAAAACAATGGTGCATCTACTTCAGGACAACATAATGATGAAGCACCAGAATATCATGATGCAGAAACTGATTTGATCATTGAAGAACCAGAACTCCATGAAACAAATCTTGATACAAATTTGTCTACAAATATGATTATACAAACTCCTTATGTGGAAAAGAATCATCCTTCTGAAAACATCATTGGAGATTTGCATGAAAGAATTACAAGAAGTCATTCTGAAATTGCAAACATCTGTCTTTACTCTTGCTTTCTATCCCAAATAGAGCCAAAGAACATTGCTCAAGCACTAAAAGATAATAGTTGGGTAGAAGCAATGCAAGAGGAACTGGCACAGTTCAGAGACCTACATGTGTGGGATCTTGTTGATAGGCCAATAAACATATATGAAATAGGAACCAAATGGGTTTTTAGAAACAAAAGGGATGAAAGGGGTTTGGTGATTAAGAACAAAGCTAGACTTGTAGCACTGGGATGTCTTCAAGAAGAAGAAATAGACTTTGAGGAAGTCTTTGCTCCTGTTGCAAGACTTGAAGCTATCAGGATTTTTCTTGCATATGCTGCCTCAAAGAAAAAGTGTTCCGGCTTGTTGTTAAGTCTGCATTTCTAAATGGAAAGATTGATGAAGAGGTGTATGTAGCTCAACCTCCAGGATTTGAGGATCCAATGTATCCAAACAGGGTGTATAAGTTAAACAAAGCCCTTTATGGATTGCATCAGGCTCCTAGAGCATGGTATGATGAGCTGTCAAATCATCTTCTTGAAAATGGTTTCAAAAGAGGAGCCATTGACAAGACACTCTTCTACAAAAGAAAGGAATCAGATTTACTTCTGTTACAAGTGTATGTAGATGACATCATCTTTGGATCTACAAATGAACAAATGAGCATGGAGTTTGAAGGGGTAATGAAGTCCAAATACAACATGAGTTCTATGGGAGAAATGAACTTCTTTTTTGGATTGCAAGTTCAACAATAGGCTGAAAGGATCTTCATTCACCAAAACAAATATGTGCAGGACATCTTGAACAAGTTCAACTGTCATGAGTACAAGACTGCTTCAACTCCAATGGACAACAAAGAAAAGATGATTGCAGATGAAAAAGGGGAGCCTGTTGATGAACATGAATATAGAGCCAAAATTGGATCTCTGATGTATCTGACTGCAACAAGATCAGATATCATGTTTGCTGTATGTGCGTGTGCAAGATTCCAATCAAGTCCAAAAGTCTCCCACATGAATGTTGTTAAGAGAATATTCAGATATTTAAAGGGAAGACCAGATTTAGGAATTTGGTATTCAAAGAACCAAGCTTTTGATCTGATTACATATATAGACAGTGATTATGATGGTTGTAACATGAGCAGAAAGTCAACCTCAGGAGGATGTCAATTTTTGGGTGAAAGGCTAGTATCATGGCAATGCAAAAAGCAGACTACAGTCTCAATTTCTACTGCATAAGCTGAATATGTTGCTGCATCTGCCTGCTATGCACAAGTTCTATGGATTCAAAATCAGATGCTGGATTATGGTTTGAATTTTCTGAACACCCCTATTCTTATTGACAATACTGCTGCATACTTTACTGTTAAAAATCCTGTTCAACATTCTAAAACTAAGCACATTGAAATCAGACATCACTTCATCAGAGATTGCAGTGAAAAAGGTTTGATTGAAATACAAAGAGTTGATACAAGTGACAATTTGGCTGACCTATTCACCAAACCACTTGATAGAACCAGGTTCAACTTTCTTTTGAAAGCCCTGGGAATGATCAACTCTGATGAAATCTGATTAAGGATGTGTGCTTGATTGTGTACCTTAATGTGCTAACTGATTACTTTATTTAGAGGTTTCACAAATTGAATGTTATGTGAATATGCTTGAGTATGATTCTGATTATGCTACTGAATGTGTTAACTATTATGTGCCTTAACTGATCAAGTGTGCAAAGTTTTAATATAACTGTTTGGTTGATATGTTTGCATGTTTATCAGTTGATGTGCATTTGTGATGTTAGGATAAGTGTTCTTGACATGATCTACATGTTTGAACAAGATTTTCTGACATCATTGATTAATTGCTTGAATTTGTGCTTTATCTGATCTTCTGATGTTATTAAGATAGGTTAGAATTTGATTGTTAGTACTGTCTACTTGTCTTGATGATATCATGTTTGATTAAGATTTGATTATGTGCTGCAACTGTTTATGTCAAAATATGTTTTATGTCAAAATTAAGTGATAAAAATGAAATTTTCTAATGAATTTTGCATAAATACTTCATTTTGATCAAAACATGAGCATGTTGTTAATGGTGATGAGATATGATAAGATTATTCAGTTCAAGCTTTAAAGAAGCTTAAAAGGAAGGATTTTTTTAAGAAAAGACTCAAGTAGTTATTTTTGCTGAAAATTATGTCATATGCCCAGTTGGAAGGACATGCACTTGTGTATGTTTGGTCCTAGAATCTCTACAGATTCAAAGGATAGCCATTGACCTGAAAACTGAATGCATTTGGGGCAATTATGACTTGTTTCTTATTCCTTCACTTAAAACTATGTCAATAGCTCTGACTTTGAAAGGACATATATTCACATGTATGTTTGGTCCTGCTAACCACTTCTGGTCAAACAGGATAGCCATTTACCAGCCAATAAAGAGATATTGGGGTGATTGAATATTAAACTGTTTTTATTTGGGAAATGATAGTACATTGACTGCTTAGCCAATCATATGGATTTATTAGGCTAAAAATACCTTAGTATAGTCATTAACATGTATGGTTGCTTTCCCATGATGATGTAAAATCTAAGGTGATATAAACATAATGAATATACTAATCTTTATGTGGAGATACATAGTTGTCTTTGCATGTCTCAGTATAAATCTCTCCAAATGATAGGCAGAAAAGTGATTACCCAGTCATACACAAGCCTGTTGTTATTTGATCAACCAAAAATGAAACATCTTTAAATATGACAATGAACATGTGTTAGAAAATTTGAGAAAATATCAAAAACAGGGGGAAGAATGAATAAATCAACCAAAAGTTGATAAGTGTTTTAAATATTTTATCAAACAAGAGGGTTACAACTAAGAACTACAAAGATGTTGACATAATCTGTCTCATCTTGAATGAAAGGCTTGTTAACTAACAGTAAGTCCAACGTTCAACCTGTATATATGTTTGAAAATTAAAAATACAAAAAGATCCAATAAGTTCTGTCATACAAAAACAAGTTTTTGACCAAATATAGGAGGTTGGAGTCAAATTGGGGTGATTTGGGGAAAGCCAAATAAGCTTTGAGAAGAGATATGAGGCATCATAGCACAGTGTTGACCATTAATGCATTATGCTTAAATTGAACCTTAATCATATCACCAAAGAGATGCAATTCATGCTAAGTTTATACATGCTGTTAACCTATCTATGTTGTCATAATAATGCTGAGAATGAAGTATTGAGAAAGCTATCTAGTCAATATAATCCCTTTATTGAGATCTTTTCAGTTATAGAAAGAAACTGTTTTGAAGAGAAACACAGCTGAAATTTGATCTCTAAATGCACCATTTTCTCTTAAACTATGATCTTTAATGAAAGATATAAATTTGACAAGTGGTTTAAGTCAAAAAGTGTTGCATTTTGCCTTTAATTGGCTGAATATGTAAGTTCGGGTAAGGTTTGATATTTTATAACCTTTCCAGGCACAAAACAGTTGAATATGTTTGAATATGTTATTTCGGGTAAGGTTTGATGACTTATGACCTTTCCGGGAAAGCTTAGTCATTTTTGACTAAGTCTATGATTTTCGGGCATGCTTTGAAGTGTTTTACACTTTCCGGGTAGAGTACAATGTTGTACTATTTTCCCGAGCAAGCTTGAAGGCTTGAGATGATTATGTGATATAGCTAGTTTTTAACAAGAAATTCTTGTTCCGGGCAAGCTTTGCATTTTTTTTTACTGATTGTTATTCCTAGCAAACATTGTGAACTTAAGTTAGTACACCGAGTAAGCTTTGTAATTTGTGTGAATATGTTGTTAGGAAAGATTTGTTAACCTTTCCGGGCACACTTAGATATTGTTATTTAAGTTTGTCATTTTCGGGTATGGTTTGATCTGTTGAAACCCCTTGGGTAAGGGCATACCTGATGATTGAATATGTGTTTCATAGTAAGCTTATTGCTAACTTTGGTGTTTCGGGCAAGCTATTTTATGTGTTTTTAATCTCATTTATATAGCATGCTCTGTAATATTTGATTATGATTTCTTTGAAATTACAAGTGTTTTCGGGTAAACTTTGTTTTCCGGGCACACTTTATATTCCATGTACATTTTTGTTCCCTCAATATACTTGGTAATTTCAAAACTTGACTTTCTGAGTACACTGTCTGCTAGAAGTTCTCTTCCGAGCACACTTTGTATTCAAGGAAGGTTATTAGGGTATACTTTGCATAAAAAGGTTGTTCGGGCACACTATACATCCAAAAGGTTGCTCGGGCACACTGTATTTCCAAGTATGCTTGAATGTATATGTTTGATTATGATTCTTATTTCATTAGGGTTTATGCTAGATCATATCATTTAATTTGAATTCAAAAAATGTATATGGGGATCTTAATTGATTCCAGTAAGAATGATTATTTGATATTTCATACTTGATTATTTTCCTTGTGATTAATTTCTCAAGAAATCTAGTATTTCGGGTAAGCTTTCTTCATAATGTCTTGACTTTAAATTACTTTGATTGACCAAGCAAGGTTGATGTTTTATTTTTCGGGTAAGCTTTGTAAGTGGAAGTATACCGAGTAGACTTTGGATATATTAAACTTTCCGAGTAAGGTTTTATTAACTTAAAAGATAAATATTGTTTTTAATATATCAAGTGGATAATGTTACTGTGCGACAGCTAATAATTCACAAAATGACAACAAGCATTTAAAACCCATTTTCAAAAGGTATATAAGAGGGAGTTAGGCAAAATTTTCAACATTACTTTTCCCTCTCTCTCCTTCCACTGCAACTCCTTACTCCCAAAGAAACCTAACCGACTTATCGCAACCAAACCTTAATCCAAAACCTAACTTGAATCAGCCCTCTAATTCCGACTCGGTAAGCAACATTAATGTGTTTTCCGACCACGATTAGACTATAATGGGCTTTGATTTTGTATTTGATTACTAATACTCTGTTTATGTGTTTAGGTTATAAGCTTGTCGAAGAACAGGTTCTTGATGATTTTTCTTTCTCTTTCTTCTTCATTTTTATAACTTGAAATTACTTAAAGTAATGAATTTTATGACTAATTTCACTTTGAATATGTTTGTTTATGTGATTCAGATATGGCAGACGATGAACCCAAATATGTCTTCGAACCAAAACACAATATGTGTGCACTGTTACAAGCCACACCTGACAATGAGCCGATGGCGAGGATGATAACATGGATGGCACGGTCAAATGTCAGTTTCGCGTTCACTGAAAGCCCTGTGATTTACAGAAATCATTCTTTAGATTTCTGGAGATCTGCAGAACTGGTTGAAGACATCAATGGTAAAAGAATCGAAGCAACCGTTGCAAGACAAGAAATACACGTTACAGAAAGGATGATAAGAAGATGTCTACAGTTGAATGATGGTGATCATAATTCCATAAATTTCAGCACACCTCACTTAATGAAGATATTTGAAAAAACAATGGGATATCAAGGAAATGTACACGATGGACAGTTTCAGAAGGGTATGTTCCCTATGTTGTACAGGTTTCTTATTCATAATGTGATACACGGATTTGCTTCAAGGAAGGGATCATGGACCTTGATGAGTCATGACTTGGCAAATGCCACAGTGGGAATTATATATGATCTACCTTTCAATTTTTCGAAGATGATATTTGAAGGATTAGTAGGAAACCTGAAGAAGGCTGAAAAGAAAAGATTTTCACAATATCCAAGGTTCCTACAGATAATCTTCAATAGTGAACTTCAAAATCTACCCACTGTTGGAACTACACACCAACTGCGAAACCCTGATACATACAGAAGAATCAAGAATCCAGGTGTTTCAAATATGTACAACTCAAATGTCCCATTTGAGATATTGCCATGGTTGTTGGACCATGATCTGAATATAATGCCAGTGCCTGAGTTAAGCTCAGAGGAGGAAGGAGGAGATGATGATGAGAGTGATGATGATGGAGACTCTTATGATGGAGATGATGATGTTGATGGAGATGAAGGAGGAGCTGGGGTAGCTGTAAACATTGTTGCACCTGATCAGGGGGAGCAATTTGAGCAAATTGAACAACCTATTCTAACACCACCACAAACCCCACCACACCAAATCACTCACACATCACCTCAAACCCAACCCATCACCTCAAACCCAACCTTTAAGCCAACCAGAAACTTCAACACATACATCTTCACCACCACAAACCCCACCAATAACAAGCCCAATACATACTGATCCATTCATTTCAAGCCCACCTCATACACTATCACCACCACCATCCATTTTCCAAACTCACACTACAGAACAACCTGAATTTGAGCCTTTTTCTACATCACCACCTACAACCCCACATACAGACATGTTTGAAAGAAATTTGGACTTAATGTTAGAAAATGCTGAGTTGAGAAGAAGAAATGAGGAGGTGACTAATAAAAATGTGATGTTGTTGGAGAAGTTAGTACAAGCTAATATGAGAATTCAAGCCCTGGTGCAGGAGGTTGAGAAGACCTCATCTGCCCCAAAACAGGGGGAGAATGAAGAAATACCAACTGTCTCAGGTGTGAATGTTGAAGAAACTGCAACAGTTGTGGAGACTGCTGATAGTTTAAAATTGATTATGATTGATTATGATGATGGAGAGGAAAGTAGTGAGGAGAGGAGGATAAAGGGTGATGAATATGATGGTGATACATCAGATGTGGGTGAACAAGACTATGATTACAATGAAGAAATAGTTAATGTGGAGAGGGTTGGAGAGTATGTTGAGACAGAGGAAAGGGTTGAAAAGATGAATGTTGAAGAAAATGTTGAGAAAGAGAAAGGAGTTGAAAAGACAAGTACTGAAGAGAATGTAGCTATCACTGATGTAGCTACTGATATTCTTACTGATATAGCTACTGATGTCTTAACTGATATATAGACAGAAGTAGAGACTGAAGTGATAAATGAAGGATATACTGCTACTGAGGAGATAGTATTTACTGAACCAGAAATTGAACAAGCAGAATGCTCCAAGACTGTAGAGTATGATGAAGAAATGGATGAGCTTGATAGAGATATTGATAATTTCCCTCCTGAAACTGAAGAAGAATTAAAGAAAATATTAGACAAGGGAAAAGCAAAAGTCACAGAAGAAGAGCCTACTAAGGCATATCAAGAGAAAGACATCCTGCTTACAGATGATGCTGATGCTGCCAATGATGCTCTAAGGGAACAAGAAAATATCTTAAGAGAGACAAGGGATAGAGAAATATTGGCCCAAAATATGGACCCTGTAGAGTTATCAGAGCAGGAGAACTTGATCACACAAGCCAAACTTGCAAAAGAAATAATTGATGATGTGGCTGATCAAGAGATGATTGAGGAGTTGATTAAACTGAGCAAAGTTGAGGAAGCAGACAACTCCTTGGCTATGGTGATTAGGATGTTTCAACCACAGAGCCAACATGAACCTGAATCTGAAGAAATGCCTCAAAAGGAACCTGAAAGGCCAACTGGTGAATCTGTTGAACAAATGATGGCTAATATCACCAGAATCAGGATGGAAAGAGCCAAAAAATTTGAACAAGTCTATACAAGAAAGAGGAAATTTGATGAACAAACAAAAAATGATGAGAAGAAAACAAAGAGGGGAAAATGGGATGAAAAGAACAAATGCTATGTTGAGACTCCTGATGATGAAGGTGGTAATGAAGCTAGCCCTATCAGGGCAATTCCACTATAGACACTGCAACCAGGACAACAAATTCCAGGTGTTCCTGATGTGCCAATCAGAAGTGAACCAGATCATCCACCTTCTGATGAACCAAAGATTGATGCAATGAATAATTTAACTGAATGAGAGGATGAGTCTGAGGATTCAGATGATAATAATTATGACCCTGAAAATGATCAAGGAAAAACTGTCAAAGCTGCTAATGTTGTGTCTCCTCAAGTCACAATGACTGAGGAACATAGGGCAAACATTGAGCTGAGTGTGTTGGAAGCTAAAAGGAAAAATCCATTGGTTATAAAGTTAAGAATATTTGGTATAAGCTTCGAAACCCTGGCTGCTATGAATGATGATGAATTGAAGCAGAGATTAGAAGAAGAAAATAATACTCTCAAGAAGCTTATGCAACAAAAGAATAGAGATGCCCAGAAATACAGAGATTATCTCAGAAGGCATAACTATTCTGAAAAAAGTCTGTCTCATTTTAACTTTGACCAACTACAAGATTTGTATAACAGTGAAAGAGAAAAGGTCATTGAAAAGTGTGTAAAAGAAAATGAGAAACTTGAAAAGACAGAAGCTTTAAAGAAAAAGTTTGGAGGTATGTGTGGATACCTGCTGGAAAGAGGTATGAAGCCTGAGATTGTTGAGAACCTATCCAAAGAATCAGTGTTGGACCAGTACAATAAATTGAAAAGAAAAGAAAAACTGAAGAGGGTCCAAATTGAGAGCTCTAAACAGTCTGAACCAACTGATGAACCTCAAGTAAAGAAGAGAAGAATTCAAACTTTGAGGGAGAAGACAAAAGAAAAAGTCAGATCAGTTGAAACTCTTACTCCTCAAGAAGTGAAGCCTGAACCTGAGGATGAACCATTTGTTCCTTGGGAGAATGAAGAGATGATCAACATTCTGAGGAACATAATGATCAATCAAAGTGGAATGAGTGAAGCAGACTTTAATGTCTTGGAAAAGGAGGATCTGAAAAACCTTTTCTATTTTCAAAAGAGTGAATGGGAAAAAGCTTTAAGAGAAGGTGAGAACCCAAGATACTATGCAGATGGAAGATTTGTACCTGCTGGGTTGGCATACACTCCTGGAATGGCAAAAATGTTACTAGAACTTAAAGAACATGGAGAAAATGTTGTTGAACTTGCCAATCTTCCAACTGAAATGGTAGAGGCCATCTACATAAAGTTTTTCAACTTAAGGCCTGGGAAACCAAAGAAGTCTATTCCTTTCAGGCCTCCAATTTCAAGAAGATTTCCACAAGGTGGAAGAGGTCAAGGAGGAAGAGGTTAATCAAGCAGTTCTGCACAACAAAGAACAATAAAACCACAGTCTGATGTGGATCTTCCTAGAGAACTGTACTTTGATTCTGTCACTGATTCCTTGAAGGTGATTATAGAAAGTAGACAATTGAGAGAGATTGTTGTTAGGAGTGACTTCCGTGAGTATAATGAAGAACAACTGGAAAGGATGGTCACTCTTAGATTGTATGATTATCGAAACAGAAACAAAATGGCAGGTAGACAGATGAATGATCTGTCAAAATTTTTGATGGAAGAAGCTGACAAAGGGTTCAAATTCTTAAAAGAAAATAGAAATTGGAGAACAATCCAACTTCACAAGTCAAAAAGGACTGGGAAGCTGAGGAGAATGGACATAGCTGAGAGAGATTATCAAATGACTGTCAGGGATGATAACCATTATCTAACATGAATACATGCATAAGTCTGGGAAGAAGAATGAGACGCCCCAACTACACAGTACAGAAGAATGGCATTATAGTTGAAATTGAATACAAAGGGAATGCTGATCATTTTGTACTAAGAAACTCTTATGAAAAATACTGGGGATTATTAAGAAAGTTGAAGACTTGACCTGCCTACATAATGAAGATTTGATGGATATAAGGGATTTGGCTATACCAGAAAGTCACACTCACTACCAAGCCCTTAATATCTTCAAAATGAAAGCTACTTCTGAGATAGTCAATCGAAGACAAGCCGTTCATAATGCAAGAAAGAGACAAGATCAATAGAATCAGCTTTGTTTTGTAATGTCTTCGGACAATTTTTGAATATGTAATTTGTTTATGTTATTTGAATATGTAATTTGAATTTTAATTTGATGTGTAATTTGACTAAGTGTAAGTAACTGTAGAAATGTTTTGGGTCAGCTGAGGTGTTCCAATCTAGGGGGAGATTGTTGAGTCAAACAATTGACCTAAGGGGGAGATTGTTGAGTCAAAGATTTGACCAAAATGAAGTACATGGAAGATTGGAATCTTCTCAACCTCCTCAGAATTCGCTAAGTATGGATCCGGACACACCTTAGACATCCGAGCAAGCTTTTACTTAGCCGGGTACGATATTTTGTCTATCGGGCAAGGTTATCTTCAAATAGTCTTCTTTAGTGGATATCCTAGCAGGGTTTGCAAATTAGTGCATTGCCGGGCAAGGTTCACTAGTTTATGTAGATCCGGGCAAGGTTCACTTTGTCAAGCAAGTCTGTTCTTCATAGCCAAGTAGAGTTCACTCCCGAGTAAGCTTTTGGCTAACCAAGTCCATGAAGCCAAGTGATTGGAAGACCGGGCAAGGTATTCATTAATAATTGTAGTCCGAGCAAGCTTGATGTATAAATGGAATATCTCTAAGTAACATCGGGCAAGGTTCAACTCAAGTAAGGAACAGTACTCCCGAGTACACTTTGCTAATAAGTTATGTTATAGCAAAGAGTTGAAATGGACCATCGAAGAGCAAGGTTGCTCGTAAGGGTTTGTCGGGCAAAGTCTGGCAAAGTCAAGAAGACGGAAGTCTACCCGGTGAGTATTTTACTTGGTAAAATACTCTTCAAGTAAAGTCTACCTGGAAACTGACCCCGGGCACACTTCAATGTTACCAAGTCCTGAAGGATGGCAGAGTACACAGCATACTCGGAAAATGAAGATTGATGCAAAGCCTACCCGGAAGACTTGTTTTACACTTAGAATATTTTCTGATTATGTAATTTAAATATGTATGTATGTTTGGGTTTTCTAGAAGGAATGACAACTGTCCTAGGTTGGCAGGCCTATAAATAGAATGTTTTAGGGCACGCCACCTATGGACACACGGACAAGGGCAGACAGACACATTTATTAAGATAGAATATTGTGTGTGACGGTTGTCTTTGTACGGATAAACCCTCCTTTAAGAAAACCTAAATCGATTATCCTATTTGTATGATGAATGTTAAATAAATGGAAATCTTTTGAGTGAATCTTGTTTGTGTTGGTTATCATTGAATACTTATTAAGCAACCGTATGTTTGTTATTGATTCCGCCTTTAACAAACGGTCATCTTTCTAAATATAGCAACCCGCCATTAACTCCTTTGTCGACACATCAATCTGTGTGAGTTATGACATGATTAAGTAAGATTCAGCTGAAATCAGGGACCAGACATAAAGTGCAAAGTTGTCAATGTTGGTGATTCGAAATCAAATCACAAATTTTCAATTGAATATGGAACAATAACACAATGATGATACACAAACGAATTCTTTGATTAATATGATTTGTCTGATACAAACACAAAGTGATCGATGGAGGGGTATATAAACCCTACCAAGCGACGCAACGGTTAATTATAACCGTTTTAACCTAATTACATACTAACCCCTAACCAATTACAATAATACCTTTAACCATGAACATACTTTACGTATATAACAAAGAGACCCTTAAAGTGTATAGCCTAACTAGTATTTAGTCTAACTTCCAATACTCCCCCCTTAAACTAAATAGTTTAAGAGAGGCATTCATTCTTTAAGATATTTTTTACAGCAGAGTTGGTTCCTCGTCCTCCTCCTTAATTAGATTCGTCTCCTCTTTCTTTTCCCATTTTGGACATTTATTCATGTAATGTCAAAGGTCATGACACTTGTGACACCGTATGTCATGCTTGTCCTGTTGTACTCGACCATCTCCTTGACTTCTACCGGACCCGACCTTTTCCTTGGCCATGTCTAAAGTCCTCCTGATATGAGTTCCCACAACCGAAATACTCACATTTGTGGTGTTTTCCCATTTCCCTTTCATTTCAATACAATAAATCGTTCCTATCTTCCCACATGTAATAAATTGATATGATAATACTTGTACAAATATTTTAAGAAAACAAAACCTGGTTATCCTCTTGGTTCCTTAATTCTGATCAAACCCGTGTTGCTGTTGAAAATCAATTCCGCCAATCCCCTGTAGACAATTAAACCTGTCTCTCTGCCATTGACAATCAATCTCGCTTTTCCTCCGTTGATTCCGATTCTCAACCAAAATTCCGAATCGTTTGTTTTCTTATCTTTTCAATGTTCCTTTTTACCCAATATTTAAGACTTGTAATATCTTGATGTTGAGTAAAAAACATTTATCTCTCAAATTATTCCATGTTGTTTTCTTAAACCCAGAAAACAAAAAAAATCAAAAAGTTTGACTTTTCCTTTTGCCTTCTTCTTTGAACCGATCAATAAGAAACAATAATTCTTTGATAAATGGCCGTCAACCAACAAAGCTTTCTGCTTATTTCTTAAACCTACCGAATTCAACAATTGTATAACTGACAATTAGGAATTCAAAAGTGCATAAATATATTCCTAATAACAATAGTCGCTAATCAAAATAACAATTGTTGATTCTTTTATTCATGAACCAGATAACCCCTTGTGCAAATCAAAATAAATTATAACTTCTAATTGTACAAAAACATAAACAATAAAACCTTATGAAACCTTTATTTTAGATCGATGATAACCGTCCCTATTATGATTTGAATATACCAATGATAAACAACATCAATCAACCACTAATTTCACCAATTCTGAATCAAAACCTGATGTCTAATCTGACGTAAAACAAGTCACCAGAGATTACAAGTTGGTATTGATAGCCCTTTACTAGAACTATTTAATAATCGGGATGTTTCAATAATGATGAATCGAATCTGTTCTGAATCAATTTGATAGGTTATAAACTTTAAAGGTCTGTTTTTTTATTTATGTAAAGTATGTATAGGGGTCAGTATGTAATTAGGTTAAAATGGTTATGAATAATCGTTGTGTTTCTTGGTAGGGTTTTTATACCGCTCATTCGATCACTTTGTGTTTGTAGTAGACAAATCATATTAATCAAAGAATTTGTTTGTGAATCATCATTGTGTTAGTATTCTATATTCAATTGAAGATTAGTGATTTGATTTCCGATCACCAATAGTGGTATCAGAGTGGTTATCATATTAATTCTGGGAAATAAGGATTATCAACAAATCAAATCAAAGATCAGATCGGTTATTTAGAAATAGTTCAAGGGACTAACAGGGTGGATTCAGATATTGAATCTGCCGCCGGTTGAAATCGAATCAACAAATTTGATTTCTGACAGCCAATCTGTACATTTTCTTTGAATTGCAAGCGTACAAAGATTATTTTTATCAGATCTTTATGTTTTAAAATGAATTAGTTAGTCTCGCAGAAACATTAAAGTTAGCGATAAAATGAAAATCAATTTTAAATGTAGACATGGATTTAACATGCTTTAGACATTAATGATATATGCCTATGTATTCATCACTTGTAATCCTACTAAGAAATAGGACATAAAGAGTCGATACATTCAATCCCATTGTTTAACCAAATGTTTTAATCCAACATAAAATTTTGAACTTGCAATACATGTTTTGATGTTGTCATTTTGAAATAAAATACAATAAGTTCAAGTCTCTTTCATCTAACTATTATCTAATTACATCTCAAACATAAATGTGGCTAGTTTAAGACTCAGTCTTACACATGCATCTATATTTTTTTATTAAAATATTTGTTTTTTTTACAACCATCTAAACATAGTATAACTATTGACCTTTTAAGTTGACTCCTTTAAATTTAAACAGCTCAGTACACCCTGCCACCAAAAAATCTGTTAACACCATAGATATGCGAAACAAAGATAGATATAATTATAAATAACTAGTAGGCTACAAAAAACTTAACTATGATTGCCCATGCGGGTCCATTGCAATTATCTTCCTTTAACCACACACTATTGTAATGATCCCGATCATGATAAGACGAACCTTGTGTTTCTAATTTTAGTCGTTTACAGCTCATGCCCTCGATAGGCAACAACTCATTGCGCATTATCGAGTATCTTTTGATACTACTGTAAAATAGTTATTGTTAGCTTACAGAATAAGTGATTGGCATAATTGTCTTAGCCTAATCATATCATAATTACAAAAGTGTGAGGAGAATCCTTACGTTGCACATTGTGAGTATTTTAGTGTAATTCGATTAACTGGTCGACCGATGTAATCATAATAAACATTAATCAAGTTTGGTATGTTAGAAAGATATATTTAGTAAATATTGAGATCAATCAAAGAAAGGAAAACATCATCTCCCATATGGAAACATAACAGCTAACAAGTCCGGATTTTTAGCCTAAACTTGTTCCACAAGTTATTCTGTATCCATTTATAGTTATATTGTTTGCCTATAAAGCTTAAGACTTATTATTGTAAAAATATACAAAAATAATATAATCAATTTCTTCCTTTCAATTTTATGCTCGATTACATGGTATCAAAGCAATGTATCTGGTTCTAGGACCAGTCTGCTCATCAGTCATCACATATTCTTCTTCTATCGAAACCCTTGCTGTCATGTCCGAAGACGGTAACATGGGTTTTGATTTATCAATCCAACTGGCCAAACTGTTACAGGATGGCCTCAATCTTCAACCTTAAAATCCAAAGTTATCTGACAACCTGCAAATCAACCCCAAACTTAATAGCCAAACTATGCTTTATGGACTCGAATGATTCGACATGCTTTTGGCGGAAAATAAAAAGGGTTGTTAAAACACTTAACCTCAGATCAACCTGACCAAAGTAATGCAACGCATGAGCAGTGGGAACAAGACGACCTGTTCGTTTTTTCATGGCTCATTCATAATATTGAACCGACTCTCGCTAGCAACCTAACTGAGTTCCCTAGCGCAAAAATGTTATGGGATGCTCTGGTGGTCAAGTACAACAGTGGAAAAGACAAGCTGCAAATATTCAATCTTCATGTCAAAGAAAATGAAATCAAGCAAAACGTGACTTCTCTAGAAAGCCTTTGGATTACCCTTCAAGGAATTTGGGGAGACACTGAAAGACTGACCCTAATCCAATGAAGAATCCAGACGACATCAAGACCTATACAAAAAATTAGGTCAGATATAAAATTATTCCAACTTTTAAATGCTTTAGATTGTAGATACGAACCCATAAAACAGGAAATACTCTGGTTGGATTCACTACTAACCGCAGAAGAGGCGTATGAAATCATTCAAAATGAGGAGGCACATCAGAAAATTCTTGGTACAACCCCAAAGGATGAATCAACACGGGTGGGAGCCGGACTTATCGCCACCAACGTACAAAATCCTAACGGCTATGATATTGTCTCAAAGGGGTTCCACAAATCCCGATCTGCAAACCCTAACAAAAGCCATATGACATTTACTTATTATGGTATGTCTAAACATACCAAAGAAGAATGTTTCAGGATTGTTGGGTATCCCGATTGGTGGAATGACGGTTACAAGAATGGGATCATGAAAACCGAATGATACCGGCACGATGAATGGCGGTGTCGGTGACTTCGTGGGTATGGCGGCGACCGTGGAGGAGGAAGATGGTGATAGGGTGTCAACATGTATTGTGTTTGAGGATATTTCTTTAGACCCTTCCAAACTTATCTCTAGAAAAGTTTCCACTATAACCCCTATGGAAACAAAAATAAGCTAAACAGACCCTAAAGAAAAGAAACTGAAATTTCTAATAAGGCCATTAGACACCACGGAAAACAAGATAAGTCTTGGATTTTCAATTGTGGTGCCACCAATACAATGAAGTATGAATTATATGATTTTATTTATTCGACTAAACCAGGCTAAACATGTCTTAAAACCGCAAATGGGGATAAAATGAATGTAAGGACAGGGGAACCATCGAAATCTCACAAATGTTGAAACTTTCGAACTGTCTTTACGTTACGGCTTTGTCCCATAAACTATCATCATTAAGTCATGTGACAAAATAGCTTACTTGCACTGTTTAATGCATCAAACCTTTTATATCTTATAGGATATCAGGACGAGAGTGATTCATTGGGCGTGACACTTAACTACAAGGGTTATACTATGTGGATGAGGTGACTCAATCGGGTACTGTGAAGGTTGCTCTTGGATATTCAAACCACAAAACTTGGTTATGGAACATGAGATTGGGACATCCATTTACAGGTTATTTACACATTTTATTTCAAAAATTGTTTTCTCCTAATAACATTTCAAACCGTGAAACTTGTTGCCAAAAGTTAAAGACAAACGTACAAACCAACCAACACAAGGGTTGATGTACCTTTCTCTTTGATTCATTCAGATGTTTGGGGTCATGCCCCAATTATTGGTGGACAAAAGATTAGTTTCTTTCCTCTTTATATGGATGATTGCACTCGAATGACATGGGTTTATTTTTTGAAACACAAATCTAATGTAATTGACACGTTTACCATTTTTATAACAGGATTGAAACCCAATTCCAAAAGAAAATCCAAACCATTCGACCCAACAATGGTGGTGAACTTGTTGACACACGAATGAAACAATTTCTTGAAACTATAGGGATAATCCACCAAACCTCATGTGCAAACACATCAAAACAAAGTGGGGTCATAGAACAGAAAAACAAAAATCCTGTTAGAAATTACTCGGGCTCTTTTGATTAAATCACAGTTTTTGAGTAGTTTCTTGCCTGAAGCCGTTGCCACCTCCACCTATCTAATCAACCGCCTCCCAACAAAAATCCTTAAACCAAAAACTCCATTAGAAAATCTAGAAACACTCACTAAAATCCCTCTAGCCCTTACTCTTCAACCATGAGTTTTTGGTTGTTTTGTCTTTGTTCACATTCCAAAAACCAACACGACCCAAATTGGCACATGTGCCGAGAAATGTGTGTTCGTTGGTTATGGATATAATTAAAAAGAGTATAGGTATTATAACCCAAATGCTTAGTAGATTCACACAACCATGGATTGTGATTTCCTTGAAACACAGTATTAATATACTCCTCGACACAATGGAGGGGGAATTTACATATTCAGACACACTAAGTTGGTTGCAACATGTTTCATTCTCAGAAGAAGATCGAAATTACTCATAGTACCCAAGACGAGTCACTCTCACTGCACATACAACCTAAGGTTCCAATTACCATTGTCCCGATCACTCTGTCCAACTTGATATCCTATGTAAGTAATTCTTCTAATGCATATAGTGAAACCGGTAATGTTGATAACTCATCTAATGATTCTGATGTTACTAATGAGCCGATATTGATTAGCAATGAGATATCCACAGAAGATCATATTGAAGCTCTTACTCCGATGAAGGCACGGAAAGGTATGCCTTACCGCCTAGGGTAAACAAAGGGGTTGATGTATATAAAATTATACATCTTATAAGCATCAAATAATCTCTAGAAAATGCAACTTCTATCAAATAATATAGCACAGAAGGCTACTTATCTTAATAAAATATAATTTCATGTAAACCCAAGCCTCAAACGAAGAACAAGCGAAAAGAAGAAGAAAAATGGAAGAAAACAAAAGAAAAATAAGAAACACGCCCCCATGCCTCAAGAAACACGCCCCATGCTTCTAAACACAAGAAAAGACAAAAATATACAAGAATTTAAGCACATGTCAACAAAAGCACGGGGTCGTGCTTCCTAAAGCACGGGGACGTGGTCACCTTCAGATAAAGACAAAAATAATTGAAGCACATGTCAATAAAAGCACGGGGGCGTGCCTCCAAAAGCATAACCCCGTGGTGAGTCATCATGTACGATTTGACAACATGCAACTGGGACACATAGACACGGGGCCATGCTTAGTGAAGCACGGGGCCGTCTTTTCCTTCCAGACAACCTATAAATAGAGGCTCTTGTGGCATTTGAGAGGTGAGCTTGAATAAGAATTCTAAGCGGTTTTCACTTATAAAACATCCACATTACACTCATATTGAAGATCTTGTGAGGAGTTTGAAGGCTTGGAGGTTATCATCATCATTCATCATCATCAACACCATCATAACCCATCATTAAGAGAGGAGATTCATCCACATTTGTTTAGATTGTTCTAAGATTAATTATGTGTTTTTTTATCATCATCTCTTATGTTCGTAACAATGCTCATTATGAGCTAAACTCCTATTACCATCTATAATCTATGAAGAAGCTTTGTTTTACTTGATGATTACATGAAACATTTGGTTTAGTTTGGTATAGTATATGGTTATTTTGCAGTTATCCATTAATGAAGAAATGTTTTATCACTTTAATCCAATATATCAAGGTTGATGATTTGATATCATTCATGGTAAATCATGTTTTTGGAAACTAGAAATGGTAAAAAGAATACTTTGATACTTTATTCAAGATAAAATATGGATCCTTATGTTGTACTTAGAAATGATGAGATATAAGCTATGATATATTTCTCTAGTTTGATCATTCTAAAATAACATTGTTAACACGATTGCTTAGGTTATTATGCTAGTTAAAGAAATCATATATCAATGGAATGTGTAATTATAATCTAATCTAATCAACCAACGAGAGGTTGTGTGAGTTAACTACAATCACTTGAAGTTGTTAGGATTGGTATTTGAGAAATCGAAGTCAATCCTAATCGTTCTACTATACCAAACTTCTTGTCTACTTAAATTGACATTATCGTGGTAACATGACATTAGGAAAGGATGGACTTTAAAATGCGCATGTTACTTTCTTTTATGTCATAAAATATGTTCACTTAGAAATGAGGGACTATTCTATCATATATTATTAGGACAAGTTTATCACATGTTTAACTATTAATCGTCAAGGAATAATGGAGTGCATTCTTGATAATAGATGGTAAACCTTCATATAATTAAACTACTCATTTAGAATTTCTATTCTTGTCACCTATATATTATATACTTCTATTATAAAAAAGTTAAAATATTAACCTCAAAATGATTAAAACTCTCCGATTAAACTAAAACAAAGATTAACTAATAGAAACATTTGTGTCCACGGATCGATACTTGGTTCTTACCAATACTATTCTACATATACGATAGGTACACTTGCCTATTTTGTGTGTGTTTAGTCTTAGTAGAAATCACTTTTATAAATTTAAAACACGATCTTGTGCAAAATCTAAATACCAATCCATTATATTTTAAGCACACGCACACAGCACATCAGGGGTCCCCCCCAATAAGATACTCTCCTGATAAAGAGGCTTAAAATTCAAAATATCCTATGGCAAATATTGCCAAAGGAAATCTATCACAAGAAGCTAAGGCGTTTGTTACCTCCCTATATTCTGAAGAAGTTCCAACATCTGTTGAGCAAGCACTCAAATCAAAGAATTAGGAGGAAGCCATGAAATCCGAAATGCAAGCCCTAAAAAATGCCATATAGGAAAAGTGAGAATCAGTTGCTTTTCTCATCATCAAATTTTAGTTACTCGACACTAAAATGAGAAGTGTCGGTATCATCAATGATTTGTCTATGATCAACATAAAGTTGTTGAATTCACTGCCTTACACATGATACAACAATGTGATAACCATTAAAAGAACAACAAATCTAAATACCATCACTCTTACTGAGTTGATTTCATACATCAAGTCTTTTGAAATGGATGACAAGTTGTTAATGAACAATCAGCCCAAAGAAAATAAAGTTGGGACAGGTGATGTAGGTGGAAGTAGTCAAGCAATTCCTAACAATCTTGAGTGTGCTGCAGGTGGAAGCAGTCAAGCAATTCTTATCCTTCCCGAGGTGTACACACACTTGTGCTCTCAAGTACGTATAGATAAAGTAGAGAGTTATGGAACTCATAATGCCGCATTGATTAGAGAAAATCTATGCATTAAAAGTCACAATAATGAGTACAAAAAGGCTGAAAAGATATTCATAACTAGAATTAAAACTCATAGCAACGACATGACAAAATTACATGATAAACGTTTTCAGTGTAATAAGCTAGTTGAGTTTCACGAAAGACGAATAGTTGAATTAAGCGCTAAAATTGAAGAACTAGAATTAGAACTTGCCCAAAGAAAAATAACTATGAAAATGTTTGAAATGGCATCTGATAAACTGAATGGGATCATTGGGGCACAAATGGGAGTGAAACAAAAGACGAGATTAGGCTATGATCATACTGTAGTCAGTCCACCGTTCAATGACAACAACACTAGCCTACCCCATTTTAGTTTCAATACCCCTCCTAAGGACGAAATGGTCTATGGAATTGGTCACGTTCCAAATCCTAAGACATTCGTTCATGAGGTTTCCAAAACTATTGATCCAATGCATGTGCCAGTTGGTTCTAATAGTGATTCATCATGTTCAACAAGTTGTGTAAAAGAAACTGGGTTAGTGGAAAAGAACATGAGTTGTGAAAAGAAAAACATTTTAAATTCACATTTTGATTCTAACGTGAATCCAAAACAATCATGTGTCAACCCTATCTGTAATAATAACAATTCTGTTTCCAGGCAAAACACTTTTGACATTGTAACCTGTGAGAGTGTTGATGTTGGCACTCGTCACATTATTTTGAATAAAAATGTTGATGTTATTTCATATAGTGATTGTGAAACCATTTATGATGAATCTATGTTTGAAAACCATGTAAAGGAACCTGTTCGAGTGAACATGCTAAGTTGTTCACAATCTAGTTGTAAGCTTGAGGATTAAACACCCAAAACAAAAGTGTTTGAACATGACAATCAAGCGGGTACTTCATGTAAATATGTGCCACCAACCAAAAGATCATTTTCTCAAACAACTAATCATTCACAAAGTCCTCAGTCATACAACTATTTTGATAACAGAAACTATGATAATTACCAACAGAACTACGTTGATTCATATTACACTAGTGTTTTTGATGATTGGGGTCACATATCAAATGGGTTTTACAATCATGTCCCTTCCAAGGATCACCTTTCCCACCACACCAACCATATTATATAGTTCTGATGAGTTTATAACGTTCCTAGGAGAAAATGTTGTTTTGTGTGTGGTAATACTTCTCACGTTGCAAGATATTGCAAGTACTAGTTCAAGAAACAAATTGATATTCAAAAGTGTCTTAGTCTGTCCCCAAAAGGTGCTTTTAGTAGCCCAGATTCAAGGAATGATTAAGCTGGTAGTGGAACCAATGAAGTGGATATGAGATCCAAAGTATATACAATAAAACGCAAGAGGAAACCTTTTTGGAAATCTAAGAAGGATAAAATCAAAAAGGATCCTAAGACTGTAAGGTCTAAGGATTCACCATAAACAGTTTTAAAATCAAGAAAAAAAGGTCCAAACTTGCCAAAACCAAAGAAAAAGTTTTTGCTTGAATTCCTAGCGATTATTCTTCAAGTGATGACTTGCCAAGAAGTAAATTGTTTTTGGAAAATAAAATCAAGTTTAGTCAGTTTACGGTTGACCTTCCGAGATAAAAATGTTTTGGAAACTCATGTCTAATTAAACGCTGAGTCCATGCAGGGTCAATCAAGGAGGACTATCAAGAGTATTCAGTACTTAGATAGTGGTTACACCTGACATATGATGGGAGATGAACCCTTGTTATTCGATGGCAGATTCAAAGCGACATGGGAGGAAAAAATTCAAAGAATGGGAGATGTTTCATATGGTACTTTATACTTCAACAACACCAACCTTGTTCAAATAGCTCAACCACAATTTGTCGAGCGTTTCTCCAAATCACCTCGTCCAACTACTTCTCTCAAGTGTTGGATCCAACATCAGTTGCTGGTTTCTATTTGAATCACTTCAAATTTGTTATACATTTTGATAATGCATGCTTAAGATTGTCCATATGACAACAACTTTGCGGACCTTTTCACTGAAGCCATCGATCATGTCTGGTTGAATCGGTTGGCATGATAAATTTTAATAAAAACAACATATTATATTTTGTGTATGTAAATTTGTAAATATGTTTCAAATATGTCACAATTTTAAAGGTAGAAAATGAGTTAAGTATAGCTCACCAAAAGGATTTTTAGTTTGCTTTTAAGAAAAACAAAATTGAATCACTTGACTTGCCAAGAAGATTTTATCTTTTAATGAAAATTAGAAAATGATATAAAAGTGTTTGCCAACTTATAGGGAGCTCTTATTTAGAGGGAGTTAGATAATTAAAAAATTCTAAAAATTTTGAGAAATTGATCCGACCTTTGGAATAAGATAAGAAATTATCCCTTATGTTTCTAGCACATGAAAAGAGTAGATCAAAATCCAACAAGATCATAGCTTGATGTGTAGATAAGCTTGACAAATGAGTAAGTGTCAAAGAAACTGAAATTCTCTCCTATGCTAGTGGTTACAATACACGTTTATGAAGCGGTGACAAAAGACATATCAATGAAGGCCGAAACGTAAATAACATGTCACACCCAAGTCTCTCTTTTATGTTGTTAAGCGTCAGTTTTATTCATACTGTTTCAAGAAAAGTGTCAAGAAAAGAAAAGAAAAAGAGTCTGAAAAGAAAAAGAAAAATGCAAAAGAAGTCTGTTTTAGGATTTTTTTAACTTCTGCTTTATTTCATTATTTATTTTGATTCAAGCCTTAGACTTTCTATGTCTGTAGTCATACAACATCTGATTATAAAGGCCCTGAATCTTCTTCTTTGTTTTATTTTCTTTCTTTTTGCTCAAGCCTTGGACTTTGTTTGTTTGTAGTCATACGAGACCTGATTGTTAAGGCCCTGAACTTCTGCTTTATTTTAATATTTCTAGACAGAGACAAGTGTCCAAAATAAAGTGTCCAAAGTGTCAACAAGCGTACTGCGATCAAATAAGAAAGGTTTAAGTCAAGTTGAGGTGACATGTGAAAGCAAACTAAGCCCGACGCATGATGGTGTATGTAATTTGTCGGATTAAGTGGGGACCACACAAGTATTTTCCCAAATTTATACCTTAACATATCACATTGACATCAAAATACTTGTTAAGTTTAAAGTGGACAAAATATATCTACAATCGCCTTTGGGTTCTTAGCATAAAAATACCAAAAGAGAACTGTGATCTAGGACGTTATCGAACAATGTGATTCCATGTTGTGATCTTTCTTGCAAAAATATTAAAATCGTTAGAAAATTTTGTAAATATTATTTATATATAATATTAAGTTAATCTTTACTCCTATCTTATTTTTTTTATTTTCTTTTGTTTTATTTTATGTTTCAACTTCAAAATATTATGTATATATTTTCTTAATATTATAATATATAAAAATGCCAAAAATATTTTAAGATTTTATTGTGTTCGTACATATTTTATTAAACCTTTGATTTATTCAAAATC
Organism: Bidens hawaiensis; assembly: GCF_021521415.1. Lineage (NCBI taxonomy): Eukaryota > Viridiplantae > Streptophyta > Magnoliopsida > Asterales > Asteraceae > Bidens > Bidens hawaiensis. The sequence continues at coordinate 1,961 of NW_027491891.1, read as the reverse complement.
ATGTGTTTTGTTGTCAAGGTCGTTCATACAAAGTTCGCTGGAAACCTGGGACTTAAACAAATCTTTTACAAGTTAAGGGACTAAAATTGATATTTTGTGAAAAGTCAAGATAAAATAAAATTCAGAGTTATTCTACAAACGCTTCAAACCGGGGGGGGGGGGGGGGGGATGTCTTGAAAAAGAACATTTTTCTTTGACCCTCTAGGGGGTCTGTGGATGAATCTTATTTGTTCCAAGTTTTTTGCAGTTGTACATGAACGGGTAGATCAAGATCAAGTTTGCTGGGCTGCAGTGAATGAAGTTGCCGATGCTGAAGCGCTTAAAATAACGTGAACGTGAAAGTTGGTAGTTGAACCAAAAAATGAACTGATCATGAAGGAAAGAAACCAGTCAGCTCAAGAAGGTCAACAAGAGAAAATTAGATTGCGAGCCTCCCGTATATGATGTTCCTAAAATTTGTAGTTGCCTATCCTTCGCAGAAAGTAAGATTGAAATTCGAGTTTACAAAAACGGAAAATAAAAAATTGTCCAAAATCCAATCTCGTTCAAACTCTTGGATCAAGACAAGTACTAACTTTCAAGAAATAAAGACGAAACAAAGAACTTGAAGAAGGTTCCTCGACATACTCAATCCTAAAGGGAGATTGTAGGGCTAATATTCTATATGATTATTAGGATTGTGTATGTCTTTCTATTTGCTTATACTCGGTGTATTACGTACTCAGTACGTTTATTTTGTACTCATTTCTCCAAACAACACTCTTGGAAATAAAGCATTTCTCAATGTGACATCCCACATCGGTTGAGAAGAAGAAGTAAGCCTTCTTTATAAGGAGGTGGATACCTTCCCCATCATAACGCGTTTTGGGCGCTTAATGGTAGTGGATGAGAGGAGAATTCCACAGTTAAGCATGCTCAGGTGGGAGAAGTATGAGGATGGGTGACCACCTGGGCAACCAAAAGCAAATCCGTGAGGCGATGGTGGTACGTCCCCTCCAAAGCGGACAATATTATAGTGCGGTGGTAGCTGGGTTGTTACACTCAACAAAACTTCTCTCTTATTTCTTTGTGTGTTTGCAAACTAAGATATGAGATCCGAGTAGTGTTAGTGATTTCTGCTAACTAAGAACAAGGATTGATCCGAGTAAAGTTGTGAGATCCATTATATCGGACCTACATATCTCAAGGGGCAACTGGCATTGGTGTGTTATTTAAATCAAATGCTCATTTAGACACTCAAGTATATACTTATGCAGGCTAGGCGAGAGATAAAAGTAATCGAAGGTCAACCTCAGGATACTTTAGCCTAGTTGGTGGAAATATTGTCACTTCGAAAAGAAAGAAATAGAAAGTAGTGGCTCTGTCCAGTGCAGACGCCGAATTTAGAGGGATAGCATGAGGCTTAACTGAAGTTTTGTGGGTTAAAAAACTCCTCCCGAGATTGGTTTCCCTCCAAATAAGCCCAACCAAATTTTACGTGAAAATAAAGCTGCCATTCAAATCTTGGAGAATCTGGTACAATACGACAAAAAAAACATTGAGGTGGATAGGAATTAATAAAGGAAAAATAGAAACCAGGGTCATTGAATTGCCATTTGTTCGGTCAAAAGATCAGCTAGCCGATATTTTAACAAAAGTTGTCAATGAAAGGATCTTCAACAAATGTTTGGGCAAGTTAAACGTTGGAGATCCCACCAATCAACTTGATGGGGAGTGTTAGAAAGAAATACTTAGTAAATATTGGGATCAGTCAAATAAAGGAAATCATCATCTCCGATATGGCAACGTAACAGCTCACAGGTCTATATTTTTAGCCTAAAATTGTTCCACATGTTATTTTGTATCCATTTATAGTTATATTATTTTCCTACAAAGCTTAAGTCTTATTATTATTAAAAAAATACATAGATAATATAATCAATTTCTTCCTTTCAATTTTATGCTCGATGACACGAATTGTG